>NC_059441.1:17749610-18049610 GCF_021028975.2 Sphaerodactylus townsendi | reverse complement strand
CTCCCACTCAGCCCCTGCTCTTGGATAAAGAAGTTGCAGCGGTTGAAGGCAGAACTCAAATCCACACCTACAAGTGAGGCAGTAAATAGCGGTGGACAACAACCACAGACCACAAAGATCCTCGGTGCCTCTGGGGCCGGCTGGGTGAGCAGTCTGGCTTGTGAAATGGGAAGCAGTCCACCAAGAATCACAAGGTACTGTGAATACTTTGCTAAAGTTTGCTTGGGAGGGGCAAACGCTGTGGGCATCAGGTTCACCTTCAACTGGGTGCCCACAGCATTTTCCTCTCCCACACACATTTTAGCAAATTTGGCTGGTTCCTTTCAGGAGACTCACACCAGCAGCCCTACAGGAAATGCCCCCACCCAGAGCAAGACCCCTACCACAGTGCCTCCCATTGAAACCTCTATACCACAGAGCCATCTGGTCATAACAGAAATCCCCACTGAAGTCTCTGATGGGAAAAGTAATTTTTCCTACCACAGAACTTGCTGAAGAGTCTGGCAGATTCTGGGGAATTTTTGTGAGTGTGTAAGCACTGGATGCATATTTTTGAAGATAGAGGCTCCAGACTTTCAAGGTGGCTCCAAGAGGTCTCCTGGTAATAGCATCCAAGCTTGGTGAGCTTGGGGTGGGGTGGGGGCACAAGTTGAGAGAGTTCTAAGAGAACCCAGCCAGCAATCTTTATGTGCAGGGGCAGGGAAACAAAATAAGCCTTTTGGGGGGCCATAAAATTGAACCCCCAGAAGCAAAGGTCTCCAAGTCTGGATGCTATTACTAGGAGAGCCTCCTGAGCCACCTTGAAAGTCTGATGCCTCTATCTTCAAAAATGTGCAGCCTGCCTACACACTCAGAAATTCCCCATTGGCTACAATGGAGCCAAAGCATTGCAAAACAAAGAATCTTAGGCAAATATCGTGGGGTGCCTGTCAGAGGTGTATTTTTAAATCTAGTGACACTAAAATTTCAGGGTATCACCTGTTAACTGTTCTTATGATACCACCCAAGTTTGTTGAAATTAGGTTCAGAGGAGCCAAAGTTATGGACTCTCAAATGGGTAGCCCCATCTCCTGTTAGCTCCCATTGGAAACAATGGGGGATGGGGCACCCTGTTTAGGGGTCCATAACTTTGGCCCCCCTGAATCAAACCTCACCAAACTTGGGTGGTATCATCAGGACAGTGTCTGGATGATACCCTGAAATTTTGATGCCTCTAGCTTTACAGATGCGCCCCCTGCAGGCCAAAATGCAAAAAACACTAAAAATGGGGAAAACACACAAATGACCCTGAAATTTTGGCGCCCCCTAGGCAAATAGGCCACTGCAGTGAACAAGATTGGGCCAGCCCTGTTTATTCCTTTCAACTTTATCCCTCCCTAAGAAGAGCCGAAAAATGAAAGTCCCCCGGGGAGCCTTTGCCCAAGTGCTGCTCTTGTGGCAATTGGAAGACCACTTCCTGCCCCCTCAAGCTGTCAGCCTGCCCTGCCGTGGAGAGGGCAGATGACGGGCCAGGACCAGTCTTAGCGGAGAGGGTATCGCGTCTTCTTCTTTCTGCTCCAGTTGTAGATCAGCAAAGCCCAATCGTGGAATGTTTATTCCCATGCGAGAAGGGTGACTTCTGATACTGGCAGGCAAGAAAAATCATGGTGGTTTTGACCCAGGAACAAGGCAGCCAAGCCTTTACCCTGTCACGCATGGGTGCATCCCTAGAATACTTTGCTTTCATTCTAACAAACATGGGCAGGGCCTTGTGGCTCAGGGAACCAGCAGCGCCCTCCCCAGCCGACCTCCTTGGGGGAAGTCCACATTCTTTTCACCTTAATTTCCAGCCTCCAACCCCAAAACAGAAGGGGCTCTTCGGTCCCTGCTTTCCCTGGAAAGAGGAGCCATCCGAGAGTCTGCCCCCGCCCCGCCCGTAGCTCTTTCCAGGTCTCTGGTCCTGCCCAGAGTGCTTCCCGCCCCAAGGGGATTGTTGCGCCTGGTGCCCTTTTCCTTTTCTGATGCTGATTTGCACAGTTGCTACTCACATTTTCCATGGCTGCATGTACCTGTTCAAAACAGGCCCAGAGTGGCATATATGGTCCCCTGTCCTCTCCAGCAAGTAACCATTGGCTGAGGGGTGCCATAATGGAACCATCCCATTATGATGTCATATAGAACCTGAGCGACTGCCTAGTGTAGCATCTTAACTGGCAGGAAGGGACTTTAACTGTCCACTTCAGGAGTGGTTGGTTGGACTTTAGTTCACTGCCTCTTGTTTTCAGTTGTGGACTTGACTGGTTGGAAGGTGAAGGGAGATGACGCTCCGTAAATTCTTGAGAGGCCTCCTGTGCTGTTGCGGTACACAGAAACGGTATACGTTCTTTCTGTTCCTCCAATGTTAAAACCTAATATTTTTAGGGAGGGAGGGAGAGTGGGTGGGTGGGTGGGTGGGGAGTGTCAGCGGAGGGCGGCAGCTGGGAGGAAGAATCCTCCCATAGGGAATAGGAGACCACAAGGCTGGCAGCTGGGAGGGACTGACCCTGTGGCCTAAGGCGTGGTTGGACAACAGGCCCCCTAAAACCGGGGCCTCAGATGGGGACAACACCCTCCCCCCCAGAGGGAAAGGGAAGGAGAGATGGTGCAACCCCCCCCCCCCGTCACCCGGGGAGATAAAACACAAAAAGTGGTTTGCCATAATCTTCCTCTGCATCATGACCCCAGTATCCCTTGGAGCACAGGTGTCAAACTCGCGGCTCTCCAGATCCCGTACCAGCATCATGCTGGCAGGGAATGATGGGAACTGTAGTCCATAACATCTGGAGGGCAGCTAGTTTGACACCTATGCCTTGGGAGCAGCAGTGGTGCAGGAGGTTAAGAGCTCGTGTATCTAAGCTGTGGAGGCTTATCTGGGGAATTCAGATTAGCCTGTACACTCCCACACAGGCCAGCTGGGTGACCTTGGGCTGGTCACAGCTTTTCAGAGCTCTCTCAGCCC
Organism: Sphaerodactylus townsendi; assembly: GCF_021028975.2. NCBI lineage: Eukaryota > Metazoa > Chordata > Lepidosauria > Squamata > Sphaerodactylidae > Sphaerodactylus > Sphaerodactylus townsendi. Next base: position 18,046,633 of record NC_059441.1, on the reverse strand, counting down.
CACCCACCTCACAGGGTTTTTGTGGTGGGGGGGAAGGGCAAGGAGATTGTAAGCCCCTTTGAGTCTCCTACAGGAGAGAAAGGGGGGGGATATAAATCCAAACTCTTCTTCTTCTTCCTATCCAAATACTAGCCAGGACCAACCCTGCTGGGCTTTTGAGATCTGATGAGATCAGGTTAGGCTCGCCCCCCCAACCCTCTGCGGCAAGCAAATCCACTTATAGCACGATATTAATTTTGCTTTGCTGCCAGAGCGGGACAGATTTGCCAGTGGGCACAACTTTGCCCCAGACATCTTAAGAACAGAAGAAAGAGCCTGCTGGATCAGACCAGAGTCCATCTAGTCCAGCACTCTGCTACTCGCAGTGGCCCACCAGGTGCCTTTGGGAGCTCACAGGCAGGATGTGAAAGCAATGGCCTTCTGCTGCTGCTGCTCCCGAGCACCTGGACTGTTAAGGCATTTGCAATCTCAGATCAAGGAGGATCTAGCCATAGATTGACTTCTCCTCCATAAATCTGTCCAAGCCCCTTTTAAAGCTATCCAGGTGAGTGGCCATCACCACCTCCTGTGGCAGCACATTCCAAACACCAATCACACATTGTGTGAAGAAACGTTTCCTTTTATTAGTCCTAATTCTTCCCCCCAGCATTTTCAGTGTATGCCCCCTGGTTCTAGTATTGTGAGAAAGAGAGAAAAATTTCTCTTTGTCAACATTTTCTACCCCATGCATAATTTTATAGACTCCTCTTGAAACTAAAGAGTCCCAAACGCTGCAGCCTCTCCTCATAAGGAAGGTGCTCCAATCCTTCAATCATCCTCGTTGCCCTTCTCTGCACTTTTTCTATCTCTTCGATATCCTTTTTGAGATGTGGCGACCAGAACTGAACACAGTACTCCAAGTGCGGTCACACCACTGCTTTATATAAGGGCATGACAATCTTTGCAGTTTTATTATCAATTCCTTTCCTAATTATTCCCAGCATAGAGTTTGCCTTTTTCACAGCCACCATGCATTGAGTTGACATTCCCATGGAACTATCAACTAAGACGCCCAAATCCCTTTCCTGGCCTGTGACTGATAGCACTGACCCCTGTAGCGTGTATGTGAAGTTTGGATTTTTTGCCTCTATGTGCATCACTTTACATTTTGCTACATTGAACTGCATTTGCCATTTCTTAGCCCACTCAATTTATCAAGGTCCGCTTGGAGCTCTTCGCAATCCTTTGCGGTTCTCACCACCCTACATAACTTGGTATCATCCACAAACTTGGCCACCACGCTACCCACCCCTACTTCCAGGTCATTTATGAATAGGTTAAAGAGCACTGGTCCCAAAACAGATCCCTGGGGGTTCACCACTCCGTACATCTCTCCATTGTGAAAACTTCCCATTTACACCCACCCTTTGCTTCCTGTTTCTCAACCAGTTTTTAATCCATAGGAGGACTTCCCCTCTTATTCCCCTCTTCCCTCTACCCACCGCCAGCCCACCTAGTCTTACCCCCCCCAACTCCCTTGCACTGCCTGCCCCACAGCAAACACTGTCAGTCCTGGTTAGTTCTTGCTTGGGAGACCACTAAGGAGGTCTAGGGTCACTATGTGGAGGCGGGAAACGACAAACTGCAACCTGATGCCACTTTTTACCATCAGAGGCAGATTCTGCCCCCAAAGTTGGCGACTGGAGCGGTTGCTGTTAAATCTGGATTCATAACAGGTGCTTGAAAGGCAGCAGTGTGCTGGGATTTGATTAATGTCGAAGGGCAGCCTGAGAGAAGAGAGAAAAAGAAATTGTATTTGGGCTGCTAGAGAACAGGTTATGTGCACACTTTGAAATGTGTCTCTCTTGGCTTCCAGAAATTCTGTGCAGCCGATGAAGGACCTGCCTCCAAGTGGAGAGCAAGTGAGTCGGACCTTCAGTTTTGGGTTACTGCTAAGATCCTCCGCAGCTGAGGGGGGGAAATTCTTCATGTTCATCGGCAAAGATTGTCCAGGCCTGTGGAACATGTGTGCTCCATTGCTTCCCTTGCTGTTAAATAATCTGTGCCATAAAATGGACTCCAGAGCATGGTAGCGTGTTTAAATTGATTCCTGCTCTCGGGAACCTGTGAGAACCTGCTGGATCCCACCTCTGATCTCACCTCTAGGATATGGTTTATCAGTGTTAAAGTATCCACCTTCTTCCCAGTTCACTAGTTTGATTTCACAGCACACCAAGGGAGCTCCCACTGTGCCTGGTGTATAGTCCCAAACTTCAGTTATTGTTCCAGCCCCAGAGGATTCTGTCAGGCCATATCCTTGTCCTGCAGGGCAGCAGAAACAGATGTTCATAAATCTTTGCGTTGCTGCCGAAAGTAGAGCTCCTCCACACGACAAGACCCGAATCTTCCCACCAAGGAGCATTCAGACTTTCCAGAAAATAAGTCTGTCGCAGAGTGGAGTTGTGTAGCCTTTTGAAATCTATTCCATCTTGTAATTGTAAGCCAATATAGACAGATTACACTGGAAATTGGACATTTCATTAACTCTATTCATTACATTTTTGTAGATTCGACCCATGATTTCCAGCATAGCAGCCATTAGAGTTGGCTTCAGGGGAGAAACATCACCTTTATTTCCTTTCTTTATTTTAGATGACTGATCACTTAGAGTCTGAGGTGATGAGTAGCCAATACAGCATCCATGGGCCAAGCAAACAAGCTCAGCACTCAACTCCAGAACATGAGCAAAAGGCAGGTATCTTTCTCTCCCAGGTGAGGAATCCTTTCAGCCATTCCAGTTATACCAGAAATAAGGTTACAATGTGAAATCATAACTCCTTTGGGAATTCCTGTAGAACCACGTGTGTACATAATGGTTGCAGTGTCTGATGGGACTGGTCTCATCTTCTGTTGGTTGAGTGACATATTTTCTGCTTTCACTCCCATAGCTTCGACAGATGTCATAGTATGAACAATTACACCTGGGGGGAATTCTGCTCATGTTGTTGGTTTGCCATCCACAGTAATAATATGATGTAGCAGCGGAACCTGAGATGCAATACTCTTCCATTTTGTTTGCATCAGTTCCCTACTAGTAATGATAGTTTCATTTAATCCATGTACTATTGCAGGGCAGCCCAGAGTGGCATATAGTATAGCAAGCTGATAGTTGTTCATGAAACATGCCTGTGCAGCGATCATCCACTCTGCTCGAGTCTCACAGAAGATGGCGATGGTTGTCTTTGGTTGCTGACCTAACACGGCCAATCCTTTGCCAAAGTTACTGGCTTTATTGTAAACATCTTCATATGAAAGCCAAGGATGACCTTTTAAAAAACTTTCCCAGATGGCTGGATTTCATCTTCTTCCTTTAAGACTTCCCGTGTTCCCAAGAGTTTCTTATCCTTAAGTTTGCTTGTGGCATACTTGAAAACTTTGTCAAGAGTATCACATCCAGGATATAACACAGATGCTAAACAATGCAAACTGTTAACAGATCTGTATGCACTACCTGGCTCGTTATTCACTGGTTTAGCTTTAATTTGCCTTGATTTGGCAATGGTATATCTTGATCCAGAAAATATATACCATGGGATATAGGTTACGATTGTATAAATCAGGACTACAAACTTTATAAGATGATGCAGAAAAGGGTTGATGCTTCTGCTTCTGCTTCTCTCACAGTATGAAGAAAGTGTGAGCCTTGGTGGCAGTATTTCTATCACTTCATTTGTGAGACCGTTGACACCTATCCCCTGGCATTGCTGTGCCATGGGGAGTTGCACCAGGTAAGAACATGGCACAGGTCCCAGGCTAAAAGGGTCTAGACGAGGGCAGGAAACAGCTGTTCCCCTCCAACTCATTTGGCTCCTGGCTGCTCCTGGTCGTGAAGTTACGTAGCAGAGGACCAGAAAGGGAAATGGTTTTGGGGCGGGATATTTGGAAGTTTGTGTGTCAGCGGCCGCTGCCCTAAAGCCTTGCTTGATGTGGCAAACATTGCTGTGCAATGTGATTTCAACATTCTCCCCTTCTTTTCTCCCTTCCTTTCCCAGAGCCTCCCTTGCCATCTGGGGCTTAGGCAGAAGAGGAGGAGAGGAGGAGGAGCCAGGCCCAGGAGAAGGTAAGTGTGTTCCTGCCCTTGGCAGGTTGTGGAGCAAGCCCAGCAGGACTCATGTCTCTGCAACCCAAATGTTCACCTATCTTTTGGATAGGTGAACTTTTTCATCCCTATTTTAGTCTCACAAAAAAAAAAACCCCTGTGAGGTAGTTTGGGCCAAAGGGACTACCTGACATAAGGTCATCTGTTAAGGAGGTTTGAATCTGTTTTTCACATCTGGTAGTTTTTGTTGCCTTGTATAGTGACATCTGGTGTGGTGTCCTAGTGCTATTCCTCTGTGTGTATGTGTATGACATTTTGATGGCCATTTAATTCAGATGAGAGGATGGGAGGGCCAAATGCATTGCCTTCTTGGTTCCATCCACCCTGATAAGATACGTTTATATTATTTTACGAGGCATTACAAACATGCTGATAAATACTTGGGATGCCTTTTTTTCTGCACTGTACTGATTGGTTGGGAAAAGTCCATGTGTGCAAGGGAAATAATGTTCTCGATTTTGTGTGTCATGCATGTGGGTAGATGGCCTACACATTAGGTAATCATGAACTCTGCAGAGCCATTTGGGAAAATGGCTGTTTATGTACAGTAATTCAATACTTACTTAAATGTGTTTTCTACCTCAGCTAACACACAGTGATAATGTTGCTGAACATCTGTAACATTGTTCTCTGTAGGCATGAATGTACATGAAGTGTTTGAGGAGGAGCAGGAGGGACCTGCAGAAATGTTGGAGGAGGAGCAGGAGGGACCTGCAGAAATGTTGGAGGAGGAGCAGGAGGGACCTGCAGAAATGTTGGAGGAGGACCAGCAGGGACCTGCAGAAATGTTGGAGGAGGAGCAGGAGGGACCTGCAGAAATGTTGGAGGAGGAGCAGGAGGGACCTGCAGAAATGTTGGAGGAGGACCAGCAGGGACCTGCAGAAATGTTGGAGGAGGACCAGCAGGGACCTGCAGAAATGTTGGAGGAGGACCATCAGGGACCTGCAGAAATGTTGGAGGAGGACCAGCAGGGACCTGCAGAAATGTTGGAGGTGGCTGCAGGTACTGTTCTGGCATAGGTCACTAACTCCCCCTTATTTTTCCCAAAGAAATCTTTGCTGAAGCAATGGAGACAAAACCACTTGGTTAATACATTGTCCCTCTTGCAGTGCCCACAGGTGCAGAAGGCCAGGAAGTGGAGAGGGAGAGGCCTAAAAAAGTGCCAGCAAGAGAAATTTGTAGGTACCAGGGTTTTTTGGGAGGATGAATGTGTGTCGTTTTGAATGGCCTGTGTGTATCTGTCCAGGTATCTTGGGGCAGATATGGGCACTGTGTTCCACCTCAGTACAGCTTGCCATGTCTCTAATGTCAGCAGGTGCGACGACCCGTTGTGCAGTGAGCAGGGCCAGTGGTGTAATGTCCATTGGGCAAAATGGGCAGCTGCCCAGGGCTCAGGAATTTTGCAGGGCATGTTCCTGCGTGGGGGTTTTTTTTTGGTGTTTTTTCACGTTTTGGCCTGTAGAGCGCGCATTTTAGAGGTATTGGCACCAAAATGTCAGGGTATCATCAGGAGACTGTCTTGATGATACCCCCCAAGTTTGGTGAAGTTTGGTTTAGGGGGTCCAAAGTTATGGACCCCAAAGCGGTAGCCCGTTAGTTCCAATGGGAACTAAGGAGATGGGAGCTGCACATTTGAGGGTCCATAACTTTGGCCCCCCTGAACCAAACTTCACCAAACTTGGGAAATGTCATCAGGACAGTCTTCTGATGATACCCTGACATTTTGGTGCCACTAGCTTAACAATTGCACCCCCGACAGGCACTCCCAGAAATTTACTTCTGCATTGATTTTTTTTCCATTGATGGGGGGGGGCATCAAACTCAGGTTTTGCCCAGGGCTCCGGTTTGCCTCGTTACGCCCCTGAACTGGGTGTACCACTGGCCTGTAGGCGGTTGTGCTGCTTAAGAGACTGCAAGTTGATCCTTTGGCTGAGGGACAAGACAAGCTTACACATGGCTTGCATGTATCCCATCTTCTAATAGTAAAAAAGAATCACCTCAATGGATACTGATATCTTATCTCTCCCTTACTTCTCACTTGCAGTGAAAGATCTCCGCAAAAGAATAGAATGGCTTGAGAAGCTCACAGAAAACCATACGCAACAGCTGAATGACGTGAAGTACATCCTTGCATTGTTGGTGGATGAGCCAGGAGAGATAACATCTGAGGAGGAAGACTAGGCTTGTTTTTTTGTAAATGTTTGTAAATATGTGTTATGTGTTTTAGACAGTTTTGTAAATACAGTTATGAGTTTTGGACAGTTTTGTAAATACAGTTATGAGTTTTGGACAGTTTTGTAAATACAGTTATGAGTTTTGGACAGTTTTGTAAATACAGTTATGAGTTTGGGACAGTTTTGTAAATACAGTTATGAGTTTTGGACAGTTTTGTAAATACAGTTATGAGTTTTGGACAGTTTTGTAAATACAGTTATGAGTTTTGGACAGTTTTGTAAATACAGTTATGAGTTTGGGACAGTTTAACAAATGCAGTTATGTGTTTTGGACAGTGTAATAAATATTTATGATTTAACATCTGTTTAAACAGAATCACTCCATCCCCCAGTCCAATGGTGTGGTTATGATTTTCTGCCTGGTATTGAGCCAGCGTGGGGTAGTGGCAAGAGCAGGTGTACTCTAATCTGGAGAACCGGGTTTGAATCCCCACTCCTCCACCTGAGTGGCAGAGGGTTATCTGGTGAACCAGATGTGTTTCTACACTCCTATATGCCTGCTGGGTGACCTTGGGCTACTCACAGTTCCTCAGAACACTTTCAGCCCCAAAGAAGCATCTGTTGTGGGGAGAGGGAGGGGTAGGCGCTTGTAAGCTGCGTTTGAGACTCCTTACAAGCGAAAAAGGAGAGGTATGCATTCCTTAAATTAACATTGTTTGCTGGTTGTGTGGGAACATTCTTGCTGGGTGACCTTGGGAGGCAGGAGAGGACCTCCCCCGTGCACGGTGCTTGGATAAAACCAGCCAGATTGGTCTTTTGCTGTTATTAGCACACCATTTTAAGATAAACTGTATTTTACGTATTTTATCAAGACATTCTTTCCCATTTAATTTGATCCCCATTTCGTCAATTTCTTGTTTTTACTTTTATTCCCTTTTGGATCCTATGCATGCACATAGTCTTCAGTCCATAAGCAACCAAAAGCCTTCTTAATTCTAGTTTGCTAGATACATGTTCTCTTTAATCAGAATGTACACACTGTTGCAGATATGTGTACAAGAAAATCCAGGAGGTAAATACATAAACATGTGAACCACTGAGAGTAGCAGCTTTGTTTTGGGGGGAAGGCTCCTTTGCGATTCAAGGCAGTACGACAGGCAGACCCTAACCCGAATGGGCCAGGTGACACCGATCTTGTCAGATCTCAAAATCTAAGCAGGGCTCGTTCTGGGTAGTACTGAGATAAGAGACCACTAAGCCAGTCCAGGGTTGTTATGCTAGAAAAAGCAAACCACCTGTTAGTCTCTTGTTTTGAAAACCCTACTGGGTTACTGGAGAGCCAGTGTGGTGTAGTGGTTAAGGGCAGGTGGATTCTAATCTGGAGAACCTAGTTTGATTCCCCCTCTGCTCCACCTGAGTGGCGGAGGCTTATCTGGTGAACCAGATATGTTTCCCCAATCCTACATTCCTGCTGGGTGACCTTGGGCTAGTCACAGTTCTTCGGACCTCTCTCAGCCCCACCTACCTCACAAGGTGTCTGTTGTGGGGAGAGGAAGGGAAAGGAGCTTGTCAGCCACTTTAAGTCTCCTTACAGGAGAGAAAGGTGGGGTACAAATCCAAACTCTTTTTCATCATAGCACTTTAGAAGCACTGGGGATATGTAGAAACATTAATGTGTCGTTGACCTCAACAGTGTGGCTTTCGCTTGCCATAAACCGGCCTCACTGGGGAGGAATGTTTCAACAGCTAGGTTTAGCCATCAGTCTTGTAGAATTGTTACAGGGCTTGCAAGAGATATATCTTGCACTCGCTAAATAACAAGGAACCCAGACCCAGATAGCCCCAGGCTAGCTGCATCCCAGTATACATAGAAGTTAGTAGGCGAACCTTTGGCACTCCAGATGTTATGGACCACAATTCCCATCAGCCTCTGCCAGCATGGCCAATTGGCGAACCTGATGGGAATTTTAGTCCACAACATCTGGAGTGCCAAAGGTTCACCACGACGGACATAGGCTATCGATTCCCTTGTGTCTCTAGTTAATTCTCCCAATTTAAATGGAGGTTGCCTATTCAGGGGAACACTTTGGATCCTCAAAGGAGAGAAACGTGGGGTGTAAATGAAGTCAATAAATAAAAACAAATGATATAGTCGACTCACACCCAAGACACACCTACAATGCAAATGAAACAGTAGAGAGATTCCAAAATGAAAACCGGAACTGCCAACGCCATGCTGAATAACTTTTATTTTTTTATCTTAAACTTATAAATATATCTTAAACTTATCTTAAACTTATAAATATACAGGCTCTTTAAAAAGTGGCACAAGTATAGTCTTCCGGAATCAATGTTCCCATTCTCGTCGGTATCGAACAAGATCATCAGTTGTAATACTAAAGCTGCAGGGTCCAACCAGCAGAGAGGAGTAGCAGCAGAAGAGACTTGGCACAGGAAGAGCGAAAGATTGACCTGTTGGTGTTCATTTTGGAGGGCTTTTTTCAAAGCCACAGCTTTTAAAACAGTGTATTTTAACAGGGGTTATCTCTTTTTCTCCTTGTAAGGCTGCTGAATCTGGAAGGTGGGGCTTACCAGGGGTTAAATAGAGTTCATCTCTTTGTCTTCATTGTCCTAACAGGTGGGGCTTTTGTCCCAGTTAAAGGTGGGGCTTTAGTTCAGTCTCTGGAACCAGCAATTTTAATTTCTAATTTTTTTAAAAAAAAAAAATTAATAAGGACATATTTTGACAGATAGTACGCATAGATAGCTCCTAGGGGGGCAGTGACTAAAAGTTTAATATTTAAATATCTAAACAAATCAGATATGAAGGCAGAAAAGCCAGTAGGGGGACAAGCTTTCCAGTGTTTTGCACTGAGTGTCACATGTATGACTATTATCTGCCACTAGGACAGAAGGTCAAGGGTGTGCCCCTCGCTGTAATGAGCTCCTACACCTCCAAGGAACGTGTATGCGTTCTCTCAGCCAAGGTGGCAGACCTGGAGAAGCTGAAAGAGGCAGAGAGGGTGACAGACGAGGCTTTCAGGGACCTAAACAGCCGGGTCCCACTCTCCCAAGGTGACATCTCTTCAGATGTCAGCGGAGAATGAAGGCCTTGGGGATGGAGGGGGTGCCAGGCTGAGGTGGGGGAAGATGCTCCCTTAGAGGGGATCCCTTCCTTAACTGGTGATCAGCTATCCTCTCGCACTGAGGATACCCCTCGGGGAGGTGGGGGGCTCCTTGTAGTGGGTGATTCGATCATTAGAAATGTAGAGAGTTGGGTTTGTGAGAGGCGTGATGACCGCATGGTGACTTGCCTGCCTGGTGCGAAGGTTGCGGATGTCACGCTTCGTCTAGATAGGCTTTTAGACAGTGCTGGGGTGGAGTCAGCAGTTGTGGTCCACATTGGCACCAACGACATTGGGAAATGTAGCCGGGAGGTTCTGGAAGCTAAATTTAGGCTGCTAGGAAACAGGTTGAAGTCCAGGACCTCCAAGGTGGCATTCTCAGAAATGCTACCCGTTCCACGCGCAGGGCGAGCTAGGCAAGCGGAGATACAGGGTCTCAATGCGTGGATGAGAAGGTGGTGTAAGGCAGAGGGTTTCAGATTTGTCAGGAACTGGGGAACCTTTTGGGACAAGGTAGGCCTGTACAAACGGGACGGGCTTCATCTTAACCAAAGAGGAACCAGGCTGCTGGCGCTCAACATTAAAAAGGTGGCAGAACAGCTTTTAAACTGATCACTGGGGGAAAGCCGACAGGAGCTGAGGTGACTTCGGAATACAGTATCTATGGGGGTGCAGACAGAGAGGGAGGTTTTTCTAAATCAACCACATACAAGCGAGGAACATAGCAATGTGCATGTGACAAGGGATAGTGTCTACAAAAGACTTGAGGGTAAAGCACATCAATCCCAGGTTAAGGACAGAGACAGGGTATACAGGTGTCTCTATGCTAATAGTAGAAGCATTCGACCTAAAATGGGGGAACTAGAGTACAGAGTTTTGAAGGAGGACTTTGATATAGTGGGCATTACAGAGACATGGTGGAATGAGGAGAACCAGTGGGATGCTGTTATACCAGGCTACAGGCTCTATAGGAAGGATAGGATAGGGCGCATTGGGGGTGGAGTTGCCCTTTACATCAAAGAGAGCATAGTATCACATAAAATAGACAATGCAAGGGGAGCTGGTTCCTCTACAGAATCACTGTGGATATCAATACCAGGTGTGAAGGACAGTTTAATATTAGGAATATATTATCGTCCCCCTGACCAAAGTACACAAGAGGATTCTGAGATGGAAAAAGAAATTAGAGAGGCCAACAAAAACAAAATTGTAGTGGTAATGGGTGATTTTAACTATCCCCATATAAACTGGAAAAATGCATGTTCAGGTCATAGTAAGGAGAGAGCATTCCTGGATATGCTAAATGACTGTGGCTTAGAGCAGATGGTTGTGGAACCAACCAGGGGAGAGCTGATCCTAGATCTAATTCTATGTGGGACCCAGGACCTGGTGCAGGAAGTCAGTGTTGTTGAGCCGATAGGGAACAGCGACCACAATGCTGTCAGATTCAGTATCTCAGCATGCGAACAAGTGGCAACTACTAATGTAGTTACATTCGCCTTCAGAAAGGGAAATTTCTCAAAGATGAGGGGGATAGTGCGCAGGAAGCTGAAAGGGAAAATCAAGAGAGTCAAAACTGTCCAGGATGCTTGGAGGTTATTTAAAAACATAGTAATAAAAGCTCAGATGGAATGTGTTCCACAGGTTAGAAAAGGCAGCACCCAGTCCAAAAGAAAGCCACCATGGTTAACAAGAGAGGTTGAGGAAATTATCAGAAAAAAGAAAATGTCTTTTAGAAAATGGAAGTCCAGTTTGGCTGATGAAGAATATGAGAGGGAACACAAATGGTGGCAAAAGAGAAGCAAGTTAGCTGTAAGGGAGGCAAAAAAGGATTATGAGGAACGCATGGCTGCGAACATCAAGACCAGCAACAAACAGTTCTTCAAGTACATCAAAAGCAGGAAGCCAGCAAGGGAAGCGGTAGGCCCGTTAGAGGACAAAGGAACAAAGGGTGTGCTAAAAGATGGCAGGGAGATTGCAGAGAAGCTGAATGAATTCTTTGCGTCTGTCTTCACCCAAGAGGAGGTGAGGAACATTCCTGCACCTGAACCAAGCTTCTTAGGAGGCGAATCCGAGGAACTAGCGAAGATAGTGGTAGACAAGGAAGAAGTTCTGGCAGCCATTGATAAACTAAATGTTACCAAATCCCCTGGCCCAGATTGCATTCACCCAAGAGTTCTTAAAGAGCTCAAGCATGAAATTGCTGATCTTCTCACTTTAATATGCAACTTATCCCTGGAATCAGGCTCCATCCCTGAAGACTGGAAGATGGCCAATGTCACACCAATCTTTAAGAAAGGATCTAGGGGGGACCCGGGAAATTACAGGCCAGTCAGTTTGACATCTGTTCCTGGTAAATTAGTAGAATCTGTCATTAAAGATAAAATTATAAAACATGTAGAAAAGCAAGACCTGCTGAGAAAGAGTCAGCATGGCTTTTGCAGAGGCAAATCCTGTCTTACAAACTTACTAGAGTTCTTTGAGGGTGTAAACAGGCATGTGGACAGGGGTGAACCGGTGGACATTGTCTACTTGGATTTCCAAAAGGCTTTTGACAAAGTTCCTCACCAGAGACTGTTGAGAAAACTCAGCAATGAAGGAATAAGAGGGGAAGTCCTCCTATGGATTCAAAACTGGTTGAGAAACAGGAAACAAAGAGTGGGTGTAAATGGGAAGTTCTCACAATGGAGAGATGTCGGGAGTGGTGTCCCCCAAGGATCCGTTTTGGGACCAGTGCTCTTTAACCTATTCATAAATGACCTGGAAGTAGGGGTGGGTAGTGTGGTGGCCAAGTTTGCAGATGATACCAAATTAGGTAGGGTGGTGAGAACCACAAAGGATTGCGAAGAGCTCCAAGCGGACCTTGATAAATTAGGTGAGTGGGCTCAGAAATGGCAAATGCAGTTCAATGTAGCAAAATGTAAAGTGATGCACACAGGGGCAAAAAATCCAAACTTCACATACACGCTACAGGGGTCAGTGCTATCAGTCACAGGCCAGGAAAGGGATTTGGGCGTCTTAGTTGATAGTTCCATGGGAATGTCAACTCAATGCATGGTGGCTGTGAAAAAGGCAAACTCTATGCTGGGGATCATTAGGAAAGGAATTGATAATAAAACTGCAAAGATTGTCATGCCCTTATATAAAGCAGTGGTGCGACCGCACTTGGAGTACTGTGTTCAGTTCTGGTCGCCGCATCTCAAAAAGGATATTGAGGAGATAGAAAAAGTGCAGAGAAGGGCAACAAGGATGATTGAGGGACTGGAGCACCTTCCCTATGAGGAGAGGCTGCAGCGTTTGGGACTCTTTAGTTTGGAGAGGAGGCGGCTAAGGGGGGATATGATTGAAGTCTATAAAATTATGCATGGGGTAGAAAATGTTGACAGAGAGAAATTTTTCTCTCTTTCTCACAATACTAGAACCAGGGGGCATTCATTGAAAATGCTGGGGGGAAGAATTAGGACTAATAAAAGGAAACACTTCTTCACGCAACGTGTGATTGGTGTTTGGAATATGCTGCCACAGGAGGTGGTGATGGCCACTAACCTGGATAGCTTTAAAAGGGGCTTGGACAGATTTATGGAGGAGAAGTCGATTTATGGCTACCAATCTTGATCCTCTTTGATCTGAGATTGCAAATGCCTTAACAGACCAGGTGATCAGGAGCAACAGCCGCAGAAGGCCATTGCGTTCACATCCTACATGTGAGCTCCCAAAGGCACCTGGTGGGCCACTGCGAGTAGCAGAGAGCTGGACTAGATGGACTTTGGTCTGATCCAGCTGGCTTGTTCTTATGTTCTTATGTTCTTATGTTCTTATGTATTGCATGAGAATAAGCAGGCTTTGGTTCTCACCTACGCGGGGAAGGCGGCGCGCGCTGAGGCACTAGACGATGGCTTGCAGGGGGCAGCAGGGGAGCTGGAGGCCGCACTGAATGGTGCATTCGGGGAAACTCGGAACCCGGTAAAATTTCAAGAATTTCTTGAAGGCACTTTTCTCAAGCATGAGAACCTCTTCAGGTAACTTGGAAAGGAGTTTCTTCCCAGAACCCTCAAGGCTTGCTGACTTTGAACAGCTGGGCTCCCACAGGCCCGCGGTCGGCACGCTAAGGGAACGTGTCTTTTTCTTGTTGTGCGCAGGCAAGTTCAAGAGCCCGGTGGTATCCAGGCCATCTTCCACAAAAGTGTCTTCCAAAGGGGGCACTCGGGCACACTCGGTGGACAACCACCCCGTAGAACTGAGAGACGCCCTTCGCGGCTGTGCTGTTACTCGCCTCGGCAACGACATCCGGCGTTCTCCCTTCTCCGTGAAAAAATGGGAAGCGATGCCAGTCGGTTTAGGACGGGGGTTAGTTATCACGTTGGGGACTTCCTCCGTGATAACAGGTTTGGGAGTGCAGCGCTGATCAAAGACTCGTGCCGCAGCACGTTGGATGAGGGTCCAGTCTCGCAGGATGTCTTTTCGGGTCGTAAACTGAGACGTTACAGTGAAGCGAATGATGAATTTGTCCCGAACCATCGCTGGGATAAGGCAGAGGCTGCCCGACTTGTTGAGATCTTTCAAGACCTTTTCTGTCATCCAGTTAGGACCCTGTTTAAGAAATCGGGCATCTGTAAGAATCCACGTGCCGGTGCGTTTCAAAACAAAGAGGCAGCTTTTCCTGGCAAGGCATGGATGCTTACTAAACTAGTCCCCCCCTTGATTGGCTCAGGATCCGGCTATACCATGACACCTTCCCTTCCCGCCAACCTTTTATAAGAAATGAAAACAAAATGGACTTTTACCTTTAAACGAAATACAACCAATCCCAGGTGTCTCTTGGCTGGGATCTCAAACAGGGGGTCGCTTCTGACCAGTGACTCAAAGTACTTTGCCATCTCCGCACCCTGTCGTTTCCAAAAAGCACAAGTGGTTAGTTAGTTAGTTAGTTAGTTAGTTAGTTAGTTAGTTAGTTAGTTAGTAAGTAATTGATTGATTGATTGATTGATTAGTTAATTAGTTAATTAGTTAATTGGTTAATTGGTTAATTGGTTAATTGGTTAATTGGTTAATTAATTAATTGGGGTGCCGATCCCAAGGACTGGCACAGGGCGATGTACAAACAAACAAAGTTAAATTAAATAAAAACTGTCTCAGCATAAAGTACCCTTGGTTTAAAAGTCGAAGGCAGTACCCAAAATAATTAGCTAAAACCACAAAATCTATAAAATCAATAAATTAATAAAACCAAACTTTGCTGAAGTCCACAAAAACCAAGCATGAGGAGTTATTTCACAGCACCTACCTAAAATAGTAAGCTGTCTTATTTTTGCCATCTCATTGTCCAAAGCAATTTTCCTTTCAATGTTCAAAGCATTTAATATAATAGGGGTGGAGATATCCATATACCCCATAGCTGTTGCCATTTACCCCATAACTTGTTAAGGCGACTGGCACCTGATTGCTGCACAGGTCAGGAGTTGGGTTTCTTCTCACGTTTAGCAACATGAACAAACTGTTGTCAAGGTGAGCATTTTCAGGCAGGAATACCCAATCTGCACATTTAATTATTTACATAGTTGCACCCTAATTGTGGTTTCACGGGCTCAGTTCACCATGGAGATGGACAAGGTCTACACCTGTAAATGTAATTCACTTACGTGTCTGACATGGGCCTGGAGCTTTTTCACGCCAAAGGAACGAATCACAAACCAGAGCTTCAGCGAGCGAAACCTTCGGCTCAGAGGAATTTGCCAGTGCTGGGAATCAAAATATGTGGCTAACTTAAGTCAAAGCTTGTATTTCCAACCTGCCATGGCAGCAAATCCAGAATTGCATCCCACTCCTTCGACAGAAGGAGGCCAATTTACAAATTGTGTTAAGAAGAAGAGTTTTGTGTTTATATCCCCCCCCCCCTTTCTCTCTTGTGAGGTGAGTGCGGCTGAGAGAGCTCTGAAGAACTGTGACTAGCTCAACATCACCCAGTTGGCATGTGTTGGAGTGCACAAGCTAATCTGGTTCACCAGATAAGCTTCCACAGCTCAAGTGGCAGAGCGGGGAATCAAACCCGGTTCTTCAGATTAGAGTGCACTTGCTCTTAAACGCTACACCATGCTGGCCCCTTCCGCACATGCAGGATAATGCACTTTCAATCCACTTTCACATTTGCTTGTAACTGGATCTTGCTATTCCGCACAGCTGCAAAGTGAATTGGAAATGGATTGAAAGTGCATTATTCTGCATGTGCGAAAGGGGCCTGAGACAGAGTTTTCCCCCTACCCAGGAAAAGGTCAGCCACAAATCTACTGGTCGCTCACCATGAAGTCAGTCGCTGATCCCGAATTAGGATGTCTGAGGTAGATGGGATTAACACTGAAGGTTTGCTGGAGCTTGAATTTATCCTTGACCCTGTGGAAATGAAAATGGGCTCAATTCACTGGCCACGGGAAGCAGAAACTGATGTATGTAAACAGAGGCGTATCTAGCCTGATACAAAATCTGAGTTTTCCGCCCCCACCACAACCAAACAACATTTTTTTGCACCAGGTCTTGAAGTGTATGGACCTGAGTGGAGGGAGCGATTTTCCACCCTCCACGTGACTAAATGGCCACAGCCCGGAGACATTTGACCCCATATGTCCCCCTGGGTGGTACGCCCCTGTACGTAACCACACTTAGGGCCCGGCTTTGCCAATTCACTCACCAGAAGGCTGTGCAGTCAAAGTGAACCATCATCCATTTGGAAGGGTTGAAAGTAAAAGAATCGGAATGCTCAACGCCCTTCAGGAACGGCCGGAATTCGGGGCACAGAAATGCCGTTCCTGCATAGGCAGCGTCAATGTGAAGCCAGAGCCCCTCTTTAGTACCTATAGGGAAAAATGATAAAACTTGGGGTTTGTGAAAGTTTGGCTTGGGCCCAAATTCCAAACGTATTGGGGAACAACTGCGGTGGTAACTTGGGACTGTGGGTCACAGAGCCCCTGTGAGCTCCCAAACACCCTCTCCTCCCATTTCTGAGGTTCAACTTCAGACTCATCAAGAAAATTAAGCTGTGTCAGGGCTGTACCACTTAGGTTAGCAGCTTGACCTCCTGTAAATGGGAAACTAGCGCAAAAGAAGCTGACCTGAATTTTTCCTTCCCCCTGTGCTGACCTTCAGCTGCATTGAGATAGATATTTATTATTACGGCCTTTTGGCCAGCCAATAGCTGCATTGAGAGTTTTACATGGGGAGAGCATTGAAAAATGGCATCCTTCCCCCGCAGGCTGAAGGGGTGCAGTCACTCAGCTTTTGGCCTTTGACCCCCCCCCCCCACCAGTCCGGGGTACGGGAGGGTATGTGGGTTGGTAATACTATGGTTTTATGCAGAGGTGGGATCCAGCAGGTTCTCACAGGTTCCCGAGAGTAGGTTACTAATTATTTGTGTGTGCCGAGAGGGGGTTACTAATTGGTGATTTTGCCATGTGATTTTTGCCTTAGTTACGCCCCTCCTCTCAGCAGTAGTGCGCAGAACTGGAAGCAGTCTAGCAGGAGGTACATCGGCGTGCGTGGTAGCCTGCGCCTGCGTGCATTCGTTTCCCGCCCAAGGACCGGCGCAGCGGCTGTGTCCTTGCCACAGCCCCACCCAGGAATGCCCCACCCCCGGAATGCCCGGCCACACCCCATCGTGCCCCACCCAGCCCCATTGGCGCTACGCCACAGTTTGACTCCCAAACTGTTTAATATGCTGATGCCTTTATTGTTGTTCTTACAGTTGTTTTTAATTCTGTAAGCCGCCCTGAGACCTCCATATAGGGCGGGGTACAGACCCCCAAAATAAACAAGTAATAAATATATTCTACGGCTTTATCCTTTTGCCATGTTTACACCAAGCTCTATCAGATGGTGTTTCTGGGTTTATCCCCTTAGTGAGCTAAAGGGCCCTTTTGAGAAGGCAGGAAGATTACTTACATATCGGACCCAACTCTTCAAGGTTGTCGAAAGAACAGACACCTGTGCTACCCAGAGTTGCGCAAACCTAAACAAAAACCAGAGACTTGTCAAGAAAGGACAGCAGACCCTCAGACTGTAAGGATTGGATATGTACTGACAAATGACAATGTCCTGTCTTAGAACAAGAAGAGTTTTGGATTTATATCCCGCCTTTCTCTCCTGTAAGGAGTCTCAAAGCTGCTTACAAACTCCTTTCCCTTCCTCTCCCCACAACAGACTCCTTGTTAGGTAGGTGGGGCTTAGAGAGTTCTGAAAGAACTGTGACTAGCCCAAGGTCACCCAGCAGGCTTCATGTGTAGGAGCAGGGAAACAAACCCAGTTCACCAGATTATGTGGAGGAATGGGGAATCAAACCTGCTCCTCCAGATTATAGTCCAAGTCAGGGTTCAAAAGATTATACCCCAGAAATTTTGTGGTCTCAAACGTGTGACTGGACTCAAAACTAGCTGTTCTCCCGTACCAACATGGCTATCCTCTGAAACTATAAACTAATATTGACTAAACATTAGGCTAAACCAGTGATTCTTAGCAATGATTTACAAATCTTGAGGGGCAAATGAGGAATGTTCAGGATATCAGATGGACCAGTTGTTCCCAACCTGGGGCCAGAAACCCTTGGGGAAGGGGGTGGAGGCTGCAGAGTTATTGCAAGGGGTATGCAAATCCACAGGCGCATGAAGCATTGTCATTTTGATTTTGTTGTCATTATGTGCTTTCTCAGCTGGGTGTGCAATTTGTTTTTATGAGAACCAGCGTAGTGCAATTGTTAAGAGCAGGTGGATTCTAATCTGGAGAACCGGTTTGATTTTCCACTTCTCCATTTGAGTGGCAGAGGCTTATCTGGTGAACCAGATGTGTTTCTACACTGCTACCGGTACATTCCTGCTGGGTGACCTTGGGCTGGTCACAGTTCTTTGGAGCTCTCTCAGCCCCACCTGCCTCACAGGTGTCTGTTGCGGGGAGAGGAAGGGAAAGGGGTTTGTAAGCCACCTTGAGTCGCCTTACAGGAGAGAAAGGTGGGGTATAAATACAAAACTCTTCTCTTCTTCTTCTGTGTTAAAAAGGGGTCCTCCCAATTGGAAAGGTTGGGAACTACTGAGGTAGACTCTTTTCCACATTTGCAATGACTTCTGGCATCTAGTGCAGGAGAATTCTGTTCTCCTGCCCAACCTCCCTTGTAGATAAATCCCAGATTTCTCCCTCAGGCCCTTTAGACCAAGTGAAACACAGCAAAAATAAAACTGAACTTTTAGGAATTGGCTGAGGGCTGCCAGACACAAAAGTCTCATTGAATGCATGTCTGAGATCTATGCCTTGTGTGCATATATCACAAATACACCTATAAAAATAAAAAGTGCCTTGTCTAGAGAGGAGATCAAAATTCCCTCCTGTGACCTGTGGAGCTTTTGATGATAACACTGTACTCTAGAAAGGCAGTAGAGGAATGAAGGTTAAAAAGTACATATGGAAATGATAACCCTGAGCCTGTGTCAACAGCTTTTTTCGGAATGGTAAAAAGTGAAGCAGAGACTGTACAAAATGGAAACCTAATCATCAGTGATATGATGACTACAGTAGCAGAGCTGTGTGTGTTTGAGAGAGAGAGAGAAAAAGAGAGAAAGAGACAGAGAGAAAGCTACTCACAAAAAAAGGCACTAGTCCACAGCTTCTGTCTCTTTCAATGGCTTCTCTTAGGGCTTCGCCTCTCAAGGAAAAATTCTCATCCACTGACAGAAACCTCATCTTCACGAGGGAGATCAACCCTGCTTTTTCCACCGAGGAGTGGGCCTGAGAAGAGAACCAGAACAGATTTCAGCCACTGAATAGGTGCTCAAGAGGCATTCAGGCTGCAGGCCGATTACAATGTTCGAAGGCATTCGGGCATCGCAAATAAGCCATACCCCCATCATGCTTGATGTTTCAAACCATGGGCTAGCTTCACACACACACAAAACCCCACGATCACCTGTCCTCCTTGAAGCCTTACAGGTACATGCGTAAGAAAAATTAAAAAATAGTCCTATAAACCTTCACTATTGTTCAGCAACTGGAGGATTTGGGGCTAAATGTTGCCTCTAGAAGATGGCTTCCTGCTTTTCCAGATTGTCAGCTCAGGAAGTAAACAAAAGGGGACAGAAGAAAATAAATTTGCAATGGAAGGTAATGCAGAATAATGCACATTCAATCCACTTTCACAATTGTTTGAAAGTGGATTTTGCTATTCCGCACAGTAAAATCCAGCTTCAAAGTGCATTGAAAGTGGATTGAAAGCGCGTTATTCTGCATGTGCAGAAGGGGCCTGGGAGAAGCAGGGCATACTTTCCCAAAGCAGTTCTCCAGCAAAAACTTTGGTTACTGACCCTGGGTGCAAATACAAATGCGGACAAATATAAAGCATGTTTCTGAAGTGCTCAATGCACTTCACATTCATTACATCAGCAATCTTTGTATCGCGCTTAGGAGTTAAGCCATCATTAATTATTCATCTTTAATGATTCCAGAGCCCATAACTTGATCCAGGGCTTATCTATTAGATCAGTGGTGGGATCCAAAATTTTTGGTAACAGGTTCCAATGGTGGTGGGATTCAAACAGTGGGGTAGCACCAATGGGGCTGGGCGGGGCACGACGGGGGCGTGGCTGGGCATTCCGGGGGCGGGGCATTAATAATTTCTCTGTTACTGTAAAAAACTCTTACTGAAAAAAAAAGTTCCTAATTTCCAGCTGGTATCTTTCTGTCCATAATTTAAACTCATTATCGCAAGTCCTATAGTCTACTGCCAACAGAAACAACTACTTCTCCTCTAATTGACTGCCTGTAAAATACTTAATACTTTCAAATACTTAATTTTGTTTCTAGAAATCAAAAGAAGGATACTTTCCTTAAACAAGGAACTTTGCCATATTTCTAACACATGTTTTTAAAACAGCCCAATAGGGAGAATTATCCTGTTTTCTACCTTCGCTAACCAGCCACATAGGAAACAACAGGACTTTATGATTTTTGGACCTAATGGAATTTCTAACAGAAAAGCAGACGCAATTAGTAACCCCCTCTCGGCACACACAAATAATTAGTAACCCACTCTCGGGAACTGGTGAGAACCTGCTGGATCCCACCTCTGTATTAGATCCCATATGCTTTTCACCAAAGCATCTTGTCATCTTACTGTTACACACTTGAGATATGGCTGTCATATGCTCAAGCCCTGGCAGGACAGTTTTAGGTCTGAGATGCACATCCAATAACATAACACAAAATTAGTCTACTTGCATCAGCAGCGAGCTACCTGATCTGAGGCATAAGCAACGAGCCGCGAGTTCAGAGTCGATTCATCCATATCTGGCTCCGATGCTTTCATTTCCAGGATTTTATTCTTTCTTGCAGCCAGCAGAGCAACCAGAGTGGATTCGCTAACAGTGCTCTGCAAAGAAAGAACAGATTGTTAGCTGCAGAATAGATCAGAAAATTATCATTTTTCCTCTAGAGCACAGGTGTCAAACTCACGGCCCTCCAGATGTTATGGACTACAGTTCCCATCATCCCCTGCCAGAATGATGCTGGCAGGGGATGATGGGAACTGTAGTCCATAACATCTGGAGGGCCGCGAGTTTGACACCTATGCTCTAGAGAATGGGTGGGGTTCCCAGTGCTGGCTGTGACCTACAAATTGTAAACTAACCTTCAACTAACCAAGATGAACATAATGGATTATGCATCAAGTTTCTATGATACTTGAAAAATGTATTATGACTTTTATATCCAGCCTTTCCTCAGTCACGGAACAACAGGAACATAAATGGGGTTAGGTAGGATTCCCCAAAGGGACCAAAACAGGGACCAAACAGCCCTGGAACTAGATCTAGCAGCAGCGTGGTATAGTGGTTAAGAGCAGGTGCACTCTAATCTGGAGAACCGGATTTGATTCCCCACTCTGCCACGAGCTATGGAGGCTTATCTGGAGAACCAGATTAGCTTGTGGTTAATTTCCAACACATGCCAGCTGGGTGACCTTGGGGTACTCACAGTTCTTCGGAGCTCTCTCAGCCCTACCTACCTCACAGGGTGTTTGTTGTGGCGGGGGGAGGGAAAGAAGATTGTCAGCCCCTTTTGAGTCTCCTTACAGGAGAGAAAGGGTTTTTTAATCCAAACTCGTCCTCCTCCTCCTCCTCCTCCTCCTCCTCCTCCTTCTTCGCAGACTAGATCTTAGGCCCACTGATTTTTTTAAAAACCCACACAAGAACCCTCCAGTGTTCAGCTGTTTACCTGTAATATGCCTCCTCCAATGCTATCTGGATGATAGTGCATGAACATATCAGGAAGACCCAACATTTGAGCCAACCAATCCATCACGTTCATTTCCAGTTCTGTGCAAGCGGGGCTGGATGCCTGCCAACAGGGAAGAAACACAGAATCACTTACACAGCCCAGATTCTCTCTGGTAAGGAATCTCCACATGTCTACACCAGCGTGGTGCAGTGGTTAAGAGCGGTGGATTCTAATCTGGAGAACTGGGTTTGATTCCCCACTCTTCTACATGAGAGGCAGACTTTAATCTGGTAAACTGAATTTGTTTTCCCACTCCTACACATGAAATCTGCTGGGCTGGACACTATTCTCTCAAAACTCTCCCTGCCTCCCCTGTGCCACAAGGTGTCTGTTGTGGGGAGAGGAAGGGAGTGTGTGAGCCGCTGGCTTATCCAAGCTTTCAAATCCAGACTTCCTGGGAACTGCATGTGGTAATTTTAGAAAAGGGGGGGGAAGGAAGATATATAACCCACACACGCCATATTTAGCTCAAGCCTCAAACTCCCACTCACCCACCACATTTGGAATGGTTGATCAAGAGTACAGCTGCCACCATTGCTTTTTATACCAATACTAGCAGGGCCTGGCCACGCGTTGCTGTGGCAATTGTCCTTCTCATCACAGTCCGCAACCCACACAGATGTCCATGCAGGTCCAATGATCCGCAGCATAGCCTTTTGGGGTGGTCAAATGGAATCCCTCTTTCCCTTTTCAATTCACATTGTTATGTGGTGGTGTCTTGTTTTTTTTAGTACAAGGCAGGGGTAGGGAACCTGCGGCTCTTCTGCCCTTGCACTGTGGCTCCACGAGCTGAGCCGCTGGCCCCATCCTTGCCCGCCCTGCAGGCAACAGGGCGGGCGCACCAACTGCCCACGGTCGGCTGCGCCACACTGCGGGCTTCCCCTCTCGCCCACCCAGTTGGAGCGGGCGGGTGCTTTCCCGGCGCCCGGCGAGGCCGAGCCGCCGGCTTCATCCTTGCCCGCCCTGCAGGCAGCAGGGCGGGCGCATCCATGCGCTTCTCAGAATGAGCGGAGTAAAAGGTTAAAAAAAACCCTATATATATAGTGTAATCTTTATTTTAAATGTCAAAAATTATTTGCGGCTCCAAGTGTTTTCTTTTCCCGTGGAAAACGGGTCCAAATGGCTCTTTGAGTGTTAAAGGTTCCCTACCCCTGGTATAAGGTAACCCTTTCCATTCCACAATGGAACTGTCCAGAGTGCGAATCCCGCTGTCCCTGAGGCTGGTTGACATGCACAGTCCTGGCTTGGGTAAGGCAGAACTGGGGCAAGCAGGCTATCCCAGTCAGGCAGCAGAGGCAGGGTGGCGAGGCGCTCAGATCGAGGCCAGCTCCCTGGGTTCTTAAAGGACCACGTGCAAAAGAAGCGGAGCAGGTGGTGTAGGTTCGCCCCCACCCCGTGGATTTTCTTAGAAGAAAAAGGCAAACTCCAACTTCAGCTTTTTTAGTAAAAAAAAAAGGAGAGCTGTGTGGCGAATATGGGTGAGGAAGTGGGTAAGTGGTGGTTGGATGTGAGGGAGGGCAGAGTGAGGTGTGTGAGGATGAGCTGGATGTCTGTTGTGTGGTAGCAGTGGGTGAGGCACAGAGAGTGAAAGTTACCTGCGTGTGAGGGGGGGAACCCCACCTGACGTCTCACACGGCAAAGTGTGTATGTGTTTCACTTCCACTTGTATTACCTAACAGTATTACTTATTTACTGTTTTCAATGCTCATCTCTGCCCATCTGAGTGAACATCCTAAACTCTCATCCCAAGCCCTCAGGCCACAGACAGACAGGCTGCACGAACATTCTAAGGGTGACAGTTAAACACAGCCAGCTTCATGGCCTGGTGCGCCCAGAAAAAGACGTTTTACCTGGCTCAGGTATGGATTTTCGGCGATTTGAAGGTCCGATTACCAGCCTGCAACAGGGAGGGACGTCATGTGAAAATTTGGGGGCGAGCCGTCCAGCCGTTTTGGCTAACAAAGTCACTGTTAGCTTTTTATATATATGGATTATCATGTTCCAGATGTTACCTTTCTCTTACATTGTATATCCTTTCTTATAACAGCATTTTCTCAGACCCAGCCAAGTTCTCTTTCAATGCAACTGTGTCTAGACAAAAAGGCTTGTCCACCTCATGGGGGAGGGCTGGCATGGACCAACGTTTGCCCTGCCCCACAAGTGCTCGTGTTTGCCAAGCTGCTAGATTTTATGCACCAGGGCAGTCTTGTATCTCTCTGGCCTGATAAACAGTGTGTGTGTGGGGGGGGGGGGGAGTTGGGTTGTACTGAGCCACCCCCCTTCCTATCCTTCCCAGAATTTACAGAAACAAAGAAGTCAAGCTGAGCTACAGCTAATGTTCTTTTACAGTTGGCAATAGCTAGACCTCCCACAGCGACTGTATTGTGCAAAACATGGTATGCTCGTGCCATCTAATGTTCGTTTGCCTCATTCATGATAGGAATTAAATAACGTTAACTAGGAAAATTGTTAACACCAATTTTCACCATGCTAAACCTGTATGCTCTTAAATTTTGATTAGTATGCCAAATACCTTCCATATTTCAAAGTTATTGCTTTCTGTGTATGTGAATATATACCTGCTGACCTAGAATTTACATCATACACCTGATGAAATCAGCACCAGCCAATTAAATCTTATGCTTTCATAAATATGTTGTTCTTTAAATTGTCAGAGGACTGGGCGCTGTTGCGTAGATATAAGTTCCAGTGAGCTAAATGGGATTTACTTTCAGGTAATTATGCACAGGATTACGTCTTTAGTTAAAACTAACTCCGAGGAGATTCCACTCCTGTAGAAAGAAATTAAGAGATATCTTCCAGAGATGGGTAACTGTTTGTTAGTTTTGTAGGAAATCTATCCCCTACGTTTCAGCAAAAAGTATAAGAATTAATTTAGTGATGATTGTGTGTGTTTTATATAATCGTGAATCAGTTTTGTGTGTTTTTTAACAGTGAATTAGTTATGAATGTTAATCACAATCTTTTACCCCTTTTACAGAAATAAAATCCTGTGAGAGTAGCATTAAAAATAAGTCAAAAATTATGCCATCATTTCAAAAAGACACCTATAACAAAGTTCTAAACAATTTGCAGAACTTATAAAAATGCACTACAAGGATGCTTTTAAGAGACTAGTCGACTACAAAGATCTCTAGTCAGTCAACAGCCCTCATTTTAGAATGCCAACGAAAGCCATCAAAACAGCATCGGAATTCTTAAAACAAGGCTCGTGATTTACCCAAGTGAATCCCAGGCAGTTAATTGCATCTGCCAGCATGTCTCCCAGAAGAGAAGGCCACGAGGTGAGAGCCGGAAAGTAGGCGTGCATGTGTGGACTCTGCCAATGGACGACCTAGGTTAAAAAAGTCAGAAAAACATGAAATAAGAGCCAGCGTGGCTAAGAGCAGGTGGATTCTTTCATCTGAGTGGCAGAGGCTTATCTGGTGAACCAGATGTGTTTCCGCACTCCTACATTCCTGCTGGGTGACCTTGGGCTAGTCACAGTTCTTTGGAGCTCTCTCAGCCCCACCTACCTCACAAGATGTGTGTTGTGGGGAGAGGAACGGAAAGGAGCTTGTAAGCCACCTTGAGTCTCCTTACAGGAGAGGTGGGGTATAAATCCAAACTCTTCTTCTTCTTCAAATGGTTTGGTCAGAGTGTTAAAGAGCAAAAATCCAGCTAAGAAATGAAGGCAGTTAGGATGCAAAGCACAGTGGAACTCTGAACATTTTATGCAGAAAAGGGAAATCAGTCCTGCAGAGGAAAGAAAATCTACCCCATCCAAAAGTCTATCTTTTATACAACTTGTGTAAAGTGCTGAAGATCAGCTCCTTCTTTGCTAACCGTGCAGGAAAACGGAATACATCTTAGATCTGGTCACTGACTGCGGTAAAGGAAATGTAGTCGTGAGAACAGAAGATAAATCACAAACTTAAGCAAAAGAGTTTATCTCAGTGAAACATATGGATGAGATACAGTTGTTAAAGAGGAAACACCAATCACATTCTCCATCGGTGTCAAATATCTTTTTGTTATGTCCAACGGTTCCTAGAGGTTTGATTTCAGATCTTAATGCAGCAAAGGGTGCTATGCAAAATGAGACATTTATTTGTCACTGTTATAAAAAAAACCAAATCTCAATCTCATGTAGCATGGCATTAACCTAGTCTATCCATTTCCATCTCCTCAGATAATACCTTTGTTTTCGCATCTGTTTTCAGGTGCTCTCCAGTGAGTCTGGAGATTTGGACCAATAGTCATTCTACAAAGACCAGCAGTGGTGTAGTGGTTAAGAGCAGGTGCCCTCTAATCTGGAGAACCGGGTTTGATTCCCTACTCTTCCGCTTGAGCTGTGGAGGCTTATCTGGGGAACTAGATTAGCCTGTGCACTCCAACACAGGCGGAGGACTGGGGAATCAAACCTGGTTCTCCAGATTAGAATCCACCAGCTTTTAACCATTACACACTGGAAGTGGGGGAGTAACTTTAAGTCTTTCCTCCCAATTGCAGACTTTTCTTCTATTTCCATACAAAGCAGTTGTGACATTAACTGGACCAGATGAAGAACAGCATCTGGTCCAGTTGGTTTCTTTCATAAAACAGACATTTTAAAGGCTTTTCCTAGAAAACACTCCTAGAGCAAGAAGTGGTGTGATGGGAATGTGCTTCCAGAGTCATAATTTGCACCAGGGCCATTTTTCCAATGCTATGTCTAGAAACTAATAAACTACGCCTGCTGTGGACCACATATCAGGATGCTTAACTCTGACCTTTATATTGAGCTAGAATTCTTTTTTTTAAAATACAAAACTTTATTAGGTTTTCAAACAAATCCATACAAAATAAAAACTCAAATAAGTTGAAAATTATAAAGAATTTGGACTAAAGAAAGAAGAGGAGGAGAGCAAGCAAGCAAGCAAGCAAGCAAGAAAGGAAGAAAGAAAGAAAGAAAGAAAGAAAGAAAGAAAGAGAGAAAGAAAGAAAGAAAGAAAGAAAGAAAGAAAGAAAGAAAGAAAGAAAGAAAGAAAGAAAGAAAGAAAGAAAGAAAGAAAGAAAGAAAGAAAGAAAGAAAGAAAGAAAGAAAGAAAGAAAGAAAGAAAGAAAGAAAGAAAGAAAGAAAGAAAGAAAGAAAGGAAAATATAGTGTCTTGAGTAGAAAGAAAAAAGACAGCAGGAAAGAAAATTGAAAAAAAGATTTTTAAAATATGCATTACATTAATCAGTCCTTTGTCAATCCTTGAAGATATGTTGAGCTGAGAATTCACAGCCCCCCAAATCCTAGCATCCTAAACATGCCCCCTGCACTGGGCGACTGCACGCTCTTACCCCAGGCATAATGATCTTCTCGATGTCTTGGAAGATATCGTCCCAGCTTTCTGACTCCAGAGGAGCTTTTGGAGGCAACTGGTCCCTCATATATCCCGGCTTCACGTCAGGGGACACTCGTCTCTCTCTCAGCGTGGTCAGGTACTGACAAATGTAGTCCACCATTTCTTTCCCTGGAAGGAGGAGGAGGAGGAGCAAACTTTGAACAAACTCTGTCTCCTGGTTGAGGCCCGGTGGCGTAGAGCAATCACCTTAGCTAGGTGTAATGCCCTGCCTTCTTCCTTTAGCCTTGGACGCCACCTTGGAATCCCACATAAAGAAAGGAAATGCCCGTGTGGCATGGGTTCTGTGGAAACAGTATCTCATATGCTGTTGAATTGTCCTTTTTATGAGATAGGTAGGAAGAAGCACATAATCCCCTTCCTGCATGGAAGTGAAGGCATTACAGATAAACAGAAGGTTATATATCTTTTAAACAGCCACAACTACCAGCTGTTGGAAGCGGTGGCTAAATTTTTAAATGGTGTTATTTTAACTCGTCAGAAGTTGTAAAGGCTGTTATTATCTTGCAATGTTAATGTAAACCATTCATATGCCATTAAAGGTATTCGTAATCGAACAAACTCTGAATCATCATGCGTCAGGTCTTCGACTGAAGTCAATAAACAGGCTCTGGATACTTGACCATAAGTCTTTATTGAACACAAAGCCAGTTCTGGTGGGCTATGGCAAAATGGTTACATTTATCCCTGTAGTTTTCCCGCCAGAAACCCCCTCCCTGGTTCCCATGGAACATGAGAACGTCATAACAGAAAGAAAGATGTATTGTCGAAGGCCTTCACGGCTGGACTCAACTGGTTTTTGTGCACTTTCTGGTCTGGTAGATCTTGTTCCTTACGTTTCACGTTTCATTAATAGCTGGCACCTTCAGAGGTGTATCATACTTCTCTCTGGGATACACCTCTGAAGATGTCAGCCACAGATGCAGGCGAAACGTTTGGAACAAGATCTACTGGACCACGGCCACACAGCCCAGAAAGCCCACCAGGAAAGAATGATGTTTGGGAGTCGAGCATCCCAAGGACAGCGCAGTGATAGAGTCCAGCCACCTGCTGTCTCCCCATGCTGGGTGGTGGGCACCAGGGTTGCGTCTAGCTTCACTACAGTTGCAAGCATCAAAGGAAAACAAAAGAGCAGGAAAGAGCCATTAACATATCAGAGGTGAAGACAACTTTCCCCCTCCCCACAGGCAGGTGAGTCCTTCCACCTTAGTCCCATTCATCAATGTCAGGCCCCATCCTGACATCAAGCGACTTACCTTTGAACAGGGCAGAGTTACATTCCCATGAATAACCCCACTGTACTTTTAGGGTTATTTTCGTCAGCCTTTGTACAAAATGATATGAAAGCCCAGTAGGATTCTTGGGACTATTTTTGTTTTGATTTACAGAGCTTTGATAACCTAGCCCATTGGATGCTAGCAGCGGCACGCTGGGGATGTTTTATTGCGTATTGCAGACTGGAGGCGGAGGCTGGAGTTGAGAGACAGAGGCCCCTTCCGCACAGGTAGAATAATGCATTTTCGACCCACTTTCAATGCACTTGGAAGCTGGATTTTACTGTGAGGAATAGCAAAGTCCACTTTCAAACAATTGTGAAAGTGGATTGAAAGTGCATTATTCCGCATAGTGCGGAAAGGGCCAGAGAGGGAGAGTGCCTTGTTTTGAAAAGTTGAAGGCGAGGTGAGACTTGATTGTCGGGTGCCGGGTAATCATTCAAAGCACAGTTTCTAACATTCTTTCTGCTAGCTAAAGTCAGGAGGTGCCGCCAGTGCGGAAAGCAGGCAGGCGAAACAGGAAAATTTCTGGCAAAATATTTCAGCCCAAAGCCCTGTTGCGTAGGACCTATGAGACCTGAAGTTTACCTTTCCGTTCCCAATAGGGGCCATTCAAATCAGTAAGGAAGGGGGGAATAGAAACCACCGTGATATTCAGGAAAAGATAGAAAACCAGAAACAACTCTACTAGGAATGACCAAAAATAAAACAGTAAATGGAAATATCAGCTTATTTATCAATTAATTAACAACAGCCAAAATAGAAACAGCAAAGATACGGAAAACAAATGAAATACCAAAGTTAGAAAACTGGGAAAGAAATATAACTAATAGGCAAACTTACATGGAAATGGAGAGGACACCCTGAGAAATTTTATAAAACATGAAATTTATTTGTAAATTATTTGAACAAATAAGTCAGACAATAGCAAAAATATGTATATGATGTTTTGAAGTTTAAATTCTGGTTCATTAAACTTTGCACAACTGTAATAATTCAATATATGAAAGAAATGTTAAATTGAGAAGGATTGTAAACTATTAACTGAATATTTGAATGTTATCTGTGAAGTCTGAAATTTTAAATGTTAATTGATATGTTTTGAAATCAACAAATGAAGTTATATATACCCTGTTTCCCTGAATATAAGACATCCCCAGTAAATAAGACGTAGTAGAGGTTTTGCTGAAGTGCAAAATATAAGGCATCCCCTGAAAGTAACATAGCAAAGTTTTTGTTTGGAAGCATGCCTTGCGAACAGAACACAGAAAAATAAGACATCCCCCGAAAATAAGACATAGCGCATCTTTCAGAGCAAAAATTAATATAAGGCACTGTCTTATTTTCGGGGAAACACAGTATATTTTAAAAGAAAAATATTATCTCAGAACAAACGGCTTCACTTTATCTATCAAGGCAAGCTGCAGGTCCATTAATCTGCCTTTTAAAATACCACACAAAGTTCCACTTAGCTTAGGATACCACCCAAGGTGGGTGAGCATTCCTACCTGCAGGCACCTGTTTCCTCACCTCTTTGTCTGTATTCCTCTTGATCCATGATGCCTGTCTCTGAAAATCACTTCTTCCCAAATTGGTGAAAATGGACCACAGACAGCTCAGTTTCCCGTCAGCTAGCACCCATTGATTCCCTTTGCCTTTTATACCCTCTTTATCTGCCAATTAATGCCCCGCCTCCGCATCTTTTGGAAATTCTGACGTCATCAGCTTTTTAGGAAATAGGCATCCAAATTCCCCCCTGCTTTGCATTTTCGGAGTGGAGCAGCATGCCTTTGATGTCGAGCATCACCGGAGCTGCCCTTAACCCTTTCAGTACAAGGGGAAGCAATGACTGAATGGCCAGCGCTTGTCAAACCAAGCCAAAGCAAGGAGAACATCGCCAACAACAGTAAATAAACTAAGGATTTGTTTTTAACTGTGCAATGCAATTTTAAGCTGCACTCAAGTTTCAGCCTCCGTGGATTTTTGAATTGCTCTGTTCAACAGAAAGGCAAACACAAGGTCAGGATTTTTGTTGGCTATAATGAACTACGTTCTCAGACAAGTAGGATTTGCTGTCCTTCAGACTTGGTTAACGGTTTGTTACTGATTGGGACGGTGAAATCTTTTACACTGGAACATAGAGTGAAAACTGGTTGTTGTGGGCTTTCCGGCCTGTGTGGCCGTGTTCTGTTAGATCTTGTTCCTAACGTTTTGCCAGCATCAGTGGCTGGCATTTTCAGAGGTGTATCACACTTATCTCTGTGATGCACCTCTGAGAGATACCAACCACAGATCACAAGCAACAGTTAAGAACTCGTCATTGAACCAGACCACGGCCACGCAGCTGAAAGCCCACAACTTAACTCTCGAGTTGAGTCCCGATACGATGAAGAAGCCTAGCCGACAATACATTGAAAACAAGTTCAGTTTTATATCTGAAACAATGGCCCCTTCCGCACATGCAAAACAATGCACTTTCAAACCACTTTCACAACTGTTTGCAAGTGGATTTTGCCATTCCGCACAGCTTCAAAGAGCACTGAAAGCAGTTTGAAAGTGCATTATTCTGCATGTGCGGAATGAGCCAATGATAACTAAATGGCTTGGGCCCTGCTTACCTGAAGGAGTACCTGCACCTGTACGTACCTACCCAGACACTGAAGTCACAGGCAGAGGCACTCCTGGTTGTACCTCCCCTACTGAGGTGTGAGGGGCAGGCACACGTGGGAGGAGGGCTTTCTTCATGATTGCTCCCAGGCTTTGGAATAGTCTCCCCTTGGACTTCCGCCCTGCACCAACCCTTTGTGGCCCAGGCCTTTGGTTAGCCTCTCTGGAAACCTCTACAGCTGCTGGGTTGGGGAAGTGGAAGGGTTGGGGTTATTTTAATGTTATTTTTATTATTGTTTTAATGGAGAGCCAGCGTTGTATAGTAGTTAAGAACAGGTGCACCCTAATCTGGAAAACCGGGTTTGATTCCCTGCTCTGCCACTTTGGAGGCTTATCTGAGAAACGCGATTAGCTTGTGCACTCCAACACACGCCAGCTGGGTGACCTTGGGCTAGTCACAGTTCTTCAGAGCTCTCTCAGCCCCACCCACCTCACAGGGTGTTTGTTGTGAGGGGGGAAGGGAAAGGAGATTGTAAGCTCCTTTGAGTCTCCTTACAGGAGAGAAAGCAGGGATATAAATCCAAACTCTCTTCTCTTCTTCTATCCACCATCTATATTTGTAATTTGGAGAGGGGAGATCTTGGCCATGTTTCTCTAAAACATCCTTCTCCACCTTGAACCTTGCTTTTAAAAAATCAGATCGTCTTTTTTCCAGAAACCAAAACCAGCTTAAAAATGTAATGGGATAAATATTTACGGTACAGTTGGAGGCTGTGTGGGATATCCCTCCCCCACTTCTTATCCTTCTGTTCTCATTGCTCTTATCAAAATTTCCTCTTATCAACGAATCACGATATTATACCAGTTCCTATCTCAACTTCACAGTCGTACCGGCTCACATGACTTTGCTGTACTAACCCACAGTCTGTGCAGAAAGAAAACCAGATGTTGCAACAGAAGGGTTTAGCCATCTTTTAAAAAAAAAGTACTACTTTTTCACACAATACACAACTGCCACCAATGCAAAATGGTTGGCTGCATACTGGAGAGTGCACACATGTTCATTTAAGATGCATGCAAGATGCCCCCACTCCACCCCTTCTGAGATTTCACTACTGTCATCTATCTTAGGGCCTTTCCCCACTCTCTTCCATCCCCCCTATGCCGCACGCCTGGGATCCCCACGACCCTGCGCTCTGCGCGGGGTCATCAAAAGGCGCCCTTAAGAAGAGTGCCTGGGATGCCGCGCGCTGAGGGGGCGCGGCAGCGGCGGGGCGGCTGCGCTGTTGCCGCCCCAGTCGTGGGGAGTGCCGGGGGACCCCGCGCTACTCTCCTCTAGTAGCGCGGGGCTTAAGGTAAGTGGGGAAAGGCCCTTAGAAAAAGAGGCTAGTAGGCTTGTATATTCCTCCGCCATAGAATTCCAATCTGCCGGACCTTCTTTGGTGTAGAATGCTCCACCTGGGACTTGGGCCTATCTAGCCCTGCTCCCTACCTCCTCATCCGTTTGAAAGTAAAAACAAATGCTCTTGTATCAAACTACCACGTTCAGTAACGCACAAAATAATGGTATTGGCAAAGCTGGCGGATAAAAACGAATGATAATTCTCATATTTGTTTGGGACTATATTTTGATGCGGAAGCATACAATTTTCTCAACTACTTCACCTCAGCTGACCATACTGCCATCTTTTTCTGAGACAGAGTATACTTGGTTAAGTTGAACCTGCCTCAATTTGACCTCCTGTACAGTGGTGGGATTCAAATAATTTCCGGTTTCCGGTTCCGGTTGTGGAATTCAAATAATTTAACAACTGGTTGTTTATGAGCACCATTTTAACAACCGGTTCTGCCGAAGTGGTGCGAATCTGCTGAATCCCACCACTGCTCCTATACCTTGACACTGTGAATTATCTCTAAGCCAGCAGAGGGGAATGATTAAGGTGCTGGACTAAGACTGTGAAACCCGGATTCAAATTCATACTCATGCCACAGAAGTTTGCTGGGTGACTTTGAACTAGTCGCACATACTTAGCCCTGAACCTGGCAAGTGTTTGGGTGGGAGACCTCCAAGGAATGCAAGGATTGTGAAGGCGGTGGCAGGCAATGGCAAACCACCTTGAAACATCTTTTGCCTTGAAAACTCCATGGAGTCGCCCTAAGTCAGCTGTAACTTGATGGCATGCACACACACACACAAAGACGCTGTAGGAGCCAGAGAGGGAGAAATCAAAACCTGAGATAATTCTCTGTGTGTTGGTTCAGGCAGTTAAAGCACCATCTGTTCAAGCTATGGATCAGTTCAGGTTATGTTAAAAAGAAAACCAAGGTTTGGTTCTGGAATCAGTTTTTCAGCCACTGGAATTCTTCATTAAATAAAAAGAAGTCTGTCAAGGGGAGGAGTGGTATCGGGAAATGGAGCTTAGTTCTGCCATTTTGAATGTGGAGCTGTGTCCTCCCCCTCCCAGATTGGTGTGGGCCACACATCCACGTGGATTCTTGACCACACAGCCACTCAGCCACTTACGCACTTGCATTCTGCTTCCCTTCCCTTTGGCCCTTTCTGCACGGGCCATTTACAGTGCCCTAGGGACTGCAAAAACGCCATCCCTAGAGAGCTGTTCGCATGGGGGGCACAGCTGCATCGCAGCCACGCCACCCTCGCTCCCCCCCAGTGGCGCGAAGCCGCTGTTTCCAAACCTCGCTCCCCGAGCGAGGTTTTCTGGAAACAGCAACTTTCAGCCACCGCCAGGCGAATGGCAGCGGCTGGAAGATGCCACCACCCCCCTTTCCCGATCGCCGTAACTTCCCTGTGACCTTCCAGCGCGTCGCCCAGGCCTGGGGACACGCCCCCCGACGTCCCTGCGACTGCGCCGTCTTCCCTGCCCTTACTGGGACCGTTTGTGCGAACAGTCCCAGGGGTGTGTGTCGGCGTTGCATACGCCGACACCCTCCCCCCCAGTGTGGCCATGCGGAAACAACCTCTGATATAGACTTTCCTTTATACAGTATCCTTTCCACTTTGAACAGGAGCCAAGGCGCGAAGGGGAATGCCCCGGGAACCACACGCCACGTAAGTCATTCTTGGAATGGGATAACCACAATTTCTCATGAAAAAAAAAGGGTGTGGAATTTCACAGTTGGGGAAGAAAGGCAGCTCAAACACTCTGAGTGAAAAGGGTCCTGTTGGGTAATCTCTTAATTCTGTTGCTTAGAAAGCAGAAGTTGAAAGTCGAATGCATAAAATGGGGCTATCTAGGGATAAAATTCATGCAGGCCACATGTTTGCTTTTACAGTGATGCTAGAGCAGTGATGGCGAACCTTTTCGAGACCGAGTGCTCAAATTGCAACACAAAACTCATTTATTTATTGCAAAGTTCCAACATGGCAATTTAACCTGAATACTGAGGTTTAGAAAAAACGGTTGGCTCCGAGGCATGCGTTACTCGGGAGTAAGCTTGGTGGTAGTCGGTGGCTTTGCTTAGAAGCAACTGTGCAACTCTTCCAATGGGTGAATCACGACCAGAGGAGGGTTTACTCAGAAGCAAGCCCCATTGCCAGCAACCGAGCTTACTCCCAGGTAAAGGATCATGCTTTAGTTCTTCGCATGAAAATCAGTGGGGTTTAACAGCGCTTAACAGAATTACCTACACTGCTTCCCCAAAACTAGGTCTTAGGTTTAATGCTATTAATCGAGCCCAGCGGCCCAGGCCAGCCTAGATGTGTTGGGGGGGGGACTCTGTTTGCACGTGCCCACAGAGAGGGCTCTGAGTGCCACGTCTGGCACCTGTGCCATAGGTTCACCACCACTGTGCTAGAGCCACTGTAGCAAACCTACTTTTGGTCAAAGTTACGGATTCCAGCTATGGTTGCCAACTCTGGGTTGGGAGCCTGGAGAGGCCTGGGTTGGAGGAAGGGAGGCAGCTGAACATGCCATGGAGTCAACCCTCCAAACAGCCATGTTCTCCAGGGAACTAACCTCTCTAATCTGGAGACCAGTAGTAATTCTGGGAAATCTCCAGGAAGTTAGCAATCCTAATTCTAGCCCGTCAACTAGCAAATTGCTGTTTTGCAATTTGAGTTTTTTGGGGGAAGCGAACCCTCAACTCTCAAGAAAGGAGAAGCTGCAGGAGAATGGGGAAGTTATTTGCATTTCTGAAATTATCTGAAAGATTTTTCTGCAGATTTCTTAGTCACTCACGCATGTTTTATTCTGTTTTATGATGTCTATTAATACCGTAGTACACAATTACATCCTGCCTTTTCATCTCGTTGATGAAATCTACACTTACAAATTTCTGTTTGCAATATGCACATAAGCAGAGGTGGGATCCAGCAGTTCCCGAGAGTGGGCTACTAATTATTTGTGTGTGCCGAGAGTGGGTTACTAATTGAGTCTGCTTTTCCGTTAGAAATTCCATTAGGTCCAAAAATCATAAAGTCCTGTCGTTTCCTATGTTAGCGAAGGTAGAAAACGGGATCATTCTCCCTGTTGGGCTGTTTTAAAAACATGTTTTAGAAATATGGTAAAGTTCCTTGTCTAAGGAAAGTATCCTTCTTTTGATTTCTAGAAACAAAATTAAGTATTTGAAAGTATTAAGTATTTGACAGGCAGTCAATTAGAGGAGAAGTAGTTGTTTCTGTTGGCAGTAGACGATAGGACTTGCTATAATGAGTTTAAATTATGGACAGAAAGATACCAGCTGGAAATTAGGAACTTTTTTACAGTAACAGAGAAATTATTAATGCCCCGCCCCCGGAATGCCTGGCCACGCCCCCATCATGCCCCGCCCTGCCCCATTGGTGCTAACCCACTGTTTGAATCCCACCACCATGGGAACCTGTTACTAAATGTTTTGGATCCCACCACTGCACGTAATGTTTTGGAAGTAGTGACTCCCAAGTTGGTTGGTTTTTCTAAATATATTTTAACAGGCTGAAAGCGTAGCTGTGTCTGTCCAGCTGCCAATTCAGAATTATACTGATAGTTACTAACGCATTTGATGCGCTCTGTAAAACAAGAAGACCAAGGGCCAATGAGGGAAATGTGGAAAAATGTTGAATAGGTCATTTAAAAAAAGAATTCAGAAGTTTGCAGGTCTACTCCAAATTTACAAAGCAATGTTCCTTCTACAAAGAGTTGGCCATTGCCTGCAATTAGGATTACAGTTTGGAAGAACAAACAGGAAGCAATCTCTTAGTCACAAATGTTTTCAGAATGAAAGCACAGCACAGGCAACAAAATATTCGATGTGACATTTCCCCTTGTATCTTTGATTTTGAAAGGAGACACCGTAAAGCCAATAGGGACATTCATTGAAAAAGGCATTAATTGGAAAAAAGAACAAATAACCATCAGAGGGACACATGTAAAAAGACTTAGCAAATATTACCTGATGCAAACAAGGAGTTGTTACAGTTTACCTTCCTTTCAAGCTGAATGGGACACAAGCAGAGGAAGATGTATTTTCGACAATATGTTGACGATGTATTTGCTCAGTGGAAATGGCATGAATAGAAATGCTGTTTGGGGCTAATTGTTAAAAAGAGTTGAGCAGTCAAAGCCCTGGGAAAAATCCCATATGGTCATCCTTTCTGCCAAATCTGTAAGCAAGTATAAT
Organism: Sphaerodactylus townsendi; assembly: GCF_021028975.2. NCBI lineage: Eukaryota > Metazoa > Chordata > Lepidosauria > Squamata > Sphaerodactylidae > Sphaerodactylus > Sphaerodactylus townsendi. The sequence continues at coordinate 18,010,007 of NC_059441.1, read as the reverse complement.
AGATGTTCGCTATTCGCGTCAATGGTCCTCCCATATCTTACATGCTGGGTGTGGTCTGCATGCCTTCCCAAAAGGTTAGTGATCGGCCAACTCCATTGCAGGAACTACCCTGTTTCCCCGAATATAAGACATCCCCTGAAAATAAGACGTACTAGAGGTTTCGCTGAAGTGCGAAATATAAGGCATCCCCCGAAAGTAAGACGTAGCAAAGTTTTTGTTTGGAAGCATGCCTGACAAACAGAACACAGAAAAATAAGACATCCTCTGAAAATAAGACATAGCGCATCTTTGGGAGCAAAAATTAATATAAGACACTGTCTTATTTTCGGGGAAACACGGTAACAAGAAATGATGACCACTTTTCAAATCCAAGAAGTAAAAAGCTAGGATTTCCATTTTAAATGAAGGATGACCCAACTGGAAGCCCACAATAGAATTAGCATCCCAGTTACAAAGGCAATGTCGTAATTTCTTTCCTCTTAAATTGTCCCGCAAATATTCTATCATCTGCTATGAAACATCAGAGGTCTTTTCTGGTGTTTCATTACATAAGTGAGCACCAGATCTCTGAATTGCTTGCAACAGTTCAGCGTTTCTGCACCAAATTGACCATTTAAACCCAGCAAGGAAAAATCAGACTGACTTCTTCTTGCACAGTGTATTAGAGTTTGTGGTTGCATTGCACAATGAACCCAACATGGAAGGAAGTAAGAGCCCCATCAATTTCCCAAAATATTCTATTCACAGGGAAAAACCTGATGTTCCTTTTTCTGTCTGGAGGCAACAGCGTATCAATACAGTCACCTCTAATTTGGAGACACTAGACTGGATGATGCAAACAGAATTTTCCTGTAATTGCACAGGATGGTGCCATTCAGACTTAGGGCAGAGGTTTTAGGATTGTCATTGCTCCCTTATTTCATCAGATCTCAGAATCAAAGCAAGGTTAGCCCTGATTAAAATTTGGAAGGCGGACCTCCAAGGACTACCAGAGTTGTGATGCAGAACATGGCAAACCACCTCTCAATGTCTCTTGCCTTGAAAACCCTTTGGGGCTGCCATGGCAGCTGTGACTTGATGGCACACGCACGCACGCACACGCACACACAAACGTGTTTGTTTATGATATGAATGCACCTGGTCTTGCTGGCTCTCACTCTTAAATTGTCCCAGAAATATTCTAGCATCTGCTATGAAACATCAGAGGTCTTTTCTGGTGTTTCATTACATAAGTGAGCACCAGATCTCTGAATTGCTTGCAACAGTTCAGTTCAGGGGCGTACCACCGGGGGGACATATGGGGTCAAATGTCCCCAGACTACGGCCATTTAGTCACGTGGGGGGGGGGGGCGGAAAATCCCACACACACTCCTCCTCCTTCCCCCCAGGTCCATACACTGACTTCAAGACCTGGTGCAAAAAAACATTGTTTGGTTGTGGCAGGGGAGGGCGGCTGCCCAATAATAAGCATAAGCATAAGCATAAGCATTTTTATTGTCATTGTGCACGCACAACGAAATTTACAGCAGCATTCCTCGATGCACACAATTTCAGACTCATACATCGTCCTCACTTTCCCCTTCCTCCACCCATCCCTACACAGCCCCAAATACATCAATATGAAGCAGCGGAGTTTAGCATAGCCACAGCCTCTCTTAGAGTAGAAGCTGTCTCTAAGCCTCTTTGTGTCCCTAGTTCTGAGGGCCCTGTATGCGTCCTGCCAGATGGTAACAGTTCAAAAAAGAGAGTGTGCTGGATGGAGACCAGGGTCCCTCAAGAATATTTTTGGAGCTTTTATTTAGGCTTCGGGAATTATAGTAGATTTCTTCCAAGGAGGGAAGAGGGCAGCCGATAATCCTTTGTGCAGTAGTCATCCCCCTCTCGACCGCCTTCCTCTGCGCCACTGTGCAACTGCAGAACCAGACCCAGATGCAGTAGGTCAAGCCACTCTCCCTCGCACAGCGGTAGAAGGACACCCGAAGTTTCCCATCTAGTTCTTGCTTCCTTAAAAGTCTCCAGAAAGTACAGTCTTTGCTGGAGCTTTCTTTATTTACCACTGCAGCAGTCTATACGCCCCAGGTCAAGTCCTCTTTAATCATAGCAGCCCAGAAATTTAAAACTAGCCACCCGCTCCACTTGATCTCCATTTACATGAGTCAAGGGCTGAATTTCCTAGAGCTATTCCTTCTATAGTCCACTATGAGCTCCTTTTGTCTTGTTGAGTGTTAAGAACCAGGTTATTTTCCCTGCACCATGAGGAGCAGTCGGTCCACTTCATTCCGATAGAGCAGATTCTCATCCCTCCAGAGATGGAGCCCCACCACCGCGTTGTTAATCATCCAAGCAAATTTGGTAATGAATTGTTAGCCTATGATAGACAGGAGTACAGTCCATATGTATAAAAGAAGGGTGAACAGTAAAAGGACTCAATACACAGCCCTGTGGGCGTTCCCATATTTAGAGTAAGAACTGAGGAAACCCGATTTCCCAGTCTAACCCTCTGGGAACGATCCAGACAAGAGAGTCCCTAATCCACAAACAAGATTGAATGCTTGAGGAGTCCAAGATCCACAAGTTTCGTCACTCAGTCTTTGTGGCTTAGAGGGTTGTATTAAATGCGGAACTAAAAAGTCCATAGAAAGAGCATTCCGCACACATAATTCCCCTGATTTTCCAGATGCGTCAAAGAGAAGCAAGTGTGTGGAGAAGTTCTTAATGGCAATGGCATGTTCTCTTGCTCAGTAGATCTATTAGGTCCGATATGCTCTGAACTGATGTTTTATCAAATGTATATCTGGAAGGCAAGAACCTAATATGCCTATGGACCAGTTTTTCAAAACACTTCCATGATGAGTGGGGGTGAAGTGCCACTGGTCCTATAATCCCTGAAGATTGTCAGCAGGAAATCTCTTTGGTATTGGTGAAACAATGGTGGAAGCTTTCAAACAAGATGGGATGGTGGACTGGGATACAAGATCGATTAAAGATCCCAGTAAAAACACCAGCCAGTTAGGTTAGCTGCATTCCAACTTTAACACCCGACCGGGAGATACCATCCGGGTCAGCAGCAGCCTTCCTTGGATTCACAGCCCTCAAGGCACTTGCCTCACCTCATGTTCCTCCACAGTGAGGAGGTTGTGAGCTGCAATCACCTAGTGGCTGTGTGTGTCAATCTCCTTCCCCTGATAGACCTGTTTCAAAGCTGGCAAAAGAAATTGTGATTTTAGCTCCTCTGCCAGAGAGAAGAATCCCCCATCTACAGAAATGTCATTTGATTTGATTTATGATTGGTAATTTGTTGAATCCCTGCCACACCTGCCTCTAATATGTTGTTATTATTGAAATAATCCCTCTAATTTTTCTCTTTATAACTCATCTTGGCTTGTCGAATACCTCTCTTGAGACCTGGCTCTCGCCGCACTATATTTTTGCCTCATCACCAGATCTGAAAAGCAATATTCCTGTCATGCAAAAAAAAAGTCAGCTTGAACCCTCCTTTACATCATCCAGGGTTTTATGGTTGGAGAGTAAATCGGATGCGCTTTTATCCCACAGTAAGAGTGTCTGTGCAGTAGGTGATATAACTCAAGGGAACAGCAGTGGGTATACTCTTCCAGATCTGGGTGGTAGAAAACATCCCAATTTTGTTGTCTCAAAACAATCTTAGAAGTAGTTTAGAGGCATCATCAGGCCAGGATTTCACAGGCTTTATTACAGGCAACACCCGCCTCCCAAGGAATGGAATATATGCTGGTGCTAGAAACAGTGACAAATGGTCTGACTGACCCAAGTGTGGTAATTGTATCACCTATGTAGGCATCCCCTTAATGTTGGGTATACACTTTATCTAATGTATTTAGGATCCTCTCGTAGGGCACCTAACATGCTGGGTAGAGGAGTTTGAGGGAGCACTGTTTTTAAATTAGGTATGATTAGAAGTCTCTCCTCCTACCATAATGCCCAGGCACAGCATCAGGATGCTTTTTCTGCTGGTTGTCAAACAATGTTATTTGTACAGAGAGCTCAAAGCTATGGTAGCATTAGCATCAGGTGGAATGTATACTGCAATGATGATAACCACACTGAACTCCCGTGGCAGATATATGGGTCTACATCTAACAGTCATACTTTCCAAATCCTTTGAGCAGTGACCCCATTGATGCTTCTTCTGCATTGAAGTGCACCAGCTCTTGTTCACATAGAGACTTAATCCCCCTCCTTTCTGCTTGCCAGAATCTTTACTGCTTCTGTCCTGCCAGAACGAAGTGAAGCCAGGTAGCTCAACTGCTGCATCGGGAATGTGTGAGTGAAGCCAGGTTTCTGTAATTAATAAAACGCAGCTGTTCTTGCCAAACCTGCTCTTCACAGTCTGTAGCCTTAGTTCATCCATTTTGTTGTTAAGAGAACGTGCATTAGTAAGAAAAATGCTTGGAAGTGCAGACTTGAATTGATACCTTCCCAGCTTAGTAAAAACACCAGCCCGGCACCCTCTCTTTCTCCTTCTGTCCCGCCTTTGTCTCAGCCTCCTACCAGGAATTGTAATCCAGGGTTCCCCCAGGGTCCTAGCAACTGCCTCTGCCGGTATATTGTGAAGACGTATGAAATCGTCTGTAATAGCCATTTCACATTTCAGCCCAATTTGCATTAAGACTTGCCGACTATAAAAACTCCTTGCTCCATGTAGCATGTTTAAAGAAGCAGGAAAACACAACACAAAAACATAAAATACAAAACATCCACACTACATCAAGGGAAAGCAGCCAGCCGCAGCAGTTTTTTTTTTTTTGCGCAGCCTTCCTTGCCTGGGGATGGGGAACCGGGAAGCTAAGCCTAATCACTTGAGTTGAAGAGTGTCAGTGGCGTTGGTAAGGGCCGTAGTTACGGGGGGGAGGGTTGAGACGTTACCGAGCTTGCCGCTCTTCAAGTTTCAAACTCCCGCGCCTCCTGGCTGGCTGCGATGACTCACGGCTTTGTGCAGCGCGCCCTCCCAAGCTTGGAGAATGGAGAAGGCTCTCTCTCACCGTCTCTCTCTCTCTCTCACCGTCTCTGTCTCTCCCAATCTGGGGGGAGGGGCACGGAAAACTCAAGATTTTGTACTGGGCTACATTTTCCCTAGATACGTCTCTGCTGTCTGGGCATTATACTGAATTAAGCATTATTTCTAGAGAAGCAAGGAAGAAATTGCTTTGTTCCATCTTCGCTTGGGCCAGAGAATGGAGTGGACCCAACCATCCTTTTACTTAAGTGACGCTTCCTCCAGTCCAGAGAAAAAGGCTAGTTCCTCCAATGGAAGAGTTGCTTAATCTGGAGGAAGGTTCTTGAGATTGGAGGAAGACATTAAACTTGAGCCAAAACGAAAGGTGAGGGATAAATATTTTAATAAACAAATGAAGATACTTTGCTTGGTGGAGTGGTAAAATAGGGGTTAGGGTCCACTCTGATTGTCTCTGGTCGATTCCGCACTTGGGTTATCAACCTAAGTTCGAGCTGCGTTCGACCTAAGTGCTCCGAACAACCACTGGGATCGACGTGGTTTTGTACCAGCTTCGCCCCATGTAATGGTCAAATTTCCGACTCCAGTTGCGAACTCAGCTCGATTCCAGTAAAGTGCGGAATCTCTGGTGCCAGGAGTCACCAGCCAATCACAGCTGAGTGTTTCGGGCATGCATACAGCTGGCCAATCAAAAAATGCCACCTTGGTCCCTCCATTCCTGTGGCAGTTTTTTTTATAACGTGTGTGGGGATAGATGGAACATGGCCGTAGAACAGTAGCCAATCAGAACGGAGCGGCAAAGAGGCACAGGATGATTCCACCCTCTGAGCTGGGATCAAGCTGGTTGCAGTGGGGAACAACAATGGCTTCGACCTAGGTTAGTTCCCTTCTCAGGGAACTGGGTCGAACCTATTTTACTCCTGTGCGGAATTGCCCTCTGCCTTGACCTGCCCGGTCTGGCCACATGGATACATGTATAGAAGGAAAAATATGAAGGACACACTTGTGGAAGGCAACCAGGCTAAATGCTACAAATCGAACAGGCATCAAACTGACACATCGTCTGACACAAACCAGAAAGGTGTTTGACTCATGTGGGAAACAAGTGGCTGCATCACAGCAACTTCAAATATCGGTCGCGTTTCTTGCAAAGTCGACCAGCGCTCATAGTTGGTGCCAACGTCCACTTCAAATGTTAGCAATTGAGCTCTTCTTGAGACTAAAAAGTTGGTCTCAGCTTAAAAGAAACAGAATAGACTAGCAAAAAAAACAAGCTTTGTTTTTCTGCTGGATCTTTAAAAAACTATTTAGAAACATACAGGTAAAACTTCTCACAGCATGAGAAGAAAAGAGGAGGAGGAGGCGGAGGAGGGTCTGAGAGAACTATGACCAGCCCAAGGTCACCCAGCAGGAATGTAGGAGTGCGGAAACGCATCTGGTTCACCAGATAAGCCTCTGCCACTCAGGTGGAGGAGTGGGGAATCAAACCCGGTTCTCCAGATTAGAACCCACCTGCTCTTCACCACTACACCACGCACACATTGGTAAAAGTATGCTGGGGAGAGAATTAGGACTAATAGAAAGAGAAACACTTCTTCATAGCGATGCTTGATCAACAGGAGGTGGTGATGGCCACTAACCTGGATAGCTTTAAAAGGGGCTTGGACAGATTTATGGAGGAGAAGTCGATTTATGGCTACCAATCTTGATCCTCCTTGATCTGAGATTGCAAATGCCTTAACAGTCCATGTGCTCAGGAGCAGCAGCCACAGAAGGCCATTGCTTTCACATCCTGCATGTGAGCTCCCAATGGCACCTGGTGGGCCACTGCGAGTAGCAGAGAGCTGGACTAGATGGACTCTGGTCTGATCCAGCTGGCTTGTTCTTATGTTCTTATGGCTCTCAAGGAAGAGACAACAGCCTATAGTACTTTCTGCAGGTTAGGTTGCACGCCTACCTCCCTAGTTTTTGATTATTTAAACATTTGTATCCCACAGTTAATGGCAGCTCAGTGCCAGCTAAGCAAAATCTACCCCTTCCCAGCATCTACCACACTGAATCCTTGGTCACTGCCAGAGGTCCACATGAAGAAGGTAGTCTTACAACACTGAGCCAGGACAATGTGGGTGTCTTTCTCACTTCCCATCAGGTGTCTGGACAGAACTCAAGATCAGGGGCATAAGGGTCAAGATGAGGTTGAGAGTCAGAAGAGCAAGCCACCAGCCCAAACCACTCGAGATAGGAAACAGGGCCAAGATCAGGCTAGGGGTCAAAAATATAAACAAACAACCCAAAAGGCAAGAGTTGGAGGCATCATCCAGGGCAGGTGGGGTTACACCCTTCTAGGTCAGGCCTGGACTTCTCCCAGAATCACAACGGATCTCCAAAATGCAGACAGCCGTCCTCTTGTCCACCCACCCCGCAAAAGACAAAAGCAGCCACCACAAAGAAGGTCCGGGAAGATGTGGCGGATTTATTCGCACAACTCCTAAGATCTTTTTGTGGGGAAAAAGGTATAGTCTGGCACTATAATGATCACACTGACCCTCAAGTGAATGAAGAGCCTTCACAAAATGACTGTTGGAAAACTGTACTCACAACCTATCATAAGAAACTGATGTATTGAGGACACTGAATGTAAACGGGCCCAGAGAACAAACTATTAACTACCAATATATGACTTTTCTTTCAGTTAATGTGAAGATGTTGTTCTTCTTGGTCTACCTAAGCTCAATCCTTCAGGCAGCCTGCAGCCTAGCTGGCTCTGGTTGTCCACCTGGGAGCCCAAGGAGCCAGAAATCCAGTAAGGAAGTAAGAAGATTCTTCTTCAAGGGCTTTTGTCTCCAAAACAGATACAGGTCCATAGGAGCAAATCCCCCAGGAATCCTGGGAGTTGTAGTTTGGCAGTGTCTTGTGCTGAAGCTGGTGTCAAAATGGGAAGAAATGCTGGGAGCCTGCACAAAGAGTGGCCTTGAAGGAGAACCAGGGTTGCCAAAAGAGAGAGCCTTCGTTGTGCTACCAGGTCTAAGTTCAGCTGAAGGGCTCAACAGGAAGACGTTTTGGACAGAACAGGAGCTGCAGGGGACAAAATGCTGACGTGCTCCAGTTAATGTGCGAGGTGACACCAATCACGTTCTCTTCTGCGTATCTCGTTCTACTGTGCAATGGTTGCGTGCCTAATTGCTGCCTCCCGCTCTGTTGAGCCAAGTCTGAAGCAGCCCCCCAGCCTTAAAGAGCTTTCTCTTGAGAAATTGTGGAGCCAAATGCAAGGGCCACACCTGTTCACAGGTGCTTCCAAGTGATTCATTAGTGCCATGCTAAACAGAATCACATCATTCTAGGGGTCAAACTGAGATGCCAGTGGCCACGTGTCCTGCCCTTGGCTACCAGAGCCATTTGACACATTCAACTATTCAAAAATGTTTGCTTCAGCACTTGGAAAGAGTGGCGAAGACATTAAGATTCCCGATTTATGCAGCACTGTGCAGCATTTTTAAATGGCAGAGTTGTCCCTAAAATGGCATTAGTGGTCAGAGGTAGGACAATGCAATGTCTAGTTTTGGTCCTCAGTCTATTGAAGTCAGTGGGCTGAGGAAGGGTCTAACTATGCTTATTTAGACTGTGCTGACAAGGGGCTGAGCACCCTAAAAAGCCATTTCAAGACTCTGATCGCACCAGGCATAAGAACATAAGAGCCTGATGGATCGGACCACAGTCCATCTAGTCCAGCACTCTGCTACTTGCAGTGGCCCACCAGATGCCCTTGGGAGCTCACATGCAGGATGTGAAAGCAATGGCCTTCTGCTGCTGCTGCTCCCGAGCACCTGGTCTGCTCAGGCATTTGCAATCTCAAATCAAGGAGGATCAAGATTGGTATCCACAGATAGACTTCTCCTCCATAAACCTGTTGAACACAGAACGCAAACTTACAAGCACGTGCCGCTTTCTTCAGGTATCATATTTACAACGGAAGTAAAATAAAAGCAATTTAAATAATTATAACCGTGTTCACAGACTTGCAATAATTGGAAAGGGAAGGAACCCAACGCCATGTGTGGAAAAGATATTTAATCGTAAATAGAAAAAGTAGGCCAGAGTACAGTTTTAAGGGCAATTATTTCGTATAGGTAATCTAGCGGATTTATAAAGTTATACATATTTTTCATAAAAGCACTGAAACATAGATACAGCAAAGCACAAATCAAAAACAAAAGTATATTGTGAAACAGGAGCTGACAGCAGTTCAAAGTGTGATGCAATACAGCACTCAATCGTTAAGGCAAGTATGGTCTGAGTGAAAGTCTAGAAGCCACAAATATTGTCTGAAGTTTATTTCCTTGTTTTGCCACTACAGTAGGTGGCAGAACCCTGAGGTGGTAGAATAGGCTATTCCACTTGAGAACGTTTTTTTTTTTTTTTTTTGGGGGGGGGGGGGGGCCGCATTTCAGAATACTCCCCGGCGTAAAACCTTTCTTGCAAACAGAAAATGAATGAGTAATAAAGTAATTAAGGTAGGTTTTTTCCTCCAAGGGGGAGCATTCAAAATAACATCATACCACCTGCAGTCTCAAGTGGTACAGTCCCCTACCATCTAATTCTGCTGTATATGTAGACCATGGGTCTGCCACCTGCAGCTCTCCAGATGTTCATGGACTACAATTCCCATCAGCCCCTGCCAGCATGGCCAATTGGCCATGCTGGCAGGGGCTGATGGGAATTGTAGTCCATGAACATCTGGAGAGCCGCAGGTGGCAGACCCCTGATGTAGACAATGCCTGAGTTGTGGGGCTCCACGTATGCCACTTAACAGGTATTCCCATTAATCCCAATTTGGGGATAAATGCTTACTTACCTACTTACTTCGCAGGGGTATGCTAAAGACGGAGGTCCCAATCCTAAAACACACACACACACACTTCTTTCCAATAATCCGTCAGGAACTCCAAACATGTAAGAGCATTTAGGATTGTCCTCCTATAAGCTGCTATTACAATGCCTTCTTTTTTTCAAAGTCAACTTTATGCTGGAAATGCTAAATATAATGCCTTTGATTACCGCGCAAACACAAAACATTATCATAGAGACAACTGCATGTGACAACATTGTCAAACCAGAACTAAAAAAAAAAGACTGTTGCTTTAAGTGCAGAAATCTGCCTTTAGACCTCATGATGGTTTGCCGAGTAAAGAAATCAACGAAAAGAACATTTCTGTCACTGCTGTGTAGAGACAAAGGGCACACAAGCATCAACAGAAGGAGGCTCTCTTCCGCAAGCCCCACACTGAAACGAACATGAACAAAACTAACGGAGTAGCGAAACAGCAGTCATGCATGAGCACGGGAGGTTTGGCATGCAGTCTCTGTATAACTGAATGCAAGCCATTCTTGTAGGAATCTACAGTCCTGCAAGTTATAAAAGGGGCTCTCTAGAGGGGCCCCTAGTTCACCTTCTCCTCGTCCAGCTTGCCTCCGCCATTCCACTTATGTGTTGCATGCAATGAAATTCATTTGTGAGTGACTAGCGGAATCCAGAGCCACCTACAAATGGCTGTTAAAGAGGATTCCTTTGGGGAAGCCCACAATCCCTGGCACACCACCCTCAAAACAGTAGCCCGTGTCTTTTGGGGAGTTCACCACTTCCGCCCTTATTTGTTATGCTGTAAAGCAAATGGGTCACCAATCTGTGGCAGGGCCCGGCATAGCTTATCAGCCACAGAGGTGGCGTGGCAGGGGAGGGAAGGTTGAACTAAGGTTGAACTAGAAGCTTGCCGACAGCACCTTATTTTGAAATCTGGTTCCCAGGTGCCAGATTTTCAAATGATTAATATATTGCAGGAATACTGATTCAGGTTTTTCTTTTGTTTTCCTCGCCAACATACGTTCTTCCAAGAAAAGCCACTCCCAATTTAAAAAGAAAAACAATCTGCCTACTGACTTGCAGTCCTCCGTGACCTATAGGTTAAACATTTTTTGTCATAATTTCCCCCCACTCTTTCCTGAAAAATAAGTAAGATGTGTATAGAAATTATAAAAACATGCAGCATATGTACAAACTGAAACGTTTAAAAAATATCAGCTTCATATACATGTCAATCTAATTGAATATATCAGAAATTAAATATAAAAAAAATTACAGTTTTTTCTAAAAAAACACACACACTCACACACATAACAAATGAAACATGGTTTTCAGAGGTTGGGGCCACTACTTGAAGCTGTACAAAAGTTTCCCATCAGAAAATCCACTTTTTTTTACAGGCTTAAGCTGCTAGCTTTCCAGATTGGTTGTGTCGCATAATTCGTTTTCACCCTGTCAGTTTAAATCAACATCACCCTTAAAACTGCTCTGCATTTCAGCAATTTTGTACTAAAATCAAAAAAGTCACAAAAACATTGGCTTTGCGTATTTGTGGATCCCTTCAAAAAGATTAAGCAACTAATTTTGGAACTGTAAAAAAAACAACTATTTACAGTATTTTTTTAAATATTTTTGCACAAAATGTCTAAATTTGAGTAAGTTTTTTTTTTATGATACAAGAAAAAAATTCATCAGAGCCCATGGCTTTTTAAGTCCAGTTTCGACCCCCCAGCGTCTTCTCTTGCGCATAATTCCTGGGTCTGTGCCTGTTACAGCAGACAGGTCCAGATCGTACTGAGGGTTTTCTGAACCGGCTTTAGAAAAATGCTCCCTTCAAGCCATTCAAACAGCTTCTTTGTTAGTCTGAAGGCGAGTCATTGCTTCCAGCTTCTGCCGATAGGCCTCCGCCTCCTGCTCTTTCTTTAGTAGTTGCTGGCGGTACTTCTGCGCCTCCCGGTTGGCCTCATCCAGCTGTTTCTGCAAATTTTCTCTTTCCTGTTAAAGCAGAACACAGAAAGATCTCGTCAAGCATGTAAGTAATGTAAAAATAAAAATAAAAAAATTCTGTGGCTGTGTTTTTCCTGGAATCCCCAATATAAACTGTTGTAGGTCTGGTAAGGGGGATTAGGGCCAGCAAAACATCACAGCTAAAGAGGATGTTAAGAACAAGGAAATGAGAGAAAGCTCCATCATCTCTGCTACTCTTTTAATTTTTTGTGAAATGTGTTTTGGATTACTGTGGTCAGACTTGATTCAGGTGTAGGGATACACTTAAGAAGCCCTAGGTTTCTAGTTAGCTTTTCTACACCTAATCATTTAACTCCTAGCTAAAGATACACCACAGTAGTACTGTGTATAGTACACATATATAGTATACAGTATAGTACACAGGTAAATACCATTATAGAAATTCTGCTTTCATGCTAAGCTTGAAATCTGGAGGAACCGACTTTGATTCCTTGCTCTGCCACTTGAGCTGTGGAGGCTTATTTGGGGAATTCAGATTAGCCTGTGCACTCCCACACACGCCAGCTGGGTGACCTTGGGCTAGTCACAGTTCTTCGGAGCTCTCTCAGCCCCACCCACCTCACAGGGTGTTGGGGGGGGGTGAAGGGAAAGGAGTTTTGAGTCCCTTTGAGTTACAGGAGTTTGTAAGCCCCCTTGAGTTACAGGAGAGAAAAGGGGGGGGGATATAAATCCAACTCTTCTTCTTAATAAAAGCATAAGTATTGCATAGGATAAATTTACAAACATTATACCATCCATTCACCATTGCTACATATATAATGAAAGGAGATCAATTACGTGTGTCCATAATAGGCTACTTTGGATTATCCAGGTGAGGGCCGCCACCACCAAAAAGGGTTCTTACCCCCCAAAAAGAGCAGGTCACCGGCAAGGAGCCACTCTGACAAAAAACTCTCAATCAATACAACTTCCCCTATTTATAGGATTTTAAAATCATCTAGCAACAGCTAACTATCCCACTTATCTCACGTTATTGACTATCTCATTATCCTACAACTTTAAACACCACACAAGGTTATCTATACTTAAAATATCTTCTCAGAATATATAAAAAGGTCATTCTTGCCACTTGTAACAAGCCTATTTTGAAAACAACGATTACAAGTTTCTCATATCCACAACTATCTTTTGTTGTGGATATGACAATACCACCATCCTTGAATCATATCTTCACTTCTCTGAAGTTGGATATTCTTGTGATTCTCAGACACTTCTGCATCTGGGTTTCAACAACTGTATCTATTGGTAATGGGATAGACGGCTTCTAATCTACACAAGGGCATATAATTGTTGCCGCTCTGTCGTCTTCTTGCTGATTTTCAAGGCTGTCCTATTACAGGTCTCTAAAATCCATTCTTGATATGCTTCCCTGAGAGGCCAAGTCTGTTCTGTTTATGTGCGCCACAACATCCTATATGTTCTTTATGGTCCAATCCTAAAACCGATCCCCTCTGTTTCTGGCCACATTGGTGACAAATGTATTGCCTGTTGCTGCCCCAGCCTAAGAATTCTAAACACAGAGCCTAGTGAAACAGTCATTCTCATTTTTTTTACAAAGCTTCTGGGATACAGGAAAACTATATCCTTTCATCAGACAAAAGTATCAGCATTTCTAAAACAACAGACAGTGACTTCTGGTGATTCAGACAGCTCCAGCCAGGGATGACAGCAAGATAAGCATCAACTCGCCTGCAGCCTTCAAGGAACAATAAAGTTTTAGGAAGTCACAAATGTGGCAAAATGTTGGGTACTAAAACTAGAAGACCACGATCAGACAAAACTAAATTATGGAACATACCTGCAGCCCTTATCTTCACTCTCAAACCTTGGTCTCTCTACCCTAGCTCCTTCCCTTGCTGCAGGGTTTGATTTCTACCAGGGGTGGCAAACCTAGGGCACTGCAGATGTTCACGGACTACAATTCCCATCAGCCCCTGATGGGGCTAGAGTTAAAAACTAGAGTTTTTAAAAACTAGAGTTTTTATTCTAAAAACTAAAATACTTGAGTTTTTAAGTTTTATCTGGGTGCAGGACATTGGGGGTCCTTGCTATCCTGTTTTAAGAAAATGTGTAGTTTTATTATTTAATTTATAGTGACAAGTTATATATTTCATTGTATTTATTATATAATTGTCTTATTGAAAACCACCCTGAGCCCAAAAGGGGAAGGGAGGTATAAAAACCTTGATAAAATAAATAAAGTAAGCTGCCTGTTGAATGTATTTATGTTTGCTTGCAAACTACTGGAGGATTATACTTGTTGGAAACTTTGTGTTTATATAAGACTGCTTGTATGATTGTTTGAATCACAGTACTAGCATACTTAAAGCAATATTGGTGCAGCTCCCTTTCTGTATAGCATGCTCCCCAATGACGGCAAAAATATTCCCCATTCTTGTTGTAATGATCACACAGCACAATTATCAAAATGTTACTCGGAGGTCCTTCTATATGCAGCCAGGTGGCTATTAACACCTGCTGTGATCTTTGATAATTTAATTGTGTTCCTGTTCTTTTATCTGAGATTCTTACGTCAAGTGATTTTTTTTCAAAGGACCTTCCTCTTAAAATGAAATTTTGTTCAGGTTTTTATTTAGGAAACAAAATGACGTGAAGTCGTTCACCAAGTCATCAGCTGAGCCAGTCTTCCTGGTTTAAAAAAAAATAATAATGGCAGAGAATGGATTCGCATGATACTTGAGTTCAAAGCGACAGATGTTTCCTCCATGCTATAAAATAATCCCAGTTTGGGGGCTTTTTGTTTGTTTGTTTGTTTTTGGTTGAAGACAAAGAACAGATCGTGGGATTCTGTCATTTTACATGATGCAAAAGGCAGCATTTCTACCTTGTTAAAAATAATTGCCTTGGAAGTGGCTCTGTTTTGATCCTTACCCAAAGCAAAATTCCCTGCCTTATTTAAAAGTACTCCATGCTCTTATGAATAAGTGAGATTCAGCCCTGGCTTCCACTTTAATCACGGAATGAAAGCTACTGAGGAAGCTCAGCTGCAAACCCAGCTTTACTGAAATGAGACTGCCAAAATAATGACAATAAATCTAAACCCCTTTCTTCTATTACATCAGTTATTTTAGTCCCTTATTGGGCGAGTGTAGCTGTATTGACTGGGAAGTAAGGCTCATTCATATTTTTCTGTGAGATTTCCTTCCAGCTGACCTGGATGGTCCCAGGCCAGCCTGAGCTCCTCAGATCTCAGAAGCTAAGCAGGGCTAGCATTCAGATGAGAGACTTCCAAGGAATCTCAGGATCACGTTGGGGGAGATAAGCAATGACAAACCACCTCTGAATGTCTCTCATCTTAAAAACCCTATGGGGTCGACACAAGTCAGCTGCAATATGACGGCTGGGGAAAAAAAGCATACTTAGGATTACAGCCTAACCAGGAAATCCCTGCAGTGTTTGAGACCCTCTGCTTATCTTGTTCCCCACTGCTATGGATCTGCAGGGAGTGGTGATGTTCTCTGCCAAATTCCTATTCTATTTTTATTTAGCTCCTATAATAATACTGTGTTCTGGGACAGTGCCACAGATATCTTTTCATAATTTCTTAAGAATCAAAGCTCACGTGAGGGGACATTTGGAACAGACACATGCACTAAATATTACAAACAAATAGATGTCCATTCCTTATTTGGGAGCAGTACAGAGAACCAAACTGCTTCCTAGAAAGCAAGGGAAAAATATCAATATTCACTTGAGAAAAACCAAACAAAGCTTTTTGTAGCTTATCCTTACTTCAATTTCTGCACACTCCACCCGATTTTCAACTATCTCAATGCATTGCCTCTTGAGTGGCGGTTCTTCACTGATCACCGTTTCTTCAGCTATGTCCGTTGCTGGTACTGTAAGTACTGGAATTAAGAGAAGCTTCTATTATAGTTATTTAAAATACATAATATATGCAAATGAAAAACTAGAAGGTAGAGGAAAGTATTGGGGGGAAAGAACAGGCACTCCTAGCTAGTATTAAACCTCCACCAAATCAAGATGTTGCAGATACAAAGTATGGGGAAAAAACACACTGAAAATAACAGGAGCCAAACATTTACAACAGGCTGCTATGAAATTATACTACACTACCATTGTGTTTGTTCAGCTAAAAGGGGAGTAGAATTGTCTGCCAATGTTGATCCTTCCAGTATAGATGGATTTTAGTACATTTTATTGATTGATTGATTGATTGTTGCAGTCAATTGACTTGTAAAACATACATACAGAAAAACAATATCTGATCAACAAAAACAAACAAATCCACAGATTAAAAGAACAGAAGGAGCAAAGTTACATAGACTTGGGAACAAAATATTACAACAGGGGAATGGTTGCGGGAAATCTCTGGTTTTTAATTCTGAAAACCTCTGCCAGAAATTTTAGAACCCCTAAGGTGATCCTAATTTTTTTCTTCTTCTAACAAGAAAATTATGCGGGATTGTTCTGCACTGCCTCTAAATTTTGACAAAAGAGGAAAAATCCTCTGTTGACGCTCACAATGATAAAACTTGCAGATAAAAAGAATATGAGGTAAAGTTTCAATATCCTGCGAGTCACAAAGGCATAGTCTATGAGAATGAGGAATACTTGTGAGCCTACCGCGAAGGTTTTCAGATGAAAATACATTTAGCCTTGCATTTATGAAGATTTTAGTAAATTACTATATCGGTCAGCCATTGCAGCAAAGTGATTGTTGGAAAAAAAGTAATGTAGGGAAACCTTCATGCATTCACTCAGGATGCATTCTGAAGAAAACATGAACTTCCTAACTCTGTACAGCTTGTAATTCTAATACATATGTGTGAAGAATACAGTAGATTCTTTTGAAATGTGGTGACAGGCAATGACAGGATGAAAGCAGATTTCTTTGAAATGTGGGGTTGATTTGAAATTCTCACGTGACTATTAATTCTTCAGTCTCACCTTGCTGGCCATCTGGCATGGTCACAATAATAGGCTGACCCATTCCACTGGTCGGAATGGAATGGAGGTTTCCAAGCTGAATGCCGTCCGTTACTATGGTAATAACCTGCTGACCACCAGAGCTGACAACCTGCTGAATTGCACCATCCACTGATTCTGCAGTCACTACTTCCTCCGTAGCCACAACTGTTAAAAAAACAACAACAATACAACTGATCAGGACATTCATCATCAGCAAGACTGCTTTGAAAAAAAGAGAGAGATTGCCCAATGCTTCCAGAAACTAAGTTTTTTGTGCTTTCATGCTGTGTTATGTTCCCCTAGTCAAAGTATGGTTTTGCTCAGCAGAAGCAACGGCCACATGAGACACAGCCCCCAGTTTTAAGCCTGTGATTACACTATCAAAGTGATGAATAAATAAATATGTAGAAGAAGAGGAGTTTGGATTTATACTCTACCTTTCTCTCCTGCAAGGAGATTCAAGATGGCATACAAGCTCCTTTCTCTTCCTCTCCCCATAATAGACACCTTGTGAGGTAGGTGGGGCTGAGAGAATTCTGAGAGAACTGTGACTAGTCCAAGGTCACCCAGCAGGAATGCAGGAAGACAACTGGTTCACCAGATAGGCCTCCGCCACTCAGGTGGAGGAGTGGGGAATCAAACCCAGTTCTCTAGACTAGAATCCACCTGCTCTTAACCACTACACTACAATGGCTGCAAACGTTTGTCAGCTTGAAATAAATTATACAATTTCTTGCATTGTTTAACATGTCATATTTAATAATACTTATGCTCGGTTTCAGATTTCTGCAATCCTGTTACATTGTTTATTAGCTGTCTCATCCTGTTGGCTCAGCCAATCAGCCAATTGATTAACACGGTCAATGACCAGAGAGTTCCCCTGGCAACACAGTAATAATATACATAAGTTAAAAATTTGCATGAGGCCTAATGATTGCATCCTATTGGTTGCATTGACTCGCATTATCCAATCTCCCTTGAATCTCAGTGAGAAAGCTGGACTATACACGACACAGACAAAGCTGTGATTTTTATCCTCACCTTTCATGGAGTTGTCTGATAGAAGGCCAACTGGCTTGGGTATTAAAAATTGTTATAGTGCCTCCTAAGTTGTGCAAGGTACCTTGAGGTCTGCAAATTTAACGTTTTTTTTCTCTTCCGTCTCTCAAATCCAGATTGGAAACCTACTTTGTAACAGCAGCCAGCATCTGAGGACAATGCCAGCCAAGGCACAGACACAATGGAATGCTGGCCTATAGCAACTTTCCCCTTCAAACACAAGTGGAGGAACTTTCAGTGGCAATCAGGAACATAGCTACGCTTGCAAGGCAAGCTGAATACTCATCCTCACTCACTAGGGCCATGGTGGCGAACCTCTTTACAGCACTCAGATATTATGGTTCTGAGAATTCCCCATCAACCCCTGCCAGCATACACTGGCCAGTGATGCTGGCCATGCTGGCTGATGGAACTGTATCCATAACATAACTGGAGCTATCCAAGTGGGTATCAGTCCACCACTGCACTAGGGGTCTAAAAATAAGTGTTAGACCAAGTCTTTACGGAGGTAATCTCAGTAATAATTTTTAGAAGAGCCCATTTCTCCAGTAGAACGACTGATCTGCTCAGGAATTCCACCACTGTTTCCAACAGCACAAATATTTCGGTAAAGGGCAAAGGAAATCTTTTCAATTTTTTCCCCTAAATTCAGCAGCTACTGACTGGTCTAATTTTGTTTGACACTTCAATTATACCGAGCGGTTAAAATTTTACTGGACCCTGAGGAAACACAATAAAACTCAGCAATAAAGTTCTCCAGGCTTCTGAGAATTTATTAGCCCTTTAAATGGGCATAAGGTAGAGAAACCAGATTTTCTGTGGGTTTTAAAAGAACAAACACTATCAAAAATCAATGAAACAAAGATGAAGCACAAAGAACGTCACACGCAAAAATTTATCCGAGCTTCCACATTTACATTCAAGCAATTTTATACTAATATCAGGAGCTTTGAAGTATTAAAAAACAGGAAAGATGCCCAAAGGCTTTCTATCAATAACAGTAGAGAACGTTTCATGTCAGAAATATCAGGCACACAGCTTTCATCTTTGTCATTAATTACAATTCTGTTTGCAAAAATATTTCCACTCAGACAATCTTTGCAATTACATGCCGTCTAAGGATTTCCTTACCATTGGGACTGTTGTAAGAACCATGCCAACACTGGTCATGATTTTAAGGGACAGCCAATGACATCATGGCAATGCACAGAAATCGTTTCAATTTAAAATCTCAAAAAATGAATATCTACTGTCTTCAACCTGTTTGCTCTGAACATCTACAGACTAAGAATGTCACCAATCGCCTTCTCACTGTTGTATCTTCATGAGTACTAATGTAAAATAACAGCACCTTCTTCAAGGTATCATTTCTGTAGCAAGTTCTAACAGCAAGGGTATATGGAGGAGTAGAAGAAGAGTTTGGATTTATACCTCACCTTTCTCTCCTGCAAGGAGACTCAAGGTGGTTTATAAGCTCCTTTCCCTTCCTCTCCCCACAACAGACACCTTGGAAGGTAGGTGGGGCTGAGAGAGTTCGAAGAGAATTCTGACTAGCCCAAGGACACCCAGCAGGAATGTAGGAGTGTGGAAACACATTTGGTTCACCAGATAAGCCTGTCATTCAGGTGGAGGAGTGAGGAATCAAGCCCGGTTCTCCAGATTAGAACCCACCTGCTCTTAACCGCTACATCACGCTGGGTTTTGCAAGGTCATGGTCAAAAGGTGCACAGCTCCCCTTCCCTTAGAAATCTGCCGTAAACTCAACCTGTGCCCTTCTGCAAATGAGCTGTTGATCTTGCCCCTTCAGGCTGTTACTCAGCAGCCAAGATTAAACAGGGAGGGGGAAACCGTAAGGTGCTTTTTAAAAAAATCATGTCTCTTGTTTTTAAATAGTTGTCAGCGCTGATCATTTGGGGGCCAGAATTATATAAATGATAGTGATCCCATAACAGGAATGACTTTAGAAGACACCACGTTCCTTATCCTGAGTTTTATGCGTTTTTAAAAACAAAGCATCTTTATCTTGTGTTTATACTGCACTGACAATTATACTTGTGAGGAACAAGACAAATGCCACCTGAAAAAACCAAAACCATCCGCTTAAAACTTTGGGATACTCTCTCACAAAACAGTTTCAGTTTTTCTGACATTTACAAATACTTACCTATCTGCAGATGTTAAGGTTTTACTAGCCACATTTCTAGCCACATTTTAAGGTTTTACTAGCCACATTTCTCTGTGACAGCAAAGCCAGCAATACATACAGCACCTTAAAGACTGACATGTTTATCTGGCGACTGGCATAAATTCACACAGGTGACAAAGCGGGTTCTAATCCACAATAAAACTGTTAGTCCTTAAGATGCCGTAATTCAGTTTACTAATTTTTAAGAAGAAAAAGAGTTCGGATTTATATCCCCCCCTTTCTCTCCTGTAAGGAGACTCAAAGGGGCTTACAATCTCCTTGCCCTTCCCCCCACAACAAAAACCCTGTGAGGTGGGTGGGACCAAGAAAGTACCAAAGAACTGTGACTAGCCCAAGGCCACCCAGCTGGCATGTGTTGGAGTGCACAAGCTAATCAGATAAGCCTCCACAGCTCAAGTGGGAGAGCGGGGAATCAAACCCGGTTCTCCAGATTAGAGTGCACCTGCTCTTAACCACTACACCACCACTTAACCACCTGCTCTTAACCACTATTATAAAATATAACCACAAACAAAAGACACCTAATGAACATCTGCCCTGACCTGGCTAGCCTGATCTCATCCGATCTCAGAAGCGAAGTTCTAGCTAGAATTTGGTTGGAACTGCACTGAGAACTGATTTTGCATGGTTGTTTGTTTGTCTTCTGAAAATCAACATGAATGTATTTTTCTGAGAAGCAAATAACACAGACGTTATAGCAGCTGCTTTTCTCACCTGGTGTTTCTGATGAGTTGGACAACGGAGCTGACGCTTCTGCGAGGGCAGCCAGTGTCGCCAGAACGGAAGTCGAGGAATTGCCAAACTGGACAGCTGACATCCCTGTATCGTCTGCAAAGCAGAAACGTGAAGTTAGTTTATGAACCGCATAGAAACTTACATAACACTCCTCTGCCTCAAGTTTAACGTGCAACAAAAATGTCCGGTCGTACCCTGACATGACTTCCACACTCAAGTCCTGCATAAGCAGGCCTCCCCATCCACTTCCACGCCAGCTCTGCGTACATGCCTGCAAGTGTGAGGCTGTAACCGCTATTGAAGGGAACGGGAAGGCACCTGCCAGCAGGAGAACTCCACACGTCTCTGCCAGAAGGATGCAACCTGAACTACAATTCTAAAGCTGAGCTTTTAGCTAATTTTAATCACTTAATTTAAAAAAAAAGTTACTTCAAGAATAAAAATATCTCTAACGTCCAAGAGACAAGAAGGACGTGCTTGCTACAGTCTTACCATCCACTTCGTCCCTCACCGTTTTCCTTAATATTGTGACATTCAAATCATGTACAATGCACTGTGCATCTGAATACCTGTTGCACGTGATGTATGGGCAGAAGATACCAGACCTGTTAGGTTTACCACCCCGCCAGGTCCAATGATGAACTGCGGCGTTGCTGCGTGTATCGTCACAGTGTCGGGACTTTCAGGATTGGTGTTGATTTGGCTCTGCATTGCGATCTACAGCAACACAAAAAATGCGACAATAGTATCTAGGATCCACGCAGTCACTAAGAACATCATGCTTTTAAAAATCAGCATGAAAATGAGACATTTGGAACTCATACTGGAACTGGAT
Organism: Sphaerodactylus townsendi; assembly: GCF_021028975.2. Taxonomy (NCBI): domain Eukaryota; kingdom Metazoa; phylum Chordata; class Lepidosauria; order Squamata; family Sphaerodactylidae; genus Sphaerodactylus; species Sphaerodactylus townsendi. The sequence goes on along the minus strand of NC_059441.1, from coordinate 17,988,340 downwards.
CTCAAGGATTGAAACTGGAACAAAGTTAAGTGCTGTGCAAAACCACAGTTCTAATTCTACTGCCATTTGACAGCAGAAAAGCAATGCGACTCAGTGGCCCCTTCCGCACATGCATAATAACGCACTTTCAATCCACTTTCACAATTGTTTGCAAGTGGATTTTGCTATTTCGCACAGTAAAATCTAGCTGCAAAATGCATTGAAAGTGGATTGAAAGTGCATGATTCTGCATGTGTGGAAGGGGTCAGTGATAAAAGATACCAGTTTAAACAGGATCCAAGACCCTTAGATACAAAAAAAATAAATTAATTAAGCAGGCCTATTTAATTGCAAAAAGCATGTACTCCATTACAAACAGCAGGAGTTCTGGCATTCACATCTAGAACATGCCCAAGCCCACATAAAGACACAAAACCACCAAACCTAAAAGAAGAAGAAGAGTTTGGATTTATACCCCACTTTTCTCTCCTGTAAGGAGTCTCAAAGTGGTTTACAATCACCTTCCCTATCCCAAAACAGACGGCTTGTGAGGTAGGTGGGGCTGAAAGGGTTCTGAGAGAATTATGACTGGCCCAACGTTACCCTGCATGCTTCATGTGTAGGAGCAGCGAAACAAATCCAGGTCACTAGATAAGAGTCCGCCGCTTATGTGGGTGAGTGGGGAATCAAACCTTGTTCTCCAGATCAGAGTCTGACCCTCTTAACCACTACACCACACTGGCTCATTTAAGGCTAATAATCCTGTCGATCACCAGCACAGGAAAAGAACATTGTTTCAGAACCAATGAGCAATAGATTTGTTCTTTGTTTGATCTGCAGATTGAAATAATGTCTACTCCACCAATAAACCACGATCTTATTCTGGATGCCACAACACAGCTGAATGGCCTTATCCAGAAAAATCAGAACAGATTTCTCCCCATCAGCACATTAAATCCCTGCCAGAGAAATCTATGGCTTTCAGCCAACCTATTGCTTATAAATCATGTAATAACAATTGTTATTACTAGTCATTGTTGTTATTATACCTAAGAGTGCAATAGGATGCAAGTCTCAAAAACTGCACAACCAGGCTGCCCACAGACAAGGAAGGAGTTCAACTTGTTAAATCCCTGGGTGTACTGAAAAATATGGGGAAAACCCCCACATATACCAGCATGATGAAGTCTGGATATAATCGAACCTGAACAGAACATCGAGAGTTAATAAAAAGAGAAAATGCAGAGAGACGGGGAAATTAACCTACTCAAACCCCTGGGACTTTTTAAAGAGTTGTGGGTGGACAGAAGGTCAATTTCCAAATCATTATTCCCACCCGTCCTTCGTCTGTTCCTTCTAATAGCAAATGTGATCGTCAAACACCTATAGTGCTACCCACAGACAAGGTAACAGATGCCTCCCCAGGTATTCAGGGATACATGACTTAGTAAATTAAAAAGGACAGGGGAAAACTCCAAAATGCCCTTATGAAGAAGTCGAGAATGGTATCATATGCTGAGGGAAGCTGAGGGTATTATATGCTGAGGGAAGCTGAGCATAGTTAAAGTAGGAGGGAAGTATCAGAGAACCTGTGGTATTTTTGAGGGGAAAATTTTAGTCCAGGGAAAATAATCCCAGGGATTTATTCCCTCTATGATTTTCCATGGATTCCAAACATCCAGAGTTTCTGTCAGATGCTATATGGCCGTGGTGGCGAACCTTTGGCACTCCAGATAAAGCTATGGATTGCTACTTCCCATCGGGGCCCCTTCCAAACATGGGCCAATTACGGCATGGCGATGCTGGAAGGGGCTGATGGGAATTGTAGTCCATAACATCTGGAGTGCCAAAGGTTTGCCACCACTGCTATATGGAGTGTAATAGCACCATGTCCCTTTGCTCAGAGATCGACAGACAGCGCACAGGGGAAGGGAGACTGTAGAGCCCAGTAAAAGAATACAGAACGGATCAGGGGAGTAAACAGCATAGGGAAAAGGGTTCACAAGAGACTCTACTGAAGAGATCCTTAGGTTACCTGTAATATTTCTGCCAGGTCATCAAATCCATTGTCCACCGAGATATCTAGTGCCGTTTTGCAAAATTTGCTTTGCGTGTGGACATCCGCTCCATATTTTATTAAGAGTTCCACTACTTCTTGATGATTGTGTTCCGTAGCCCAATGAAGCGCCGTCATCTTGAGCATGTCCTTTGCATTTACATCAGCACCATGCTGCAATTAAAAGAAGACCGAGAACCAGTTCAAAACTGTGCACAGGTTTAAGAGCGGAAAGGCACAGCCAATTAAACTGTGATTGCCCTTCATGCTGCCTTGCATTTTTCAAAATTACAGTAAGCGCTTTTTTAAAAACAAAAATTGGAGGGTGGACTCTGTGGCATTATGCCCTGCTAAGGACTTTCCCTCCTCAGACTACTAAATCTTCAGGAATTTCCCTACCTGGAGTGACAACTCTAGGCCTGGCTCCAGTGAGTCCTCCCTCAAGAACCAATAGGCTTGGAAAGGACCCTTCCCCCTCCCCTTGTCTTTCACTCACAGAAGCTTGAGCCTGGAATGCTGTGACTGCCTAGCAACAGTCACTGAGGGAATCTGATGCTTAAAGCTGCAGGTGGTCCTTTCATCCCTTTTCTGATTTGTTAAAAAACCCCAATGTATTTTTTTTAATTTTAGATTTCACATTTTTCTGCAAACTTGGGGACCTTCTCAGGTTTGTAGAAAGATCTGTCCTGCCCATTCACAGCAGATTTCAGTATATAACTGTTTGGCAGACTTTGCTATAAGATGATAAGGACTGCAGCTTCAATTGTAAGCTGCTGTTCGTATAAAATGAAGAATTTCCATTTACCTTGAGTAAAACTTCTACTATGCTTGCATGGCCTTCAGAGGCAGCCATATGCAAGGGAGTTCTGTCCACTTTGGTCCTGGCATCCCGGCTTACACCAGCTCGAAGTAACACTTCAGTGGTTGAGTAGTGCCCGTACTGTGCCGCTAGATGAAGTGGAGATGTTCCCAACTGAAATGTGACGGACAGTTACCAAAAATTCACGGAACCGGCAAGCAATGTTCAGTTAAAACAAACGGCCATTTATTGTGATGGCTGAGCCCAAACAAAGCAAGAAACCCCCCTTTTTAAAAAAAAGCAGATAATCTTCCTTAGTAGAGGATAATTTTTTAAGGAACCCTGATCATATCAAATTATGCAGTGGTTTCATAATGATGACAGCAATAATTAATAGTGCAATCCTGTCAGGATTGGATTGGACGGCAATCCTGTCAAATTTATGTTGCTCTAAGTTCACTGAAGTCAAAGGATTTAGAAAGATACAACTCTGCTTAGGGTTGTGCTGTAAGATATCAGCAACTTCCAAAGCTGGCAATATAAAAAAAAAAAAGTACAATATAGACAGCAAGTGAATGCCATCAAAGTCCTAGCAGCGGAGTAAGCTTATCAGTAGCTGATTTACAGGCCAATCCTTGGGGGGGGGGGGGGGGGTAGTGTGTGTGGGCGGGGATAGGGGGGAATGGGCTGATGGAGATGCTGCAGAGCTGTGCCAGTGCATTTGCCCCTTCTGCCAGCATAAGGAACACCCCTGCTGGCAGAGAGGGCAAACATGCCAGCATCCAGTCACCCCACAGCTCTGTACCAGCGCAGGGAGGTCAAGCTGTAGTCAGCTTCCTCCCTGCGGGGTGGGGTGGGTGGGTTGCTTTTTCTTCCCCCGCCCTGCCCCACCCCCCCGCGCACTGCCTGAAAGCCCTTTGGCGGCAGCCAGCAGTGCAACAGTGGTGACATCCCTGGCCACCAGAGGTTTGTGGATTGTGTGTGCCTGCCTGTACCTGAAGCAAAAGATCTCCATCTGGATCAACTCAAACTACAGACAAAATTTAAAGAAGCTATAACTTGGGACAAATGAAATCATACCCCAAAAATGTATATTCTGTACATCCATTAAAACAATGCACAAGAACAAAATTTGGGTTCAAGAGAATCTGAACTTTCTTTTTTTTTAAAAAAAAGTGTTTAACCCACACAGTTTGCACTGATGAGCTCAAACAATTGTAAACAATGACAAAAATTTGAGGAGGATTACTCTCAAAAGGAGACTTTGCCCCCTTCCGCACATGCAAAATAATGCTCTTTCAATCCGCTTTCACAATTTATTGTCGAAGACTTTCACGGCCGGATTCAACTGGTTCTGGTGGGTTTTCTGGGCTGTGTGGCCGTGGTCTGGTGGATATTGTTCCTAACGTTTTTGCCAGCATCTGTGGCTGGCATCTTCAGAGGTGTATCACAGAGGGAAGTGATACACAGTGTGTAACAGACTTCCCTCTGTGATACACCTCTGAAGATACCAGCCACAGATGCAGGCGAAACATTAGGAACAAGATCCACCAGACCACGGCCACACAGCCCGAAAAACCCACCAGAACCACTTTCACAATTGTTTGCCAGTAAACAATTCCACACAGTAAAATCCAGCTGCAAAGTGAATTGAAAGTGGATTGAAAGTACATTATTCTGCATGTGCAGAAGGGGTCCAAGAATGACGTGTGCAGAATCTGGACCTTCTTTTTAAACATATACCACATCAGCACTTTCTACGCACATGATTAATTCAAAAGAATTTCCCCCAAAGAACATTCAAGATCAAAATTGCAGAAAACAAAAACAAAACCCCATGTAATTTAAACAACAAAAGAGGAAATTTCCATTACCCAGTCTGTGGTAAACGGTGCCCCATTTGCCATCAAAATCCGAACTTCGTCATCTTGTCCGGCTCGGGCTGCTTCTAAAAGCTTCTTCCCCAAATCTACTAGGGACATCTAATAAAATAATTCAGGCAAAGAACATTTAGGATAATTCAACATGCCCTAAGCGTGAAATGAACAAGCATCTTAGAGACGTGACGTCTGCTAGCTTTTATACAAAATTCTTCAAGTATGAGACAACTTGGAATTTAAGAACACATACTTCATAGCCAGTTTCTGTATGGAATTCTGGACAACGTACAACAACCAAGACCAATCTGAAGACAGAAACTATTGCATGGTGAACAGTTCCACCGTTTCTTATGTTTTTTTCCACCCAGACTCTGCAAATTCTTCCGTAAAGTTATGACCAACTGAGACCTACAGCGACATCTCTTGGGAGGTTTGAATTCTTTTGTTACTGAACTTCATTTATTAATACTTTAGCAGACGAAGGGGTATCTCAAATGCCACAGCAGAAAATCCTTTGAGATGATTTTCATGTATTATTCTGTTTAAAGATTATTCTCTCCTTTAAATGAGGTTTCTTACTTTGGCTGGGTTCAGCCATCACAATAAATGGCTGTTCGGTTTAACTAAACATTGCCTGAAATTAGGGTGTTGTGGGTTTTCCAGGTTGTATGGCGGTGTTCCAGTAGCATTTTTTTCCTGATGTTTTGCCTGCATCTGTGGCTGGTATCTTCAGAAGATCTGATGGTAGTAAAGCAAGTGGAGTATATATACCTGTGGAATTGCACCCTTTTACACTTGTTAACCAACGCAAATGATTCTTTCTCCCACCCTGGACATTCCAAAGGTATATATACACTTGCTTTACTACCATCAGATCCTCTGAAGATGCCAGCCGCAGATGCAGGTGAAACGTCAGGAGAAAATGCTACTGGAACATGGCCATACAACCCAGAAAACCCACAACACCCTAGTGATTCTGGCCATGAAAGCCTTCGACCATACATTGCCTGAAATTCTAACGACAACTTTTCTGGGAGTACGCCTCAATGAATAAAACTCAAAATTGACTTGCGTAGGATTGCTTCCTTTGTTGTACAAGCCATGTTAAGACACCAGGAGCACACAAACAGCTATGGTTTATTCTGATGATGCCTCTTTCCTCTTCTCTCAGCAGAATCCCAGCACGTGACCCTGTTCGCTGGCTGATGGCAAAGGCACGTTAAGGACCGGTCCCTCACTACTGGCCAGTCGCATCTAAAGAATAGGGAAGGTAAAGCCAAGTTCCCTCAAAGATCTTACAGAATGGTCTGCCCAAGGTCAGAAAAGCTTCCTCTCCTGGCTTTCCGCAAACTACACAAAACTGAATTATTTATTCAAGAGGGCTTTTTCTGCACAGGTAATAGGGCTGCCCTGCATAAAATGGTTAGGGCATATTGCAAATGGGAACCTGTTACGTCATTTTTGTACCGCTTAATGTGTCATGTTAGTACAAATGCTAAGCTTCAGTTCTTTCTAGAGGCTCCGGACTTCTAAAATCCTGATGCATTGGTTAGTGAATGTCCTAATGTTGCTGACTGTACTGATACACAATCAAAGGTAATATTTATGGAGCCATCTAGTGGAGAAAACTACTTTGTCACAATATTCTACACAGGGACATAATATGAAAAGCATGGATGTTGTGTGTTTTTTCATGAAGTCACAACTGATGTATAGCTACCCCATAGGGTTTTCCATTGCAAGAGACAGTCAGAGGTGGTTTGCCATTCATTGTCTGCCTCCTCACACTTCTGGTATTTGCTCTTCTATAACTGACATTAAGGTACCTTGGATGCTGCACAGAGGAATGGATGGTAAGTGGGTAGGTGGGTAGCAAGTGGGGGGAGGGGGAGAAATGGTCAACTTGCCTTGACTAGAAACAGATTCATGAAAATTCTAGTGAGTATAAAGGTGCATTCAAGACTGATTTGGTTAAAATAAATCAAATTCCTATACCTGATTTCTAACACTGCCATAGTATGCAATTTACTTCTAAAATATGTCACAAAGATCAAGCCAGCACTGGATTACAATATATCACAGTCCACATAGGAATAACTGAGATTTCATTAACCAATACACAAATGTTCTACAACACGACACTTCAGAATCAGTAATAGATTCCCCTTAATAACAGAGGAAGGATGGGTTTAATTACAGTGAATATTACATGTTACTTACTGGCCAATCTTATGCATTATTACCGGCAAGTAAACATGCAAAAGAATGCAGCCATAGATAAGACCGTTTAAAGCACACTTTTTGGAACCGATTCAGTTCAGTGAATCATCCTCAAGTAAGTTTGGATAAAGCATTCTGAAGATCTTTGTAGGAACAATTCCAACAGCCAAATTCTGTATGCAAAAATTCTGTAAACAGGAGAAAGGAACTGGCTCTTACGACTTGAATTATACTTGATAGCTCCGAAAAATACAAGCCTCAACCATTTACTGTGGAAGGAGTCTTACTGAAGTCAGTAACTCTTCTAAAGTGTTTGTAGATGGCTCCCCCAAGAAACCACAATTTGAGAGTGAAGCATTTATAACATTCATTTACAAAACATGCAAGCCCCTACAGCCGAGGCAGGGGTGGGGAGGACGGGAAGGTCAGCAACTGAGACCTCAGGCAGTAGAAATGGTCGAGGAGTAATTTTGAGTGTATATGTGTTTTTTTCTTTCCAAAACAATCCAATGCCTTTTGGAAGCAGTTAGAGAAATAGAAAGAATCATAAATAAATATAATCCATCACACATTTTAAACTTTACGCTCCACACAAATCCCTGAAATTTATTTGCTAATTCTTGACAACTATACCTCCAAGTGAGTATCTTCCTAGAGGACTAACATCAACATGTACCCCTAAACCAGAAAGGTGCATATTATAATGTATTTACTTTATTTATATCCCACCTTTCTTCCCAGTGGGGACCCAAAGCAGCTTATGTAGTTCTTTGCTCCTCATTTTTTATCCTCACAACAACCCTATGAGGAAAGCTGGGCTGGGAGTGTGTTATTGGCCCCAGGTGACTCAGGAAGCCAATATGACAGTGGGGATCTGAACTCGGGCCTCACAGAACCTAGCCCAACACTCTAACCTCTATGCCACACTGGCTAAAACCCAGTCAAGCAAAACTAAATGAGAGGGCAAGCTTATGTTCTGAAGCTTATGTTCTGAAGAGAGAGGGCAAGCTTATGTTCTGAAGATGCTAGGGATTGCTAGGGATCCAGGATCCAGTGCCAACAAGAGGAAATGCTTTAGAATACATGGCTTCTGTTTTGAGGCAGCCAAAGAACTTCTGTGGAATCATAGTTACCCTGTTACAGGCCTTGCCACAAGTCTCATTTTTTAAAATGCAGCTATAGGGATCTTGTACCAGGGACAAAAGAGGAAGAGGGAATTGTTAACTGAGAGACTGTTGTGGTTGTAATGCTTGTCAAAATTATGTCTTGTTTTACAAACCAAAGGGAGAGGGATGATATTTGATAAGGCTCAGTGGGAACAAGAGAAAGAATTGTCTATTTATGATTATTGGCCCAACAATGAACTCGTTATGGAACAGAGGCATATTTATTCTACAGGGCTCCATGTTCAGGGATTGTCTAAAAATGTGACTACTTACAATATTTTTAAAAAACTTTAATAAAATTGAAAAATATGGGGGGAGCTCTGAAAACAACGAATGGAGTGTATGTTTGTGAATTATTAAAAGTCACACAAGAGGGGCTCCATTTGATAGAACTCAGTGAAGGGCACAGAAGATCAGCAGTCAGTAGCAAAGACACAGCCTTCTGCAGCCTAGTACTAATTGAATCTATGTACAAAGATGCCAGATAAGCTGGCACAGGATTGTACCCTGATCTTCTGTTCCTTTCCTCATCATTTCAACCAGACTGTCTTGTCCAAGCACACCTAGGATCACCCACTACTGAGCCCAACTGCAGGAGCATTTATGGAAAATTAATCACAGTTCTCTCAGCCCCACCTACCTCTCATAAGGGAAAGGGAAGGTGATTGTAAGCCGCTTTGAGACTCCTTACAGGAGAGAAAAGTGGGGCGTAAATCCAAACTCTTCTTCTTCTTTGAGGTTTGGGGTTTTTGTGTTTTTATGTGGGCTTGGGCATGTTCTAGATGTGAATGTCAGAACTCCTGCTGTTTGTAATGGAGTACATGCTTTTTGCAATTAAATAGGCCTGCTTAATTTATTTTTTTAGTATTTAAGCATCTTGGATCCTGTTTAAACTGGCATCTTTTAACACTGGCCCATTCTGCACATGCAGAATCATGCACTTTCAATCCACTTTGCAGCAGGATTTTACTGTGTGAAATATCAAAATCTCGGATGGCTATCAGCAAGACTTGCCCTTTTCTAGAGCTGTGCTCGCCATTTTCTTTCTTGTTCAGTAGGCTCCATGCTGCTGTGGGAAAGAAAATGGTGGGCGCAACAGTAGAAAAAGGCACAATTACTGGTAGCTATTCAAGGCATTATAAATGCTCTTTTACCAAAGTTCTGTTTAAAAATGTAAAAAATAATGGTTTTGGTGAAGGCAATGCTTAAATAAGATCCAGACTCTTTTAAAATGTGGAAACACGCTGCTTTAACTTCCGCTAAAGAGGGCATGACTGCACTTGGATCTTTTCGTGGAAACAAGTATAGAAGTTTTCACAATCACTCCTGATTATTTCAAGAGTAAATGCAGAAATGAATCTGGGCTCCAGCGAGCTACAAAACGATTGTGTAACAAGTAGTTCAAATGAACACACCCACAAACACCCGAAGCTGATTGGTCCACTGAAACTGACTGACATTGGCTCGCTAGGGACTTTCACATCACCTAATCCACGGTTCTCTTAGCTGCAAAGATGCCAGAGATCTACAAAGCCCAGGTTCTACCGATGCGCTAAGACGTCCACCTCCTGAACAGCCAACTTTGTAGAACCAGCGCAAGACTTATTTTAAAGTCCACACTTCAGAAACAATGTGCAAACAGACACGTAAGACAGCTGGCGATCTAGCTGGTGCTTGGTCCCCTTACAACAGCAGTCTGACAAGTAAGCAAGCCCTGACTACAGAGTTTCTGGGGATGGAAGGAGCACGGTTTTCAGATCCAGGTTGGGAAACTCCTGGAGATTTGAGGATGGAGACTGGGAATGACAGGGGTATCAGAGGGTACACTGCCACAGACTCCTCCTTCTAAAGCATCCATTTTTCCCCCAGGGGAACTGATCCCTGTAGTCTGGGAAATGAGCTGTAATTCTGAGGAGTCCCGATATCCCATCTGGGATACCCCAGACTTGACTGCACTTTGCACCACCCGATTTTCAAGTGCCAAAGCATACCTTTCCTCCAGGGGAACTGATGGCTGTAGAAGAAGAGTTTGGATTTATACATGGTCCCCCTTTCTCTCCTGTTAGGAGACTCAAGGTGGATTACAAGCTCCTTTCTCTTCCTCTCCCCGCAACAGACACCTTGGGAGGTAGGTGGGGCTGAGAGAGTTCTGAGAGAACTGTGACTAGCCCAAGGTCATCCAGCAGGAATGTAGGAGTGCGGAAACACATCTGATTCACCAGATAAGCCTCCACCACTCAGGTGGAGGAGTGGGGAATCAAACCTAGTTCTCCAGATCAGAGCCCACCATCTCTCAGCCACTCCACCACACTGTAGCCTGGAGAGGGGTTGTAACCCCAGTCCTCACCAGGTTGGCATCCCTAGCTTTAACTCACCAAAGCTTATGTTGGCAGTGACATTTTGCTTCCTAAGTGGCCACATACACTTGGCACGACCATACATCTACTACGCCAGGCCTCAGCCTTTCATGAAGCCAGCTCTTGCATAAAGTTTTGTAGGTCCTGCTTTTATATATTATTTATCTATATGGCATTTTTACCCCGCCAATCTCCCTACGGACTCCGTGGCAACCCCCCACATCTGCTGCAGATCAAAACCCCGGAGGGAAAAGCGGCGGAGGAGCAGAAGGACCCTCCTTAGCAGGCCTAACCCGTTTCTCCTGCTTGCCACGGAGGCCAAAGGAGAGTTTGGAGCCGGGGAGCGGGGGGGAAGAGGAGAGTGTCGGCGCATGCTCAGAAGGGGGGAGACCCAGAACCCCGACTCGGGGTTGAGGACACGTGTGAACGCCTCCCCCAGGGACAGGGTGCCAAGTACGTTCACAAGTGACTGCGCCCTCCCCCATTAAGGGACGCGTTCCGTCTTCTCAGGTGCAGCCCCCACCCCCCTCGGGCGCTTGCTCCCCGGAAGGCCTCTGCGGGTCCCGCTTTTTTCCCCGACAGGAAATCCTGGCTGGGCTGGGCGCCTGAGGAGCGGAGGGAGCCGCGGTCTAGCGCCGGGTTCCGGGGGAAGTGGAATTATTTTTTACCAGCGAAGAAGAGATCGACTTCCACATCCGGTAACGAGGGCCCTATACAAAAAGGCGCAGACTGACCTGGAAAAGCTTGGCCGGACCGGCCATTGGGGGGAGGGTGGCCGGGGAAGGGGCCCGGCCGAGGCGAGTAGGGGACGCTTACCGTGCCGGCCCGCGCCTGGCTGCCGCCGCCGCTCGCGAGACCGCCGAGCCGGGGCGCCCGAGGCCTCCGCCGCTTCTCATAGGCGCCCAAAAGCCCCGCAAAAAAGTCCCCCGCGCGCGCCCGGCGGAAGAACACGGCGGCCGCTCGCGGTAGTGAAGCGGCCTCTGAGGGAAGGAAGGAAGGAAGGAGAGGCCGAGGGGAGGGGCGGCGGCCTGAGAGGATCCGCGCGGCGGTTCGGGCCTTCGACGGCCGCTCCTCTCACCGGAGGAGGGCTCGACCCGCGCTTCCCTCCCGCTCTGTTGTCGGGGAGCGGGATTATTTTACGGCCTGAACGGGCCTCGGCGAAAGGTGTGGGGGGAGAAGGGAGGGGGGAAGGCGGCGGAGGGATACGAGGGCTCTAAGCGGCGCATGCGCGAAACCCTGGAGGAGGGAGGGAGGGCTGAGGCGAAAAGGGGAGCCGCCATGTTCTAGCGTTTGGTTTTATTTCCCGCCTGAAAAGTGGGGCGGGGGGCGGAGCGCAGCGGCGTCCCTCAGGCTCAACCGTCGCTTCCCCTATCGTGAGGGTGTTTCCATTGACAATTGAAATGACAATTAAAATTGTAATTCTGTTGATTTCACGTTATATCTTCATTTGGCTTTCCCCTTCAAGCAGAAGACGAGGAAAGTTTACAATTTGTTTTGCATTTATCAAGGTCAGTGTAACTAGTTTAAATAAACATGTGACTGTGAAGTCTAGTTTAAATACCAAGAATTTTTACATGAGCTTCGATCAGTCATATTCTGATGGGAATACGAGTTCTAGATCATGGGTACAGCTGCAGCCATCCACATACATTTCCTGTGGACATGACAGATGGAAAAATAAACTACTGCACTTGCAAGAATGAATGCCAGGGAACTGCAGCAATGTCTGCAGACGACCTGGGTCAGACGTAATGTGCATTATGCAAATATGTTTTTGGAAGCAGGCACGATGGACCACATAAGGAACGTATAATGTCTGACCGCCAGTGAATGAATGGTATTTACAAATGGGACATATCCCATTTTTCATGCACAAACTTAATTATGTCTTTAGGTGCACCACAAATATTTTGCTCTGTAGTTCTTTTGCACCGTAACTAGGTTGTTACTCAGGTCTTAGTGATCATTGACCAAGTTTGGGGGATGGGTGTATGTTTTCAATGTGAGTTCCCTTTTCTTTACATCTTGTAGCAACTCGTGTTTATAATGTGCAGGTCAAAGTCTTATACGCTATTTTTACCATTCTTTTCTACTCAACAAGGCTGTTTCAAGGTGGTTTACAGAATCGATATAAAGAATGCGACAAATCAGCAACGCAGGGAAAAGAATCTAGTACCTTAATATGTGTTCCCGCACTGCAACAGAACATTTGCTGTTGCATCTGTGGAGATTACCTACTGGTCATAAGATAAATATTTCCCTACACTTTTGCCCCTAAACTGAAGCAGGTTGTTGACCTGAGATAGGTCACAGTCTCTGTTTCCCCTGGGTTCTGTCACTGCCACAGCTATAGCTATTTTTCCTTCAGACCTTGGGATATGTGCATAAACAAAACAAAATCCAAGCTTATCCTCCGCAGTGTGAAACCCCCAAACTCTCAATGATGGTTAACCAGTAGGTATGCCTGAAAATCTGTTTTTGGCAGGGCCAGGTGTGTTCTTCAGTCAGTTTTCTTCCTGTTTGCATCACTGTCTGCTCCCCGCATATATGATATTGTCAGAGGTTTTATTGTGACACAGAAAAGGTTGCTGTAATTTCACTACTGGGGGCAAAACCAAGTGGTGAACAATATAAACCACTCGGTATGAACTCTGTCTGGGATTAATATCAAAATATCAAATTGCATTTGCATTGCTCTTTTCGTTTAGGCACACATGTGCAACATCGGATCAAACAACTATTGCTGCTGCTGAGGATTCAGCTACCAGCTTTGCTAAACGTGACCCTGAACTTAAGATGGTCTTTTTGAATCTACAAAGGAGAAAGTATTGTCAATGCACCAGGAGCATGAACTTGAAAATGAATTGGGTGTGTTAATGATGGCATAACTGAGCAGATGGAATTAGAAGAATGGGACCTGAATGGCTCATTTGATGACTATTTCATACGGCTGTAATTGCTGCACCTACGTAGCAGAATTTAAGATTAAAAAGCCACCACAAAATCTAACTGACCATATGGCACGAGAATTCAGATTATGGTGACCAGGTTAATTACAGTCTCGTGTGAAGTTCTGGATTGTGCAAGAACTTCTAACATTTGGTGCAACCCTAACATTACTAACATTCCTTAAAAGACACTATAGTTCATGCTTCTCAGGACTGAAGAAGCAGGAACTGGTGACGCTCAAAGAAGGATTGATTAGTGGATATAGTGTGCATTGTTCAGATTGTTGTGAAAGCTCATGTTTGTTTACAACACGGGGGAAAGAAGGCCATTCAGAACAGGTATATTATGGTTTATGGTCTATTAGATTTGTATACCGCCCTCCACCGGAGGGCTCAGGGCGGTGGACAACAGCTGCAAAAATGACAATATCAATAACATAATATCAATGGACATAAATAATTAACATAACATTGTAACATCATCCTAACTACAATGAATATAACATTCTACAGTTAGGATTATAACAACCAACATCATTATAATATCACTTAGAATTATAATAACAAACACCAACATTATAACATATAACAGTATCAATAACATCTTAAATTGCATAAAGCAATAATACTCAATAACAAGCATAATTAACAGCATCATAACAATAATAGGGTAGCTGGTGACTTTTTCCAATTACAGCCACACTCTGATGAGGTGAATAAAGGAAGCCCCTAATTTCAGTCTGCAGGACCTGAGCAAGGGCATTTTGGTGGTGACTAATTCATAAGATCATCATAAATTGGAGGCGACTTATGACACACAATATAGTAATAAACAAAATCTGGTTTACTCATAGATATCAGTACTTGTTTACTGATCTTTATCATAAGTATGAGCAGATCGTACATGAATATTGATAAAGAAGTTAGGGGCAGGTATGATGAACAGGGGTGGGGATTCCATGCTGTCTACCGACTGATGATTCCAAATCTCTTCAGAACTTAATTGATTGGCTACATATTCATGTTGAACATGAAAGGGAACGAAGTAAAAATCTGATCTCTTGGGAAAACCCCAAGGGGTGAAAAGGATCCCATGTAATATTTCTCCACTATGAGACATCTTTGTCAAGTAGGATGTCCACTATGAGACATCCCCCTATGAAATTGACAAAGTGAGGGTTTGCAGATACCTGCCAAATCTTGCTGATGTGGCCATTACCTGGTTAGTATTGTATTTTTATTGATGTTTCAGCAAAGAGAAGGCTAGTGTTTATATGACTGGGAATCGACAGCTAATTAGCACTAGGACAAAATGTATGTTCTCAGATTGCTGAAAGCTTTGTTCTCAGATTGCTGACACTCCCTCTAACCTGGCCAAATGCAGCTACTACAATGCAGAGCTTGCACTTGACAGTAGAATGGTTGATTCAGGAGCTGGATTTGTTAAACCTGATTAACTCAAATGATAAAAAGTTAATCACGTTAAAACCTATGGGCACACAGCTGATGGTCAATTCTTCCTTTTTGTGTAAATTGAGAACATTTGCACAGCTCTTATTTTTATTGGAGGAGTAAATAAGTATTTTGGCATCCTTCTACTTAAGTTCTGTTTATAGTAATTTTTATCTCACTTTAACTAAAACGGTTAACAGCGTTTAAAATCCAAATACCAATTAAAATATATAAAAAGCAGGGAGAGGTTATTGCCAAGTCTAGGCCCAGGAACAACAGAAGAATGGCTCAGTGCTGCTCCTTTCTCTCTGATGACTGACTGTCCCCTCCCTTGATTTTTCAACCCAAAATACTTCATAGGATGGACAGATGAATGTGAATCCTTCTGAGCCTATTCCCTTGGTCCCTCAGTTGTTTTGTGGTTCCCTAAAATGAACCAGATATTACACTGTACATTCTTGCTACTCAAGCACACTCATACCTCTATTCACTGTATTTATTATTACTAATTTTTAAATAAAGAGAAGTAATTTTATTCTAGTTTTTATTCTAACTTTTGTGGACTATATTTGTACATCTGACAAAGGTTCTAAAGGAGCAGCAGTATCGTAGTGGTTAACAGCAGGTGCATTCTAATCCGGAGGAACTGGGTTTGATTCCCCACTGCTGCTTGAGCTGTGGAGGCTTATCTGGGAAATTCAGATTAGCCCGTACATTCCAACACACGCCAGCTGGGTGACCTTGGGCTAGTCACAGTTCTTCTGAGCTCTCTCAGCCCCACCTACCTCACAGGGTGTTTGTTGTGAGGGGGGAAGGGCAATGAGATTGTAAGCCCTTTTGAGTCTCCTACAGGAGAGAAAGGGGGGATATAAATCCAAATTATTATTCTTCTAAAACCCAAAAGCTTGTTCTACAATAAAAATGCCATAGACTTCAAGGTGCAAATAAGACTATTTTGCTCCAACTTGCGTAGCTATGTGCTGGATCCATTTCTATAAAACAGGATTTTAAATTATACCCAGCATTTTACATTTCTTGTCTCTTGTAATACAACTGTCCAAATGGCTCTTATATTCTGTAACTGCTGACAGAATCAACGACAATAATATGCATATGTGAAGGTTTGTTCTACATTAGTTATGTTAAAAATAAATCACTGTTTTATAACAAGCCAGGACATTCAGGATAGCAGGTTGTCCCATTTCTCCACCCATCTCTGCTTCATAAAGTAATCATCATTCCTGAGCTACAATGGACCATCCTCTATTGTTGCAAAAAAATGTTAAGGTATACAAACTACTTGCACAAGTTTCAGTTTTCCCAAAAATGTTATTTTCAACTGTGGTGATGGGAGATTTGTGGTGATACACAATTCTTTTTTTCACATGAAATAAAAGAACAAACCCTCACCCACTGTAAACTTCCCAATTATTACAGACAGGCAGTTGGCATCTGAACTTTTTTTTAATGGCTTAAATGAGCATAGATAAGAGCCCGCCTCATCAAACATGCTGAATCTTCTATGGAAAATTATGATTAGATGATATAAGGAGCTCTGCTGGATCAGACCAGTGGTCCATTTAGTCCAATATCCAATTGCATGCAGCAGCCAACCAGTAGTCCTAGAGGGCAAACAAACAGGGCCTATAGCTGAGATCACTGAGTCATGTCACCTCCTCACACTGCTCCTGGCTGTGGAGGTTTCCTTCAAGAA
Organism: Sphaerodactylus townsendi; assembly: GCF_021028975.2. Taxonomy (NCBI): domain Eukaryota; kingdom Metazoa; phylum Chordata; class Lepidosauria; order Squamata; family Sphaerodactylidae; genus Sphaerodactylus; species Sphaerodactylus townsendi. The sequence continues at coordinate 17,971,769 of NC_059441.1, read as the reverse complement.
TCTATCTTTTTGTTTGTGGCCATCCTGTCATCCCCAGCTGTGAATTTGACAAAACCACTGACGTGCTAATATTTCCTTTTGTTCTGCCTGCACTTCCTTCGACATTGTCCACTTCATTCGATACAGGCTGCCACACAATTATGTGCTTCTCCATGCTGGGAACCCACAAAGCAGAATTCTCATATCTCCGACAGTCTGCACACTGAATGCTTGGAAAAGATTGATCGTGACAGGCAGAGAAATCCCTCAAAAATTAATTTTATGCTTTTTGTGGCTAGCCTCTCACCCAGCATTCGTGCATTTGCAGACGCACTGTGAATTGAGAATTTGTACACATCTAAACAGTACTTGCAGATGCATTGTGACTGTGTATGCATATAGATGCTTTAGCAAAGAAATGGCAAGTGGTTATATGACTGGGGGTGGACATCTCATTAGCAGTAAGCCATTATAAAATATTAAACACAGCAGGACCCCCAACCCCCCCTCCAAACCCACCTTGGGGTGTCCTTGCAGCATGCACACAAACACTCACACAAACCCCATTAGAGATGGCAAGTGGTTATACGACTGGGGACTGGGGATCAATAGGCCATTATAAAGTATTAAGCACAGCAAGACCCCCAACACCCCCCTGGAAACCCACCTCGGGGTGTCCTTGCAGCATGCACACAAACGCACACAAACACACACACAAACCCCACTGCAGGTTTTAGAGACGGCAAGTGGTTATACGACTGGGGATCGGCAGCTAATTATCAATAGGCCATTGCAAAGTGTTAAGCACAGCAAGATCCCCCAACCTCCCTTCGAAACCCACCTTGGGGTATCTTTGCAGCGTGCACACACACGCAAAAACCCCATTGCAGTTTTTAGGAGGCCACCTCACCCCACTATGCCGTTTGTGGGCCCCTGTGTGACACAGGACAACATGGACCACCCGGGCCTGATCCAGCCCCCACCACTCCTGTCCACGAAGTGCCCCCGACCCCCCAGCGCTCTCTTCCCCCAGCCCCGGAGCTCGCCTCCCGGCCGTCTCCGGCAGCCCAGCCCCTTTCGGGCAAGAGGGCCGAGCAGCTGAGGAGGAGGAAAAAACCCATTTCCCCGCCCACAGGCCGTCTCCTTCATCCCGCCTCGGAAGCCATGGCTGCCTGAGAGGCTGCGTTCCTCCGTCGCCTCATCTCGGGGACATGGAGGGCGAAGAGGGCCAGAGACCCCCCGAGTGGTGAGCGAACGGGCGCCCGCGGCCTACCCCGCGGCGAGGCGACCGTGAGGGGAGCTCGAGTAGGCCTTGTCGCGGGGAAGGAGGCGACAGGCCGGGCGAAACGGGGCCTGGGGGAGGAAGAGGCGGCCGCCGGGAAGCTGGGCTCCTTGCGGGGTCTCGCCGCGGAAGGAATGGGGGTGGGTGGGTGGGTGGGTTGGTTGGGGGGCTGGAGAGGCCCAGGTGGGCCTGCCAGGTGTGGCGAAGGGGGCGGGAGTCGCCTGTATTGTCAATGTCATTGGTCACAAATTGCATTGAAGTGTGTTTAAAAGTGTATTGAAGTAGATATGTTTTTTTTAAAATCCCGGCGTATTCGAAATATACAGAAGTGTATTAAAAAAAAACCCCCAACAGAAGTATCTTAAAAGTATATTAAAACATCCCAACAGAACCACCCTGCGACAGGCCAGACTGAGCGCTGTATCTTCTTGCCAAGTACTGAAGCAGATTTGTGGCGTCAGGTCAATTGCGAGGATATGGTCAAAGACTGCAATTGAAAAGGCAGGGGGAAAGTTTTTGTAAGCGTAAATAAAGTTATAAGGAAGTGAACGTTGGTTCATTATCTTTGACAGTAGATATAATAACACTATTATTCTGATACCAGCTTGAACCCATCATTTTAACTTGCAATTCGTTGCAAGTTAAAATGATGGGTTCAAGGCAGGAAAGAAATGGAATTGTGGGTGTTTTGTTGCATACAAATAATGATACTTATTCATTAGGATATGTATTAGAACATCAGAATCTTATTCATTAGAATATATATTCATTAGAATATATATATATATAATATATGTTCATTAGAATATATGTAGTAAAACTTATATAATGTATGATATATATAGCTAACCATACATAATGGTTTACTACCCTGTTTCCCCGAAAATAAGACATCCCCTGAGAATAAGACGTAGTAGAGGTTTTGCTGAAGTGCTAAATATAAAGCATCCCCTGAAAGTAAGACGTAGCAAAGTTTTTGTTTGGAAGCATGCCCGACGAACAGAGCACCAGAGCATGCAGCTGTGGAGTGGAAAAATAAGACATCCTCTGAAAATAAGACATAGTGCATGTTTGGGAGCAAAAATTAATATAAGACACTGTCTTATTTTGGGGGAAACACGGTATTGTTTTTATTTTGAATTACACATACAGTATAGGGGGATACCATAATCTTCTCGGTGCTTAGGGCCTCTAAAGGTGGCTCTGCGAATAAAATGAAGGCTGGGGTGGAAGGAAGGCAGTTCTTGCCAGAGAAAGGCAAATAGACAGCAAATTGGTCCTGCAAACCTAGTGCCCACCTAGGTTTGCAAAAATGTGACCTTGTTGAATCCCCAAAGACTCTTTCCACACATTACACAGCAACAAACATGAGGTGTTTTGTTTTTGTTATTAACTATGCCTAGGCCACAGCCCATCCTAGTTTTCTTGTAAATTCTCTTGGTCACATTCATTCTTTACCTTTTCCCAAGTGTCTGCTTAAGAGAGGATGACAAATAAGTGTGTTTTGGAAGCGTAATGTGTTTCTGCAATTATGAGAAAGTGCAGTAACAGTTTAAACTTGGCTTAGCAGCATTCACTGCAATAGACGTTTCAAAAAATTCCACAATAAATATGCATAAGTTGCTGCTGGATTTCTGATTAATTTGGGAATTAAATAAACACTAAAACAGTAAGAGATTACCACCATTTTACAGTATTTCTTTTTCGGTCTTTTGCTGCTGTTGATCTTCTGATTCTTCAGGTTTCTTCTGTATGTTTTCTTACTCTGACTGGCTTGTGCGGTTAATACTTTCTGGAGAGTTGTTGTAATGCTGTTTTAACTGTTAAGAAAAAATAAGGAAACAAGTTCACTAATTACGTTTTATTATTGCATAAGCTTTCATGAGCAAGACCCCTTTCATCACATAGGAGGAGATGAAGTCTAATGCAAAAAAAATTATGCTAAAGTAAAATGTAGTTAGTCATGCTGCAAGACTCCTTATTTTCACATGTGTGGAAATTTCTCCCATAGGCACATGACGGTCACACATTTAAGCACTTGTGGGTGCTGCGAACCCACAAAGCAAAATTCTCATATCTTTGACCGTCTGCAAACTGGGTGCTTGGGAAAAAACATGGACTGGTTGCACTAATGTACTGACAAAGCAAAATTTTAATTGGCGGTATTCTGGCTGCGTTATCCATTTGATGGTACGTAAGCCTGTCATAGTGATACAGGAATTGCTTAACATTTCCTCAGTCATATGACCGTGGAAGCCACATCTTTAAAGAATGCAGGAAGCTCTTCCTTTTGTTCTAGTAAAGATTTTGCATATGTGAGTCCAGGAAGTAGCAATAACAATAAGTTACTACTTATTTTAATTCTGGGACTTACACACGTATATAAAAAATGATTCTCCTTCATGTATACAATGTGATTAAGGTATAAGGAGTCAAGTATAGAACTTTTATCTACCAATCTCATTGCAGGATGTATGGTTATCGGTAGTGCATTCATGTAAAGCAGAGGGAAATATTCAGCCTTTGAGAATTGTATATGTTAAAATGTTTTGTGGGTAGACTGGATTTTTTATGCCAGCTCTGAAGTTGCCATGGGTAAATAATTACACTGAATCAGTGTTGGGATTGGTTAGACAGAATTTAGCATTTCGACGTTAGCTTGCCTGTATTGGCATCTTCAGAGGATCTCCTCTGAAGATGCCAGCCACAGATGCAGGTGAAACGTCAGGAGAGAATGCTGCTAGAACACGGCCATACAGCCCGGAAACCACACAGCAGTGGCGTAGGAGGTTAAGAGCTCGTGTATCTAATCTGGAGGAACCGGGTTTGATTCCCAGCTCTGCCAGCTTCGAGCTGTGGAGGCTTATCTGGGAATTCAGATTAGCTCCATGCACTCCCACACACACCAGCTGGGTGACCTTGGGCTAGTCACAGCTTGGAGCTCCCTCAGCCCCCCACCCACCTCACAGGGTGTTTGTTGTGAGGGGGGAAGGGCAAGGAGATTGTAAGCCCCTTTGAGTCTCCTGCAGGAGAGAAAGGGGGATATAAATCCAAACTCTCCTCCCTCCTCCTCCTCCTCCCTCCCTCCCTCCCTCCTCCTCCTCCCTCCTCCTCCTCCTCCTCCTTTCTCTTCTTCTTCTCCTTCTTCTTCTTCTTCTTCTTCTTCTTCTTCTTCTTCTTCTTCTTCTTCTTCTTCTTCTTCTTCTTCTTCTTCTTCAACACGGCCATACAGCCGGAAACCACACAGCACCCCAGTGATTCCGGCCGTGAAAGCCTTCGACAATTACACAAACGTTTGTTTTTGAAAAACATCACAAATAATACTTTTATAAAAATTCCTACTAGAGAAAAAATGGGATGTGAAAAAAGGATTGACATTTGGAAAGTTATAAGAACAGGGGGAGACTGCATTCGCTTGGGTGGATTGTTGACTATGGAGTCCTACACATAGTTATACCCTGCTAAGCCTGTTGACTTCAGCTAACTTAGAGGGGAGTCATAACACTGTATTAGAATTTCTGCATTAACATTTTAAAAAAGAAAGGTGTTGTAAAAATGTCTGGCACAGATGTGTGAGAACTGAACAGCGCTTGGCTTGATAATTTTGAATCATATATAGTTGTGGTCTTCAAGTTCTGTGCAGACTTTTATTGCATGTCTTCAATTTACTGCATTAAGCAGAATAGCTTTTTAACAAGGATGGTGGTTGATATTTATTAATATTTTAACCAGTGTTCTTAGTTTTGTAAATCTTATCTTCATCTGCAGATAAAGAGTATAATCAACATCCTATTGAAGGCAGCCACTAAATCGCCTTTGAACTTAATGGACTTGGGTTGCATTCAGATAGGGTTTTTAACCATACATTTTATCCATGATGTGGTCTAGGTAGGAATAAATGCTAATGCAGGATCTGTGTAGCAAGTCTGTTCCTGTAATCGAACATGGTTCGTAGAGGGTGGAAAGAGTGTTTTAAAAATCAAGAATGGACAAAAAGATAAATGAAGCATAGGTCACGTTATTTTGGTGGAGTGGAATCAATTTTATTATTGTTCTTTAAAAAAATGTCAGATCACCAAGCATTTTCCTACTTCTTATGGGAGTCTTCGTTAATGAATGCACTGCATCTTACTTGCTCTAGTGAGAGAGGGGGAAGGGGGAAGAAGGGTAGCCCAAAGCTTTCCTCTTTTGCCCTTAGGAATGTCCATATAAGCACCCAGGGAGAAAAACTGACAGATTTTGACTTCATTGGAAGTCATTCATGTAGCAGTGAGTGAGAGAAGGTTCTTTGGAGAGGGGGAGATTCACTAATAGGAATTATTCGCTATTTATCTGCTGACTAAATTATTTGTTTAGCTGGCAGATATAACGTTCTCCTTCCTCCGCTGTATGCTGTTCTCCCATCCTCCGTTCTGTCAACCACTCAGTGAAGTAGGTTAGTCAAAAAGAAAGTGATTTGCCCAAGGTCAACCCAAGACCTTAGTGGAAGGCTGGAGAACGAAACTTAGGCCTCCCAGATCCCACTGTGACACTAAGCGCTATACCTTGCTTCTTTATTAGTATGCTGAATTTAGCATTTCACGGTGTGGTTTACACAGATGGCAATTAAATGAGACACACAGGGGCATAGGGGGAGAAAATGGCGTCCGGCCACCGCCTCCCCCCACACAGCCTCAAGTGGCCCCCCCCCACTCTTACTCTCTTTCTGCCATCTGAAAACAGCTTTGTCCTGACTGAAAACAGGCCAGGCTGGTGGCATGGGTCCAGGCCTGATAGGGCAGGGTGAGAGGGAAAGGGGGTGGGGGCAATTTTTCGCCCCCACCAGCATGCGCCCGGTGTGCAGCACACTCCCCATCCCCCATATAGCTACACCTCTGGAGACACATGACGTACCCTTAGTAACATTGGAAATCTGTCACTTAGAAATAGAAGAAATCAGTACCTACAAATTCCCAGGAGTAGAGTGGTGCCCAGTTTGTTTCTTTAAAAAGATTTATGGATATTGAGACAAACTTGAAAATCCTCAGGGTGCCAGGTCTCATCATGTGAAAATCACATTAGCACAACAAACCTTGCATTTGGACACGTGGAAGGACCTGTAAACTTCTGTATTTGCTTCACAAAAGTAGCTCTAGATTTTCGAATGTACGTTTTTGACTGATGAAGTTGCCCAAAGGTTTTGAGGCTGTTTTTGAAGATCAGAATCAGTCTTAATGCTGTGTTGCCTGTTCACAACTTTGGGCTGTGGAATATTGCTTTAAAATGTTCGCTCTGCTTGCCAAGGACACATTATGGTCTCGAAGTAGCATTTCATGTTGCACATCTCCCGTGAAATAAAAGGGGTAGACATGGCATTACGTAAAAAAGGGCAGCTTCGTGTATTGGGATTGAAGGCCTCGCAAACTTGGCTTGTGAATTTCCTATGGGTAGTTGTGATTTCTGGAAACAGCACTATATTTTCCCTCTTAAAAAAAAATTCTCACATGAATATTAATAACTGCAATTCAATTTGATCTTAGAAAAGTCTAATTACCCACTGCCACTGGTGGTGAAGAATAAAAATTACGTAGTGTTGAATCTTGACAATATATTTAGAAAGGACTGGAAGATTCCAGAATATGAAGGCTTTATCAACAATCCGTAGCGTGTTGGAGAAAAACCAGTCAAACGGACTGTCTCCAGATTAATTAAACAAGGAAGACGTACGCATTAGCGGATGGAGAACGCGGGCGGGGGGCGGGGTATGTCCCCATACCGGGAGATGGAGAGAACAGTTCATCACTGTGGATAGCATCGTCTTGCCAATCCATATGTTTCAGAACATTTCTTAATAAGCATCCAGTGCTGTATACAAACCGTTCGTAGCTGGGAAATGCAATAATTAACTGCTAACTCTGAAAGATATTGGGTTGAGTAGAGCCAGTGTGGTGTAGTAGTTAAGAGCAGTGGACTCTAATCTGGAGACTCGGGTTTGATGTCCCACGCGAACTGGATGTGTCTGTTGCGGGGAGAGGAAGGGAAGTGTAAGCCGCTTTGGGATTCCTTGAGGAAAGTGGGGTATAAATCCAAACTCTTCTTTTTCAGGAACAAAATGTGTTTAGAACCATTTTCGGTGCCACGATTTCTGGCTTTCATTTCAGAAACACGTACAAGCAAGCGTTCAGAATGTTGAAAGATGTTGCTTTTTGAATAAGCTTTTAGGATGCATTTTCTTTTTTTTTTCTCTCCAGAAGACAACCATTGTTGACTGTTAATTTAAATACCTGCACTATCCTTATTGAAGAGGCATAATAACCTCAATGCCATCATGCCTGCCGTGGCTTCGGTACCTAAAGACCTGTACCTCTGCACTTCGTTGAAAGATTTGAACAAAAAGACCGAAGTAAAACCTGAGAAAACCAGCACTAAGAGGTATGGGAGTTAGCTTAGCTGACTTGCATCACCACCAGTGGATGTAAAAGGATGTCACTTTGGTTACGATTGGACTATGCACCATCTAGAGAGCCAGCGTGGTGTAGTGGTTAAGAGCAGATGCACTCTAATCTGGAGAACTGGGTTTGACTCCCTGCTCTGCCACTTGAGCTGTGGAGGCTTATCTGGTGAACCAGATTAGTTTGTGCACTCCAACACATTCCAGCTAGTCACAGTTCTTCAGAGCTCTCTCAACCCCACCCATCTCACAGGGTGTTTGTTGTGGGGAGGGCGGGAAGGGAAAGGAGATGGTAAGCCCCTTTGAGTCTCCTTACAGGAGAGGAAGGAGGGATATAACTCCAACTCTTCTTCTTTCTTATAATTATTTCCATTCTATCACTGTTTGGTTAGATTCTGCACTCTGTACATGCACAGTAAAAGCATTTTTACATCATAAAAAGAGTTACTACACCCGTTCTAGCTGTTCCTTTGCTAATAGATAGGCTCTGTTGATCAACATTCACTTTTTAGTAAATAAGGTTTCTTCTCCCTTTATAGTATTACTGTGAGTTTAAAAAGTGAGCTTCTTTGAAGAGGAGCATGTGATCACTTTGCAAAAATGGCACTTCTTGGCAATTTTTAGGTTACCTTTTCAGCATTCAGATTACAGTTCAAAGCATAAAACTGCTGAATATTTTTGTTGATAGAACATTTAGGCCTTTCATAGGGCTAAATAGGCAGTCAGAATCCCGGGCCCTGGTGTACCTGCACAGTGTACCTGGTAGAACAGCTCTATCTTACAGGCCCTATGGAATTGCATCAGGCAGCTGGTGTACCTGCCTGCAAAGCTGAGGTGAAAACTGACTAACATTGGCTCCAGACCTGGGAACGTACCCTGACTTCAGGGTTCCGCTGCTGCAGAACCTTTTTCCCCTTCCACCCGTGGGGGTGCCCCATGGACCAGCGGCAAACAAGTTGGTGTGAGGCCATGCCACTCCCTGAAGCTGTTTCTACCCTTCCCCAGACTGGGCTGTTAGTGTTTAAGTATGTGTGTGTGTGGTAGCTTTCAGTGTCTCGCTGAGGTTTTTTTTTTTCCAGCACTAGAAGAAAATAATCATAAGAGGTAAATAATAAAATGAAAGCAACTTCATCTGTCCTGCAGGAGAATTTGTGTCTTAAGCTTGCTCATGATAAAAGGTTTGCGCTAAAGAGAGAATTTTGCTTAGAGTCCCGCTCTTGTGCATTCTCTTGTTTCTGAAAGCAAAACGAACTTTGAAAGAATTTGCTTGTTTCGATTTCAAGCTATGTACAGAGTGCTCTGAAGATTTTCAAAGCAGCCGAAGAATGCCGCTTGGACAGAGATGAAGAGAAAGCATATGTACTTTACATGAAGTATGTGACTGTGTATAACCTTATTAATAAGAGGCCCGATTTCAAACAGCAACAGGTATGTATCCAGTTCCCAGTAGAGTAACTTATTTTCAGATGTAAAGATAAGCATTGCATTTGGAGATTTGAGGGGCTGTTGACAAAATTGCAAGCAGTGATTTTTTTTAAGCCAACAATATTATTTGCGAAGACTCTTCTACTGTAGTAGTTGCATAGTGGTTAAGAGCAGGTGCATTCTAATTTAGAGGAACCGAGTTTGACTCCCCTGCTGTTTGAGCTGTGGAGTCTTATATGGGGAATTCAGATTAGCCTGTGCACTCCCACACATGCCAGCTGGGTGACCTTGGGCCAGTCATAGCTTTTCAGAGCTCTCTCAGCCCCACCCACCTCACAAGGTGTTTGTTGTGAGAGAGGAAGGTTGTAAGCCCCTTTGAGTCTCCCACAGGAGAGAAAGGGGGATATAAACCCCAACTTTTCTTCTTATGCTACTGAAAACTATTTTCAGTTGTGGTTCCTTTAATTTACTGTAAGCATTCAGGCCGATGAGTTGTATATCCATAATAACCTGCTTATCTACGAAAATCGTGCCACTTATTCAATGCACCCTAACCGAGGGATGTTTCTCTGGAAAGTTGCTAATAGCCTCCTTTCTAAAGGGCCTCTATGGCAGTTTTTAGGAGGAGTTGCAGGGCTGTTTTATTTGCTAGAGCAGGGGTCTGCAACCTGCGGCTCTCCAGATGTTCATGGACTACAAATCCCATCAGCCCCTGCCAGCATGGCCAATTGGTAGCGCTTTTTCATGAGGTGTAAGCTGCAGGTGTTTTCTTGGGGGAAGGTGTTCAAGGGGTTTTATGACATCATGCATGTTTTAAATTTAAATCGTTAGCTGCTTTGAGCTGTGAGACAAAAGGCAGAGTATAAACGTTATTGTCCTGCTAAACCTCCCTCAGCCGTTATCTGAAGACGGTTCTGAGGCGTGTGACTGGGAACAGGAAGTCCACTAAACATTTGGATTGCTTCTTATCATTTCAGGATTACTTTCATTCATTACTTGGACCTTCAAACATTAAGAAGGCTATTGAAGAAGCTGAAAGGCTTTCGGATAGTCTTAAGCTCAGGTGTGTATAGAAAAACATTAAATGGTGATTTGTGCTGCTTCTTCTGTTACATTTTCTCACTAACTACTCAACCTTCAAGGGCCTCTTGAGAATAATGTGTCTTGCCTCGCTACAAACTCTCCTGTCCCCCCTCTCTCCTCTGTCTCACATGCTTGGATTTTTCCCTTCTTCCTCCTTGAGAGCCAGTTCGGTGTAGTGGCTAAGAGCAGGTGGATTCTAATCTGGAGAACCGGGTTTGATTCCCCACTCCTCCACCTGAATGGCAGAGGCTTGTCTGGTGAACCAGATGTGTTTCCGCACTCCTACTACACTGCTGGGTGACCTTGGGCTAGTCACAGTTCTTTGGAGCTCTCTCAGCCCCCCCTACCTCCCAATGTGTCTGTTGTGGGGAGAAGAATGGAAAGGAGCTTGTAGGCCACCTTGAATCTCCTTACAGGAGGGAAAGGTGGGGTATAAATCCAAACTCTTCTTTTTCTACAAACCGTAATTTGCATATTAACCAGGCAAACCGTGGACAGATGCAGCCATGGTTCACCTGCCAGTCAGAATTACAAACCTCAATCAGAACAGACAGTTTGGAAATCACTGTAGTATTTCATGCCATAGGAGAAACCAACGTTAAAGAACTGAAGTACTGAAGAAAAGGAACTTTGTGACTGTACGGATTTCCCTCCAAGTTATTCTGAGAATTCAAAGTATTCTCTGTTTGGAATACTGGTCATATTTTGAAAGGGGGAACTGATATAGCGCCTTTCCCCCCCTATGGCTGGATTATCTCTTTCTTTCTTGAAAAATTGTAGCTTATTGTTATAATTTTTGTCATATGGTGGGGAAGGAGGTAACAGCTAGATTGAAAAAGAAATGAATTCGTGTGCAGATGGTGAGCAAACAGGTTCCATTAGAGCATAGGTGTCAAACTCGCGGCCCTCCAGGTGTTATGGACTACAGTTCCCATCATCCCCCTGCCAGCATGATGCTGGCAGGGGGATGATGGGAACTGTAGTCCATAACATCTGGAGGGCCGCGAGTTTGACACCTGTGCATTAGAGGGCAGAAAATAGTGATGGAATTCGTCTTTGATAAACCCAATGTGCAAATTGTACAAACAGAGGGAATCTTTCCTGTATGAGCCAAACAGACTTCCCATTGCTGAAAACTCAGTTAACTGTTTCTGAATTTATAATGTTTCTGGTGTTGGGCAAACAGCAGTTTCGTTACCTTGAAGCAACTTGGGTGTTCCAGTGAGTTATTCAAATTAATTAGGTACTCTTTACTTGCATAATACCCTGTTTCCCTGAAAATAAGCCCTAGCATGATTTTTCGGGATTTTTGGAGGATGCTTGAAATATAAACCCTGCTCCAAAAATAAGCCCTGCAGATTCCTCAGCACAGCTGATCTGGTCACATGGAGGGTGGGGGGTGGGGGGGCAAAATCAAGGGAAAAAATAAGACATCCCCTGAAAATAAGCCCTAACGCATCTTTTGGAGCATAAATTAATATAAGACCCTGTCTTATTTTCGGGGAAACAGGGAAAAATTAAAAGAGAGTTTAATTTTGTTTTGTTTTCAACTTTAGGATAGTAGCTTTTATTATCTTTTTAGTGAAGGTCTTGGCTTACCCTTTATTCCTGTGAAATATTCACCCAACCAAGGAGACTGCAAGGGTACACAAGGCATATTGTTGGCCTCTGTGTGAACTCGTTCATTGTCCGGTAATTCCTGTTTTTATCCACTGCAGTGCAAATAATTAGACTGTCCTTCAAATCATCATAATTATCTAGCATCCCTTCTGCAGGTGGGGTCACCTTTAAAGTTTTGGCAGTTTATTATATTTTCAAGTCACACATGAAATGCTCTGTCCTAAAAATACTTAGTGCTATTTCTTAACGAAGTCAGAACTAGTTGAGGATTTGCCACCATATTTTGTATTTTTTAACCATGAGGGGGTGTTAAGTGAAGGTTAAGGGGGGACATGATAGCTATGTTTAAATATCTGAAGGGATGCCGTGTCAAAGAGGGAGCAAGCTTGTTTTCTGCTGACTAGAACACGGAGTAATGGATTCAAGGTGCAGGAAAAGAGATTTCACCTAAACATTAGGAAGAACTTCCTGACCATCAGGGCTGTTCTACAGTGGAATACACTACCTTGGAGTGTGGTGGAGGTTTTTAAACCTTCTTCGGAGGTTTTTAAACAGAGACTAGATGGCCATCTGTCAGGAGTGCTTTGATTGTGTGTTCCTGCATTGCAGGGGGTTGGACTTGGTGGCCCTTGGGGTCTCTTCCAACACTATGATTCTATGATTATCATCTGTTATTACCAGATTAGCCTTTGAATACAGTGTCCCAAAAGACTGCTCTGGCCGCTGTCTTCAATAAGCAATGCAGATTTGAAACTACATTCACTCTTTTTCAAAGAACGCTGCTTGTTGGGTTTTTTTTGCACTCAGAAAAAGCAAAACCGTGAGTTAAGTGGGAAAAAAAACCAAATGTTTTTTTTCTTCACTAGATATGAAGAAGCAGAAGTACGAAAAAAACTGGAAGAAAAGGAGAGACAAGAAGAGCTGCAGTTGAAAAAACAGGAAGCAAAAGATGAGGGGAAGGCATCGGCTAAAACCTCTTCAGAACCATCCTCGGATTCCAAGGGAAAAATTCAAATGGTGAATGAGATGGTTCTTCTACTCACCAGGCTAGGAGCAAAGTCCTGGGCAGCAACAGAGTTCCACAGTAACCAGACCTGGTGGACAGAATTCAGCAATCATATTGCCCAGTTAGGGCTCTCCGGTCATTGGAGGAAAACCTATTAGTGATCCCTGGATGGAAGGACATCAGGCTGGCCTCCATGAGGGCCAGGACCTATTCTGTCCTGGCCCCAACCTGGTGAAATGAGCTGCCAAGTATGATCATGGCCCTGCAGGATTAGAACCAATTCCGCAGGGCCTGTAAGACAGAGCTCTTCCGCCTGGCTTTTTCAGGAGGCCAGCCGAGTTAATAGCTGTCAACATTGGCCTCCCGTGGGGGAATTGGGGTTGAAGTTGCCATCTTTTATCTGTTATGTTGGGTTTTATTTCGTTTTAGAGTTGTTATTTATTGCTGTTTTAACTTCATGTCTTTTATCATGTCCTTTGCTGCCCTGAGCCCTTCGGGGATAGGCGGGGTAGAAATATAAAAATAAATAAATGAAATAAATCAGGTCCTGGAGTCACAGTCCAGGGCCAGACAGGGTCACCCAAGGTCCAGGCAGTACATGTTCACACCACCAGCTTGGTAACTGTATCAGCAAAGTTGCACACAAATTTATCCCACAGTAGCTCCAACCTCACTGCAGACTTCTATGGGGAGTTTCCCTGCAGGTGATGTTGAGTCTGGCATTAGGCTTATCTCACAAGCTGAGTCAGCTCCTCGACACATGAGGAGCCGTATGGTCCAGATCCTTCAGTGGTCTGTCCTGGTGCTTCCTCCACAGAGTGGAGGCTTTGAGCCAACAGGTGCCCATTCCTGCTCTGGGCAAAGGTCTTGGCCCTGGCTCTTCACCTTTTCTGCTTCTAGGATCCTGGGGAGAACACCACCACCACCACCTTTCTGATAAGTGGTACAATCCATTTTGCCACTTTTAAATCCCTCGACATCATTCTGCTTCATATAGAGACCAGGTCATATTCACTCAGGAGCTACTGCTTAAGGAAAGAGTTGTGTTCTTGTGTGCGAAGTATATTCACAAAGCGGTTTCTAATGTTTCCCAAAAATAATTTAGATCAATGGTGAGAAGAAGGCTTCGACAGAAAAGAAGGACCAGCCTGGAACTGGTGAGTGACATGTATAAATTCTCTCCTGTCCCCAAATCCTGTCTGGGCAAGCCGGGCTTCAGCAGACCGCTGGCAAAGGGAGCAGGCGTGTTACAGAAGATGTCCATAGAAATGACCCCAGATGCCTTAAGCAAATGAATAAAGCATGCTTGAGAAAAGAAAGCAACTCTCTTCTCCATAAAATATCAGTTGGGACCTAGGGGAGAATTTCTTCCCACCCTGAAATACAGGTTCCAAACCTTGGCTGTGAGCAACTGCTCTCTCATAAACATACCCAAGGCTCCATCTTTATTGGGTTGTTTATCCACGCCATCCAGCATTCTGTTTATACTTATGACGAGCCAGTGTTGTGTAGTGGTTAAGAACATGTGGATTCTAATCTGGAGAACCGGGTTTGATTCCCCACTCCTCCACATGAGTGGCGGAGGCTTATTTGGTGAACCAGATGCGTTTCTGCACTCCTTCATTCCTGCTGGGTGACCTTGAGCTAGTCACAGTTCTTCGGAACTCTCTCAGCCACACCTGCCTCACAAGGTGTCTGTTGTGGGGAGAGGAAGGGAAATGAGCTTGTAAGCCACCCTAACCCTTACAGGAGAAAAAGATGGGATATAAATTCAAACTCTTCTTCTTCTGAAGGCAGTGGAAATAACCCCAAGAGCGGGGAAACAACTCCGTGTTCTCTGGCCAACATTTGGCACAAGGCTAATTTTCCCTTTTCCATGACATCTCTCTTGGGAGGGAGGGATTGCACCTTTTTTTGTTTTTTGGGCTCTGCCTGGCAGTAGACAGAAGCTGGCGTACCTGTGCCATCACTGCCATAAAGGGGTTTCCGTGAGACACCTGAGAACCTTCTGTCTTCCCTTTTTCAGGAGAAACACTGTGTTTCAGTCATTTTCAGAAGTCCCTTTAGGAAACGCTGTGCCGCGCTTTACTTTGCCCTTTTTAAATAGCTGCTGTTCCTCAAGGTGGCATCACAGCGGAGAAATTGTTTACCATGATGATGGACAAGAGCATCAAGCTTATGGTCATGGATGCTCGAAGCATGACGGATTTCCAAGAGTCCTGCATTGTAAACTCCATCAGCGTTCCGGAAGAGGCTATCAGGCCTGGGTACGGAGCAAACGTTTCCTAGTCAAATCTTCAGATTCGTGCAGTGGGTGTTTATCATTTCTCCAGAGTAGAACAGGGAAGAAGCAGAGGCATCAATCAGTTCTGGGAAGGGAGGAATGTTCCAAGGGGGTGAATGAAAGCATCCGTTGGTTCTGGGGGTTGGCTGGCCCGCTCTCTCCCCCCGCTCTTTCCGTCTGCTGCTACAACTCTGGCTCCTTCCGCACATGAATAATGCACTTTCAATCCACTTTCACAACTGTTTTCACAATTGCTATTCCACACAGTAAAATCCTAGCTGCAAAGTGCATTGAAAGTGGATTGAAAGTGCATTATTCTGCATGTGTGGAAGAGGCCTAAGAGTCTCTCTGATCAGGAGCCAGTGGGGGGTGAGCAAGGAAAATGGCAGGCTGATCTTCCAACTCAGTGTAAACTTAAAGTGCATGCCAAAATATAGGGTTGTAGTCTTGGGCCTTATTATCAAGGCCACACCCAATTATTATTAGAAGGTGTTTTAGTACTAGTAGCTAAGAGAGCCAGTGTAGTGTAGTGGTTAAGAGCAGGTGCACTCTAATCTGGAAAGCTGGGTTTGATTCCCCGCTCTGCCACTTGGGCTGTGGAGGCTTATCTGGTGAACCAGATTAGCTTGTGCACTCCAACACATGCCAGCTGGGTGACCTTGGGCTAGTCACAGTTCTTTGGATATCTCTCAGCCCCTCCCACCTCACAGGGTGTTTGTTGTGAGGGGGGAAGGGAAAGGAGATTGTAGGCCCCCTTGAAAAGGGGGGGGGTATAAATCCAAACTCTCCTTCTGAGTAATCTCAGAAACAGTGTTCTCTAGTTGACATGTCATAGTCAGGCTTCCAGATTTGGGCTGGTTTGATTTTTATTTTATTGCATGGTGGTTTAGACTGGAAGCTGGGATCAACTAAACATGTCTCCTTCCCTGCTCTTCCCAATAAGTGGCAAATTGACCTCTTGAGTTGAAATACTACCCTGTCTTCTTTCATTGCATACTTGCTTCAGTGTGACTGCCAGCTGGATCGAGGCTAAACTCCCAAGTGCCTCTAAGGAGCCCTGGAAAGAGAGGGGGCAAGTCACTTACGTTGTTCTGCTCGACTGGTTCAGTTCTGCAAATGACCTGCAGTTAGGAACACCCCTGCAGAGCCTCAAAGATGCACTTTTCAAGGTGAGCAGATTGAGGCTGATGTTTGTCTAATGACCTTGATCAAGGAGAACCCCAGTATATGTAATCTTGTCATACAGACATCAGTATTTTATAAACCCATTCAGCAAAGGCTGTTAAGCAGTAGCGTAGTGGTTAAGACCAGGTGCACTCTAATCTGGAGAATAGGGTTTGATTCCCCGCCCTGCCACTTGAGCTGTGGAAGCTTATCTGGGGAACTATATTAGCCTGTGCATTCCAACACACGCCAGCTGCGTGACCTTGGGCTAGTCACAGTTCTTCGGAGCTCTCTCTGCCTCACCACCTCACAGGGTGTTTGTTGTGGTGGGGGGTGGGGGTGGAAGGGAAAGGAGATTGTAAGCCCCTTTGAGTCTCCTTACAGGAGAGAAAGGGGGGATATAAATCCAAACACTTCTTCTTCTTAATTAAGTGTATATAGATTTCTATATGAGATATTGGCCTCATCCAAATGGTCAAACTGTAGTCTAAGATTGGCCACCCACTAGAAAGTGAGAATAGCTTGAGGTGAGTTTCTGCTAACTGTGGTTAAACCTGTATTAAAGGTAAAAGTAGTCCCCTCTGCAAGCACCGGGTCATTACTGACCCATGGAGTGATGTCACACCTCAACGTTTACTATACTCCGTCTCAACAAAAGAAAGAAACGTGGTTTGCTTGGTGCAGTGGAATTGACAGTTGCGTCTTTCCTCCATTCAAAGAAGTGCGATTCTCTGGTTGCATTTAAAAAGCTATTTTAAGTACAACTTCTGTCCAGACCTTTCTTCTGTGCGCTGTTGAGCTTGCTGTTTTAATAAAAGCATTTCTAGTGCATCTAAAGTCTATTAGCAGAACTTGCCTTTTGCAACCATTGCACTCACCATTTTGAGTGTGTGTTGGGCAGAAATTGTAACCTGGGAACAAGGCAGGCATGAAAAAAGTGCCATTTCCTCCTTCAGCTCCTTAAGGCTTCTGTTCAAACCCATGTTACGATATGTGAGACTCTGAGCCAGCCTTCTGAATCAGCCTTCTTGCATTTAGAATAACCTGCACCACAGACAGAGGTGTAGGGGGCAAAATGGCGCCCGGGGCAAAACCTGCAACAACCCAGCCAGGCTGCTCCATCAGCCTGGCGGGGTGGGGCCGAGAGGATGGGTGTGGGGGCGATTCTCCACCCCCCACATGACCAGCTGGCGTGTGCCCGGGGACATGTGACCCCCACGTGTCCCTGTGAGCGCTCCGCCACTGGCCACAGTGTAGACAGCGAGTCCTGCACTAGCCATTATTTTTGTAGAACCAGGGGGCATTCACTGAAAATGCTGGGGGGAAGAATTAGGACTAATAAAAGGAAACACTTCTTCACGCAACGTGTGATTGGTGTTTGGAATATGCTGCCACAGGAGGCGGTGATGGCCACTAACCTGGATAGCTTTAAAGAGGCTTGGGTAGACTTATGGAGGAGAAGTCGCTTTATGGCTACCAATCTTGATCCTCTTTGATCTGAGATTGCAAATGCCTTAACAGACCAGGTGCTCGAGAGCAACAGCCGCAGAAGGCCATTGCTTTCACATCCTGCATGTGAGCTCCCAAAGGCATCTGGTGGGCCACTGCGAGTAGCAGAGAGCTGGACTAGATGGGCTCTGGTCTGATCCAGCTGGCTTGTTCTTATGTTCTTATGTAAAAACGGTGTTACGCACCTTTTTGTTGTGAGACGTTAAGTCTGACAAACTTGTTCTGGGCCCTGTGCCTCATTTTATATAGCAAGGCGGCCTGACTGAGCTGTGATTTGGAAATTATTTTGTTCGTAAGACATTTCTTCTTTTGCCTTCAGTGGGAAAGTAAAGCGGTCCTGCAGTCCGAGCCTTTGGTTTTAGACGGAGGGTACGAGAACTGGCTGCTCTGCTATCCCCAGTACACCACCAACGCAAAAGTAACTCCACCCCAACGCAATAAGAATGAAGCCGTGTCCATCTCTTGTGAGTATGAAAGACACGTACTACGGAACTGTGCATAGCGCCATATCCTCCTTTATCTCTTTATCTCTGTGAAAGTTTTATCTCTTTTTTCCGACTCCTCTTTTAAAAAACACCTCCTTCTTGTGGTTTTTCAGTGGATTTTACTTACCCATCCTTGGAAGAACAGGCTCCACCTGTGGTACCAGTTGTCCGTGTGAAACCTTCCATCATGGAAATGACTGAGAGACCTGAAACAGCCAATGACAAGGAAGGGAGAGGAGAGCCATTGAAACCAGCAACTCCTACTGAATTGGCGGCTGCTGCTGCTGCTAAGTCAGACGGCTCACCTTCTGTAGGCCAGCCAGCACCCGCTGTGAAGATTATTCCTCAGGTGAGCCATATAGCACTTTTCAGTAAGGGGAGAGGGAGAAATGGGGTGACAGAAGTTTGGTCAGATAGGTTGTTCCTACAACACAAGGTGCTTTTCTTCTTTTTTACTGGGGCAGCTGCTTACCTGTCTGAGAGCCAGCGTGGTGTAGTGGTTAAGAGCAGGTGGACTCTAATCTGGAGAACCAGGTTTGATTCCCCATTCCTCCACCTGAGTGGCAGAGGCTTATCTGGTGAACCAGATGTGTTTCCGCACTCCTACATTCCTGCTGGGTGACCTTGGGCTAGTCACAGTTCTCTCTGAACTCTCTCAGTCCCATCTGCCTCACAAGGTGTCTGTTGTGGGGAGGGGAAGGGAAAGGAGTTTGTAAGCCACCCTGAGTCTCCTTACAAAAGAAGAAGGTGGGATATAAATCCAAACTCTTTTTCTTCTATCCCAAACCACGAACTCCTTTTGAAACTTGAGACCTTCTTTGTGGAAGGAGAACTGCTCTTTGATACAGAGCGGTCTCACCAAGGGTCTGTTCAAGCCTTGTTCCTGTCCCCACCTCCTGGGAGTTTTCCTGAAAAGAAGGGGCTCTGATCTCAAACCCTCCCCCTAGTAAAGAAAGGTCTGAATGATCTTCAGTGGTCCCTCCTGACCTAGAGAAACTGATAAAGGTAGCCTTTTTTTAGCCCTTCAGAGTGTTCACTAGCCCAGTTCTGTCAGAGCTTCTAAGCTAAGCAGGGCTGGCCATAGTCAGTACCTGGATGGGAGACCATCAGGCATGATAGGGGATGCTGGGCGGAGGAAGGCAATGGCAAACCACCCCTGCTCCTCTTTCTTGGAATACCCTGCGGATGAGGACTCCATGAGTCGGTTGCAACTCGATGGCTTCTTCTTCGGAGAGTGCAGATTGCTTCATTTATCTTGTTACAATCCTTACAACAGCCCTGTAAGCAGAGGTGGGATCCAGCAGGTTCTCACCAGTTCCTGAGAGTGGGTTACTAATTATTTGTGTGTGCCGAGAGGGGGTTACTAATTGGGTCCGCTTTTTCGTTAGAAATTCCATTAGAAAGTACAAAAACCATAAAGTCCTGTTGTTTCCTATGTGGCTGGTTAGCGAAGGTAGAAAACGGGATAATTCTCCCTGTTGGGCTGTTTTAAAAACATGTTTTAGAAATATGGTAAAGTTCCTTGTTTAAGGAAAATATCCTTCTTTTGATTTCTAGAAACAAAATTAAGTATTTGAAAGTATTAAGTATTTGACAGGCAGTCAATTAGAGGAGAAGTAGTTGTTTCTGTTGGCAGTAGACGATAGGACTTGCTAGAATGAGTTTAAATTATGGACAGAAAGGTACCAGCTGGAAATTAGGAACTTTTTTTTTACAGTAAGAGTTTTTTACAGTAACAGAGAAATTATTAATGCCCCGCCCCCGGAATGCCCAGCCATGCCCCCGTCGTGCCCCGCCCAGCCCCATTGTTGCTATGCCACTGTTTGAATCCCACCCCCATGGGAACCAGTTACTAAAATTTTTGGATCCCACCACTGCCTGTAAGGTAGATCAATATTGCTATCTCCAGGTGGTAGATGTGAGGAACTGAGAGGGGTGGCTTACTTGAGGTCACCAGTGAGTAACATGTCAGAGGTAAGATTCTGACCTGGCATTTTCTGATTCATAGTGAAGTCTCTGAAGTACTATGTCACGCTAGACTGAAGGTACATTCTTACAGAATCAGGAGAGAACTTGTGTTTCATCTGATCTCCCAGCACAACTGTGAAGACGGAAGGGCCATTGATACCATTCTAAGAGAGCATGGATGTGTTCAGTTAGTTGTATGTTTTTAAATGAGCTGTTTGGTCAGAGGAAGTTTGAGCTGCACAAAAACCTTTCATCTCGTGAAAAATGATAGTAAAGGCAAGTATTTTTTTTTTAAAAAAAGAGAACACAGCAAATAGTTCTTGTGACAGACTTTCATCTGTTTCTTTAAATTTTTTACTATTGATCCAGATTGATCGCACAAAAAAGCCTTCAGCAAAAATTCCAGACGATGCTAATAGGTCAAAAGCTGAGAGCCCGGCCATTGGCAAGCAATCACTTCCAAATGGAAGAGTAGTTCCAGATCGTTCTACAAAGCCCCAGCTGGATGCAAAACCCAGCCCGGCAGAGGAAGAGAAAAGCCACGGGCTGATGGAGAGGGAGAAGAGCAAGCCAGAGCCAGAGCCTCCGGAGAAAAACCAGGAAGAACAGAGAGAGAGGCTCAGACAGGAGAAGCAAGACCAGGGGCAGAAAGCCAGAGAGGAACAAGAAGAAAAGGGAAGCAGGGAGAGCCTGTACAAAGCAAAAGAAGAAATGGAGCGGGGCGAGAGAGAACCACAGGCCGGCAAAGAGGCGGATGAAAAGCAGGTGTTGGAGAAAGCCCACACAGAACTGGTGGAGGCTAAAAAATCAAGTCAAAGCGGAAGCGAAACTCCGGAAGGGAGGAAAAAATCAGCCATCGGGAGCAGCTTTGTCAATGAAAAAGAAAAGGTTACCCGGACACCGGAAGCGCAAAGGCGGAAATTTGCAGAGGAGTCTCGCGCAGCTGTGATCTCCAGTAAGGTGAGCAGCAAAGTCAGCATAGAAAACACAGTAAAGCGCATCGCTTGCCAACTGCTCTTATTCGCAGACCACTCTCTGAAAAGGGATGCGAGCCAGCGTGGTGTGGTGGCTAAGAGCAATGGACTCTGATCTGGAGAACTGGGTTTGGTTCTCCCCTTCTTCACATGAGCGGTGGACACTTCAGATTAGAGTCCACATGCTCTTAACCATTACGCCCCACTGAGTCCCCACATCCAGGGGCTGTAAACCTAATACCAAGGCCAATACCTGTAACCCTAATACCAGGTGGAAGCGTATGGTATTCATCAGGTATTTAAAGCCAAAATTTTAAAACAGCCAGAGGCAATGAAATACACCATGATGGCAAGTACATTAAGACGGCATTATACAGAATGTGTGAAACAGTAATGAAGTGCCTCTGACCATGGACAGAGGACTCTGCCTCTCTCATCACAGACGAAATTAATACCCATAGGCTGATTCCCAGACCAAGGACGTAGGTAAGGGGCGGGGGCGGGGGGGGTTCCCGGGTTTAAATCCCCCCATTACATGTTCGAACCTCCGCCCCCCATTTGTAGGTTTTTTGTATTTTTAAAGTGTTTTTCCAGTTTTTGACCTGCAGGGGGCGCGGTTTTTACGCCAGCAGCACCAAATTTTCAGGGTATCTTTAGGAGACTCTCCTGATAATACCACCCAGGTTTGGTGAAGTTTGGTTCAGGGGGTCCAAAGTTGTGGACTCCCAAAGGGGGTGCCCCCATCCCCCATTGTTTCCAATAGGAGCTAATAGAAGATGGGGGCTACACCTTTGAGGGTCCATAACTTTGGACCCCTTGAACCAAACTTCACCAAACCTGGGTGGTATTATCAGGAGAGTCTCCTAAAGATACCCTGAAAATTTGGTGCTGCTAGCAGTTGCACCCCTGACATCAGGAACCCCCCCAGATCTCCCCAGATTCTCCTTTTAAATCCACCCCCTTCGGCATGGATTTGAAGGGAGAATCTGAGGTCCCCAGTTTAAACACTGAAAGTGATGCTGTTTCAGGGTGGGGGAGAATCCACCCCAAAACAGCATCACTTTCAATGTTGTTTTAACTGGGGACCCCAGATTCTCTCTTTAAGGTGGATTTAAAAGTAGAATCTGGGCTCCCTAGTTGAAACACCATTGAAAATGATGCTGTTTGGGGGTGGAGTCCAGCATCACAGCAGCTGCCCATGGGGGGCATGTGTGTGTGCAAAACTCAGATTTTGCACCAGGCTCCATTTTCCCTAGTTACACCTCTGCCTAGAGGCGAAGGCAGAAGGGACTTCCAGCTGCCGGTTGGGAGCTGGCAGGGGAGTCTGCCGTCCCTGGCCTCGGAGAGCTGCTTTTATAAGCACTAGGGCGGGGCTTGGGGAGGCGGGGCCACGCCCCAGGGGTGGGTGGGGGTGTGGCCCCACCCCGAACCCCACCATAAAAAATCTATACCTACGTCCCTGCCCCAGTCTTCTCTGATTAAGAAAAAGAGTTTGGATTTATACTCCGCCTTTCTCTCCTGTAAGGAGACTCGTGGCTTCCAAGCTCCTTTCCCTTCCTCTCCCCACAACAGACACCTTGTGAAGTAGGTGGGGCTGAGAGAGTTCAGAGAAAACTGTGACTAGCCCAGGGTCACCCAGCAGGAATGTAGGAGTGCTTTGGTTGACCAGATAAGCCTCTGCCACTCAGCTGGAGGAGTGGGGAAATCAAACCCTGTTCTCCTGATTAGAATCCACCTGCTCTTAAACCACGACACCACGCTGGCTCTCAAGGTAAAGAACAGGTCTTCCCACACAGCAGGCATGTATTTGAGGCAGATTACAGCCTCAGTACTTAATTAAGGTCTTCTGAGTGCCTCCAGAACAACCTTCCCATGGCAAAGGGTAAGCAGAAGGTAGCCTTAACTTAAAGAGCAGTGTCATTAAACGTATTCAATAGAATTGTTTGGGTTGTGTCTGTATTCTTTTTAGCAATGAAAATGGGCTCTCCTTAATTTTTTATTAAAAATCTAGACCAGCCGTTTTAAATACAAAGCATTAACCCCAGTGTGGATCACTCTTTCTGAAGCTTGCTAAATTTATATATGAAAACTGAAAGTATCCCTTTCAAAATCTTTTTTTGCAGCAGACTGGGCTTAAAGGACCTCCTGAAACAGGATCTCAAAACCCAGGAGCCAGTAGAGAGGATACTGAACGAGATTCAGAAAAAAATAAAGTAAATGCGTTGTGCATAGCTGAAGAAATCTAGAGCAGTTGTCATAACACCAATTCATTCTGTATCTGTTGTCACATTCTGTATCTGACTTCCTCTTTGAGAATCCATAACCATTTGTGTTATTTGTCATAAAATACTTGTGTTTGCCACACAAAAATAGATTCAGGGGAATTGATTTTGTGGGATTCCTGTAATCTTGCTGCTTCTTTGTTCAAAAGCGCTTTAAAACTTTGGTTTCTTCCCCGTGCAGTATCTTTTTTGTTGGTCTGGATTCTCTTAAAGGCACCAGACGTTCATATAGGAAGTAGTCTGGTTTTATTGTTTTGTAGATCCAGGAGGGCTGATAATATTTAGCATTTAATGTAGCGCCCTCAGGTGGTCACCCTGTTGTCCAGATAACATTGTCAGGTAGGCCAATTTTTACCTGTATTACAGGTGAGGCACTGAGAGAGACATTTTCTGAGGCTAGGCCACCTAGTGAGTTCTGAACAGAGATTCAGTTAGAATAATAGAATCATAGAGTTGGAAGAGACCCCAAGAGCCATCAAGTCCAACCCCCTCAGTGCAGGAATACATAATTAAAGTACTCCTGACAGATGGCCATCCAGCCTCTGTATAAAACCCTCCAAAGAAGGAGACTCCGCCATACTCCGAGGTAGTGCATTCCACTGTCGAACAGCCCTGACAGTCAGGAAGTTTTTCCTGATGTTTAGGTGGGATCTCTTTTCCTGCACCCTGAATCTTCGTGTGCATCACTTCATGTGCTTGTCTCTGAGGCAGCAGAATACAAGCTTCTCCCGCTTCAACGTGACATCCCTTCAAAAGTCTAAACATGGCTATCATGTCACCTCTTAACCTTCTTCTGTTTAAACATCCAAAGCTCCCTATGTCTCTCCTCGTAGGGCTGTGGTGGCGAACCTTTGGCACTCCAGATGTTATGGACTACAATTCCCATCAGCCCCTTCCAGAATGGCCAATTGGTTCGCCACCACTGTATGTAGGGCATGGATTCCAGACCTTTTACCATTTTGGTCGCCCTCCTCTGGACCCGTTCCAGGTTGTCAATATCCTCCTTGAATTGCGGTACCCAGAACTGTACGCAGTTACCCAGACCGCATCTCATTCGCTCAGCCAGAGTTTTCTAACGGATCCTTCTCACCCATAGAGCTCAGATCTTCAGAAATTCACCTCCAGCCTCACCTATCTTGCTGTAGTAGCCAATCCCAGGTTAACAAACGGCCCATTCCATGGCTCAGCCCAGCGTCTCACCTTCCAGATCTCCTCCTGCGCTGCTGTCCGTTCTCTGACTCTGTGGGAAAGTTCCCAGATAGGGTTTTGCATTTGCCCAAATCATTCCTGGCCTCTCCTTTTGTGTGCCCAGTCCCAAAGACAGGCAAAGTATGCAGTGTGTTGTGTTCTTGTATTTTATTCCCCAACTTTCTTTCTTTTTTTAAGTCCCAGCGGGAGCCACTAACAAGGGCACGGAGTGAAGAAATGGGTAGAATCGTACCAGGACTGCCTTCTGGTTGGGTTAAGGTAAGCTGATTTTCTAACAGTCGCATCAGTGACACAGGTATAGATTTTTTATGGGGGGGTTCGGGGCAAGGCCACGCCCCACCCGCTCCTGGGGGCATGGCCACACATCCCCAAGTCCCGCCCCTGGCCTCAGTGCTTATAGAAGCAGCTCTCCGAGGCCAAAGATGGTAGACTCCCCTGCCCTGCCTGCCCCACCCCCATCAGCTGGGCTCCCATCTGGTAGCGACAGTCCCTTCTCCCTCCCCTCCATGTGGAGGGGTAGCTAGGGAAAATGGAGCCTGGTGCAAAACCTGAGGTTTGCGCCCCCCCCCCTCATAGGTGGCTGTTGTGATGCTGAAATCCACCCCCAAACAGCATCACTTTCAATGGTGTTTAAATTAGGGAGCCCACATTCTCCTTTTAAATCCATCTTCTTCTTATTATTATTATTTGTTTAATTTAATATACCGCCCTATCCCTGAGGGGCTCAGGGCGGTGTACAACATAAAAACATCATACATAAAGGGAGAATCTGGGCCCCCCAGTTAAAACAACATTGAAAGTGATGCTGTTTTGGGGTGAATTATCCCCCACCCTGAAACAGCATCACTTTCAAGGTTTAATCTGGGGACCTCAGATTCTCCCTTCAAATCCATGCCGAAGGGGTTGGATTCAAAAGGAGAATCTGGGAAAATCTGGGGGGTCAATTTTCCTGCTGTCAGGGGTGTGTAGTAAGATTTGTTTACGGTCTTTGACCAAAGCATTTACAATACAATTTAAAATAAACCATCTTAGAACCTTCTTAGCTAATATAAGATAACAATTAAAGTAATACTCCTGCATATCTCAGCAGCCAAGATGGCCAAAACTTATAATGGTGTTTCTCAGTATCTATTTAAAAAGTCACTTCACCCTATTTTTCATTGTTCTTTAAAATTCTTAAATTTACACAAGTAAACACAAAATCTTGCAACTGATTATGTAATATTAGGGTCTGTTCCCTGAAGTAACCTTCTTAATATATATTTATTATTATTACCAGCATCACTTTCAGTGTTGTTTAAATTAGGCAGCCCAGATTCTCCTTTTAAATCCATCTTAAAGGGAGAATCTGGGGTCCCTAGTTAAAACAACATTGACAGTGATGCTGTTTTGGGGTGGATTATCCCCCACCTTGAAACAGCATCACTTTCAAGGTTGAATCTGGGGAAATCTGGGGGGTCAATTTTCCTGCTGTCAGGGGTGCAATTGTTAAGCTAGCAGCACCAAACTTTCAGGGTGTCTTTAGGAGACTCTCCTGATGATACCGCTCAGGTTTGGTGAAGTTTGGTTCAGGGGGTCCAAAGTTATGGACCTTCAAAGGTGTAGCCTCCATCTTCTATTAGCTCCTATTGGAAACAATGGGGGATGGGGCACCCCTTTTTGGGAGTCCATAACTTTGGACCTCCTGAGCCAACCTTCACAAAACCTGGCTGGTGTCAGCAGGAGACTCTCCTGACGATACCGCCTAGGTTTAGTGAAGTTTGGTTCAGGGGGTCAAAAGGGTAGCCCCATCTACTATTAGCTCCCATTGGAAACAATGGGGGATGGGGGCACCCCCTTTGGAGGTCCATAACTTTGGACCCCCTGAACCAAACTTCACCAAACTTGGCTGGTATCATCAGGAGTGTCACCTGACGATAGCCTGAAATTTTGGTGCCACTAGCCTAAAAACAGTTTAAAATACAAAAACCCCCACAAATGGTGAGCGGAGCTTCGGACATGCAATGGGGGGGGGGGGGTTTGAACCCAAGAAACCCCCCCTTACCTACATCCTTGAGCCACGTTGATTCTCACTCAAATGGGATGGGAGGGAAATTAGCCAGCTCAAGGCCATGAAGATTTATAGAATCCTGAAGGATGAAGTCTGGAGACGTGGGCCTGGAATTTCCAAATTGTTTCTCACAAGCTTGTCTCCGTGGGTTAACTGCTCTGAACCACCTTCCGAGGCTCCACTGAACTCTTCCCCGTTTCTTTTTGTGCACCTTTCCCTCGAAGTTTCTCGATCTGGTCACCGGCACTTTCCGCTACTATCATTCCCCAACCAACACTGTCCACATGTATCCACCCGAAATGACTCACTCAGCCACGCCTCCTTCTACGCCGCCAACTCACAAGCCAAAGCCTCAGGCCGTTGTGGACCAGCGGGAAAGGGACCACTCCAAGCTGAAACGCTCTTACTCTTCGCCAGACATCACTCAAGCCATTCAAGAGGAAGAAAAGAAGAAAATCATCCTCACTCCTTCAGTTAATCGCGAGAATAAGTATGTCTGTTGCACCTGCCCTGGATAGCCTTGTGCCGTGTTTCCCCAAAAATAAGCCAGGGTCTTATATTAATTTTTGCAGCAAAAGCTGCATTAGGGTTTATTTTCAGGGCAGGTCCTTTTTTTGCGTCCCAGGGGGTGAGGGCGTTCTGTGGCTTTTCGTGGGTGTGGCGGGCACATTCTGACGGTGGGCAGGGGCATGGCGGGCACGTTCGGGAGGTGAGCGAGGGCGCTTTAGGGGCGTGGCGGGCGCATTACAGGAGTGGGCGGGGGCGTGGCGGGCGCATTCTGGGGCGTTCCGGGGAATCTGGGAGTAGGGCTTATTTTTGGAGTAGGGCTTATATTTCAAGCCCCCTCCAAAAATACCAAAAAATCACGCCAGGGCTTATTTTCAGGGTAGGACTTATTTTTGGGGAAACACGGTAGGATACAGCTCTGTGGGGGTTTTGCTAAGCAGCTTGGCAGTTAGCAGGACGTATGAAGGAGCCTAGTTGCCTGACGTAACTGGTTTAGGGTTTTGAGGTGCATAAAATCTATCAGCCACCAAACATAATATTTTAAGATGAGTAAACCCTTAGAGATTGCTCATCATGACCATAGATGGGGATATGCTAATTATATAGTCTATACCACTTGCCTAAAACAATACTGTATCTAGTTATTGAAAGCATGTTCATCTATATTCACTTCTTCTCTTTCCTTCCTTGATATAATTTATTTCTGAGAGATGTGGGAGAAAGCTAACAGGGAGCATACAATTAAAATATGTCGTAGGCTTAAAGACAACCGAGAATGGGGCAGGCGCCTTTTTAATCGTTGTCCCTTTTCCTTACAGACCACTAAACTACACTAAAGCTGAAATATCGAGACTTTCTGCTACTCAGATTCGTAATCTCAACCCTGTTTTTGGAGGATTGGGACCAGCCCTTACAGGACTTCGGAACTTAGGGAACACTTGCTACATGAACTCCGTCTTACAATGTCTTTGCAACACGCCACATCTGGCTGATTATTTTAACAGAAACCTCTATCAAGACGACATCAACAGGTAGCAGAGTTCTTCCTTTCCACGTTACTTTCTGTAACCCACACTTGAGTGCAGAAAATTAATATCTTTTTCTGAAATGCTGCTGTCTCTTTAGTCAAACAGTGTATTTTAATCCCTGTAAGGCTGGTAGCAGGGACCGTAGGTGGAAAAAACTGCATTCTCAAGTAAGTCGGAGGTGGATGAACAACATAAGCTATTCAGTGAAGCAAAGAAATTTTGGGTCTTACCGCTCCAAAGCAGCAGTGTAGTGGTTAAGAGCAGGTGCCCTCTAATCTGGAGCACCTGGTTTGATTCCCCGCTCTGCCACCTGCACTGTGGAGGCTTATCTGGTGAACCAGATTAGCTTGTGCACTCCAACACATACCAGCTGAGTGACCTTGGGCTAGTCATAGCTCTTCGGAGCTCTCTCAGCCCCACCCACCTCACAGGGTGTTTATTGTCGGGGCGGGGAGGTGAAGGGCAAGGAGGTTGTAAGCCCCTTTGAGTCTCCTTACAGGAGAGAAAGGGGGGGTATAAATCCAAACTCCTCCTCCTTCCATTGTTCTACTGTTAACACTTTTTGTTTCAGGTTTTTCACTTTGTTCGGCTACTAGATCTTTGCATTCTTGTGTCTGCTGTAGATCAAACCTCTTGGGACACAAAGGGGAAGTGGCGGAGGAGTTTGGCGTTATCATGAAAGCTCTCTGGACTGGGCAGTACAGATATATTAGTCCAAAGGATTTTAAAGTCACCATCGGGAAGATTAATGACCAGTTTGCCGGGTACAGCCAGCAAGACTCTCAAGAGCTGCTCCTGTTCTTAATGGATGGTCTCCACGAAGACTTAAATAAAGTAAGTTATACTCTTGTCAGCATCTCACATGTTCCGTGTGGCAGTGTAGCATTGTAAAACAGGAGTGTGAAATCTCACACTGTATCTGTTCCCCCCTCCCTTCCTAGATGCTGGATTTGTAAGTGACTTGCATAACTTGTAGAACAGGGTTAGGAAACCTTTAACACTCAAAGAGCCATGGGAAAAGAAAACACTTGGAGCCGCAAATAATTTTTGACATTTAAAATAAAGATAACACTGTATATATTGGGGTTTTTTACCTTTTACTCCGCTCATTCTGAGAAGCGCATGGATGTGTTCGCCCTGCTGCCTGCAGGGTGGGCAAGGATGGGGCCAGCGGCTCGGCCTCATCGGCCGCCGGGAAAGCGCCCGCCCTGCTCCAACGGGGCAGGTGAGAGGGGAAGGCCGCAGCATGGCCCAGCCGGCTGCGGGCAGTTGGTGCACCCGCCCTGCTGCCTTCAGGGCGGGCAAGGATGGGGCCGGCGGCTCAGCTCGTTAAGCCGCAGTGCAAGGGCAGAAGAGCCGCATGCGGCTCTCGAGCCGCAGGTTCCCTACCCCTGTTGTAGAAGAAGAGTTTATATCCCCTCTTTCTCTCCGTGGATCTCCCATGTTCAAATAGCTCACCTTTAAATTCAGGGCTGTCATATCAAGGACGCCATTAGTTTCAGCTCTTCTGAACTTAATGGGTCGGGGGCTAGCTTGACTCATTCAACTTAGCTAATGTGAAAATCGTCTTTGCCTGGCCTGTTAAAGATCTGCTTTTCAGTCTCTTCTCCCCTTCCTATTTTTACAAATACTCTGATGCCTCTTAGAGAGTAAGTACACAAAAAACTGTTTGTTCATCTTGTGTCTGGTGCGTACGGTTTTTAGTGTGTCTGGCCATTTCACCCCTGCATGCCAGTCTAACTACACTTTTCAGCCAGAGGTCGGCTCCCAAACCACATGTAGCCGTGTAAAATGCCAGTTAAGTAAAAAAGAAAGCAGAACTCAGTGAGATCTCAAGGTCCAGGCATATGGAAAGAAGAAGAAAAAAAAGAGAAAGAGTTTGGATTTATACCTCACCTTTCTCTCCAGTACGGAGACTCAAGGTGGCTTACAAGCTTCTTTCTCTCTCTCTCCCCACAACACGCACCTGGTGAGGTAGGTGGGGCTGAGAGAGTTCTGTGACTAGCCCAGGGGCACCTAACAGGAATGTAGGAGTGCGGAAACACATCTGGCTCACCAGATAAGCCTCCGCCACTCATGTGGAGGAGTGGGGAATCGAACCTGGTTCTCCAGATTAGAATCCACCTGCTCTTAACCCACTACACCACGCTGGCTGCTTCATGTTCTCTTCCTGGCTTCAGTGGTGACCGATGGTATACATGAGGTTTCACCCAGCACAGGTAGGGTCTGGTATAAATCATGATTTTGTGAAGCTGATAAATCCCCATTCTTAAATGGCAGCTATATACCATTGACAGTAGAGGAGATAGGTTTCCTAATGCCAGGGTTTAATTGTTGGGGTGGGGGGGGTGTTTCTGGTTTGCAGAACTTCCAAGTAGGTAAGGCACCTTACTCTTATTAACCTTTCTTCCTTTAACCCGCAGTGTTTGACACTCTGTGTGTGATAGTTCTCCAAAAATTTGCTTTCTTCAAAGCCCTGCCTAGAAGAAGGAGAGAGTAGGTTTGGAATATGCTGCCACAGGAGGTGGTGATGGCCACTAACCTGGATAGCTTTAAAAGGGGCTTGGATAGATTTATGGAGGAGAAGTCGATCTATGGCTACCAATCTTGATCCTCCTTGATCTGAGATTGCAAACGCCTGAGCAGACCAGGTACTTGGGAGCAGCAGCAGCAGCAGCAGGCCATTGCTTTCACATCCTGCATGTGAGCTCCCAAAGGTATCTGGTGAGCCACTGCGAGTAGCAGAGTGCTGGACTAAATGGACTCTGGTCTGATCCAGCAGGCTAGTTCTTATGTTCTTATGCAGGTCAACATACTGGGACGACTCAGAGCAGGGGCGTATGCATGCACGTGTGTGTGACATGTTCCTTCTGTCTTTCTACCACTGCACATACTTTTGTTCTTATACATGAATCTGTTCCGTGGCCCGGGCAGGCTTCATAGCATCCTGTTTCTCTGCTTCCCAGGCTGACAACAGGAAGCGCTATAAAGAAGAAAACAACGATCAGTTGGATGACTTCAAAGCGGCTGAACTTGCCTGGCACAAGCACAAACAGCTCAACGAGTCGATCATCGTTGCGCTCTTCCAAGGCCAGTTCAAATCAACAGTGCAGTGTCTGACCTGTCACAAAAAATCCCGGACGTTTGAGGCTTTTATGTACCTGTCTTTGCCCCTCGCATCCACTAGTAAATGCACTCTACAGGTAAGTCCTGTGGGAGAATTTAGGTCGGCAGTTAAGTTAGGCCTGTTGTGGGTTTTCCGGGCTGTGTGGCCGTGGTCTGGTGGGTTTTGCTCTCAAGAGGAGGGGAAAAAAACTAGAGCTGTGTGGGTTTTCCGGGTTGTATTGCCATGTTCCAGTAGTATCTTCTCTTGACAGTTCTGGCTGGCATTTTCAGAGGAAGATGCCAGCGACAGATGCAGGCGAAACGTCAGGAGAAAATGCTACTGGAACACGGCCATACAGCCCGGAAATCCCACAGATTCCAGCTGTGAAAGCCTTCAACAGGAAAAAAAAACTGTTTCTGCCTCAACCATATACCTGGTGGAATTACAGTCAGGCGGACTAGAAATATTCCTCCTTTTTATTTTTTAAAGGAATGCAGAGACAATTCGGTCAGGATGGTGTCCCTAGATCAGCCATGGAATATTCAGAATCTTGGCAGTCCCACACCATACGGATACTCATTCTTGTTCCGAAGCTTTGACATGAGTCTGTCTTTGTCCTTTTCCCCCTTCAGGATTGCCTTAGATTATTCTCCAAAGAAGAAAAATTGACAGATAACAACAGATTTTATTGTAGCCATTGCAAGACTCGAAGAGACTCTTTAAAAAAGATTGAAATTTGGAAGCTGCCTCCTGTTCTTTTAGTGCACCTGAAAAGGTAAGTGTAGATACGGTTGTGAGCAAAATACCATATGTACTCGAATATAAGCCGACCTTCTGCACATTTTTATGCTGAAAAAGCCCCCCTCGGCTTATACGGTAATTCCAAGATGGCGGCCGGAGCTGGGGTTGCTGTGGGGATCCGGTAAGCATGGTGCGTTGCATTCTAGATGAATACAATTCTTCATGCAGTAGTTTACTGCCAAATACTGATGTTGCTGAAGACAAAGACTTTCTTTGGAGCAAAGTTTCGGCTGGCTTGGCTATGAATCCCAGAATAATTCTACATTTGGAGGAAAACAGTGGTTCATTTGTGTTCCTAGAGTGCTGGAAAGCTACTCATCCCTAATGCAAACTCTGTTAAGCAACTCTATCTCATCTTGCTCCCAAATCTTCTGTTTTTAGCTGCTATGGAGTCAAGTTCGAAGGCTTATACTCGAGTCAATAAGTTTCCCAGTTTTTTGTGGTAAAATTAGGTTCCTCGGCTTATACTCAAGTATATATGGTAGGTCAAATCTAGCCTTTCTGAAAATACTAAGAAGTCTGTGCAAGGAAATGTTTGGGCGTTGGTTCTCTCTGTGAGATGTTAGGACAGTTATCCCTTTACCCATCGCAGTTTTGATATATTGCGGGTCGGCATAAGAAATTAAATGGGAAGTTTTGCAGAAGCCACAGACAACACGCAAAGGCCAACAGATGACACAGAAGTAGTTTAGAAGTGCATAAAACATATGTACCGTATTCTATAAAATGAACATATTTTATATTTTAGTACCATAAATGCACACTATGTCTTTTAAGTTAAAAGACAAAGGAAAATTTTGGACTCATTCTCTGGTGCAAAGGGAGGGCCAAAATTTTTTTACATGGATTTCCAGATTGCGAGTGATTCTTCACCTCTCACCCTAGCAGGTGAGATATCTGTATAGGAAATTACCTAGGATACATTTTACTCTACAGGTGAGGAGGGGTATTTGAATGGTGAGGAATCCATCGCTTAACCAGTTTTGCCAGTGGGACTGCGGATGGAATCACACTGCATCCCCGTTCTGTTTTTGCAAGTTTCCATCTGGTTATGACGGGGGAAATGCCTTTTATAATTTTGTTTCTTGATGTGAGCTTTCTGTTCTTGCAAGATATGGATGGGGAGGCTTCTTAAAGAATTATTTTCAGATCCTTTTGGGGGGTATTAGAATAGTTCCCCCCTTTTAAAAAGTACCTTGTAGATTGTCAGGTTGATATTTTTAAAGATACTTTTAGTGGACTCCTACTTCAGCAAACCAGATATTTTTGTTGTTGTTCTCCGTAGGTTTTCCTATGATGGACGATGGAAGCAAAAGCTACAAACGTCTGTTGATTTCCCCCTGGAAAGCCTTGACCTTCAGCAATACGTTATTGGTCCAAAGAGCAACCTGAAAAGATACAACCTGTTTGCAGTATCAGTAAGTGATACTTTACAGTTTTGTGCCTTGCAAAGTATGTTCTCTCCTGAGCTAGGGGACATCTTGTGGGTGGTTCCCAGTGTCCAATCAGGGAGGCAGGAAATGAACTTTCTTCCTTTTCCTGTGGCGTGGGACTGCACGCTCATCCCCAGTTCTGTTCCTGCCTCCAAGGGGAGTAGCACATCTTGGATTACCTGCTTCACCCTGCACGTTTTCTTTGCCCTCTCTGCACATTTGCGCTTTTTCCCCCTTCCCTGGCTGTCCTCATTTCTAATTCCTCCAGCCTAACCCTTCCCAGCTGGCCCGTTTTCTGCCCCCTTTTCCGCCTCTTTCATCCGGAGCCTCTCCATGCAGCAGAGGTTTACCCTCCCTCCCCACTCCGGAGCCTCTTACAATGCAGCATGGCTCTGACTCTGACCTCCTCTCAAAGGATGATGGCAACTGCCCTCTGAAAGCCAGGGCTGCTCCAAAGGCAGGCCTGTAAGGAGACTCAAAGGGACTTACAATCTCCTTTCCCTCCCCCCCCCCCAAACAACAAACACCCTGTGAGGTGGGTAGGGCTGAGAGAGCTCGAAAAGACTGTGACAAAGTCACCCAGCTGGCGTGTGTTGGATTGCACAAGCGAATCTGGTTCACTGGATAAGCCTCCACAGCTCAGGTGGCAGACGTGGGAATCAAACCCGGTTCTCCAGATTAGACTGCACCTGCTCTTAACCACTATAAGAGAAGCTCTCTTATAGTTTCTTCCTATTCCCTTTTAGAATCACTACGGAGGGCTGGACGGAGGACACTACACCGCATACTGCAAAAATGCTGCCAAGCAACGATGGTACAAGTTTGATGACCACGAAGTCTCTGACATCTCGTCGTCATCCGTGAAATCCTCAGCTGCTTATATCCTTTTTTACACTTCTTTCGAACAGCGAGTAGCGGACTTCGCCACATAAAGTGACGTTACTGGAGAACGTTGGCCTCTGCCTTTTTTCCTGGGAGTAAATGCACCGTAACGCACTAAACCACGCCACGTATAAGGTCACCGAATGAGAAAGGAGACGGCTGCAGCGGTTTCTTCGCCAAGACCCTCTTTCTTTTCTCTTGGCGCTGTTGCTTGACACCCCAAAAATCCAGTAGTTAACAAGGCTGTCTAGCGCTAAACCATTCATTTCAACAGTTTTATTTCATAACGCTGCGCCCAAACGATAGATGCAGCTCAGAAATTCTGAAGCCATTAAACATACAGGGTTTTTGACGTGTCCCCAAACCCAAAGCATATCTTTTAATTTTCTCTCTCCACGTTAATGGCCTTTTCACACTTCTAACCTTAAGCTTGATTCTACTGTGAATATCCTAGAAATGATGCAAACAGGTAGGAATGTAATGTGTATATATCGATTGCACAATTGCACATGCAAACTATTGTATATAAGAGGTATGTGGTCCTTTGGCGAACACTACTAGACTGGGAAGGATTGCTTCTTCTGTTTGGTTTGTCGAAATGCTTTAATTCTTACGGACAGGGAAGGGCAGAGCTGTATTTTTCTGTTGAGCTTTTATCAATCTGTGCACATACTAATGTATTCTAAAGAACGGAGATGACTTTTCCTTTTTAATATTTAATATAAGAATTTCATGTACTCCTGCATTAAAATCTTGAAAAAGTTATTTGAAAGCAAACGGTTAGATCTCTGTTTATTTTCAGACTGACAAGCTTAACTCCAGGGATTCCTGCTCGGGAGAAAAGTCTGTATACCGTATATACTGGCATATAAGACTACTTTTGAACCCTGGGAAATCATCTGTAAAGTCTGGGGTCGTCTTATACGCCAGGTACTGAGCCGGTGGTACTGAGCACCCAGGATCTGGAGCAGCAGCTCTGCTGCTGCTACCGCTACCCCGCGCACTGGGTTCAGTTCCTCACTCCTGAACACGAAACTTGCCCTACTCTAGCTTGGCCAGCCGCCTGCCTGCCTCCCTGCCTGTGCAACTGCAGCCCGTCGCCACCACCTGCCATGATCCTAGTGCAACTGTCAGTGCGCCCCCCCCCCCCCCCCCGAGGGAGAGATGATCTGGAAACTTGGTGAATGTGAAAGGGCAGCTTCTCCTCTTCCTCTGAGTGGGAAAATTTCCCCAAGTTGTTCGGGGCACGATTCTTTGGAGTTCTCCTAGAGACGTCCAGCAGCTGCATGCCATAAGCATTTGACGTAGTCTTATACGGCGAGTATATCCCAAACTCTATATTTTAACTGGAAAAGTGGGGGGGTCGTCTTATACGCCCAGCCGTTTTATACGCCGGTATATACGGTAGACCTCAATTCTGTTGAGTTACAAATGGCCAAGGAAGTTTAGCATCAGGAGGGTAGAGCTTTGACTTCTTGCCCGTCCTCTGTCACAATTGTAGCTACTTGGGGAGGCAGAGTAGATGGCAGACCAAGGTAACGATGCAAGAGCCCCACCCCTTTTCTGAGGTTTATGGGATGTGACAATTCATCAAACCTCCCTTGGCAAGCAAGAAAAATTATTTTGTGACTCATTTTATGATACCTCTCATGTGTTTGTGGAGCTCGGTTCTCACTGACCATAATTCTGTATTAAAATTACTTCTATCCTCAACCTTCCTGCCTTCTACATCCAGGACTTGTAGCGGCCAAGTTACTAAAAAGGTGTAGTTCATCTTGGATTCTGTCCCAATAAAAACCAACTCTTCCGCCGATTGTCCGGGAACCATTTATTTAACTTGGGCTATGCTACATCACGTGGCAGATTAACAAACACATGTTCAAATCCTGCATCTGTCCCTTCCCTGCAGAAAGTAGCGGTGCTTCCTGGATCTGGTTTCTGAATCGCTTTCTTACAGCCAAAACACAGGGACAGGAATGCAGACATATCTTCTTTTAACAGTCGTTCAAAACTCGACTCACCAGTTTGCGCACGTTTATGCTAACACTGTCACCACTTCGTTCTTGTTCTGTCTGTTCTTAACAGCTTTGGTTTTTCACTGGCACAGAGAAACTTTGGTTGCTATAGAACAGGAGATAAGCGTCCGGAGTTTGGAGAGCCGACTCTGCAATCTCACTAATGCGAGAGTCGTCGAAGTTGTACCAGTTTTGGGAGATGGTGTGCTTGCAGAAGGCCGTGTAGTGGCCGCCGTCCAGATCTCCAAAATGGTTCTGCCACAAACAACAACAGTAAATCAGAGCTGTGCTAGAGTAGCCGTTTTATAATTGGCAGCAAAGTCAGAGAGATTAGGACTGTGGTGGCGAACCTATGGTACTCCAGATGTTCATGGACTATAAATCCCATCAGACCATGGCCAATTGGCCATGCTGGCAGGGGCTGATGGGAATTGTAGTTCATGAACATCTAGAGTGCCATAGGTTCACCACCACTGGATTAGGATATGCTTGCTGCCCTTAGAAACCCAAGCCATAAGGAAAACAAAGGAAAGTCCAAATGAGAGCCACCAAAAACAGGCAGAACTCAACTTTGTAAGGGGGAATAGACATTTCATGCAGCACTTCATACTGGGATACCGAGCTCTTCACCCCTAGTTCTAAGAACCCCAAGGTTTTTAAAAATCTGTCCAGAAGGTTGATCAGAGATGGGGCTGCCTCCCAGCACCAGCCAGCCTGTTCCACCCCTCTCTTTGTCACAGAGGCCCACCCAGGGACCCTGGAGCCCCCTACAACCAGCAGCCTCGCTCTTGGACTTACTAGCAGGTGCAGGGATCTCCGGGAAGCCAGGAGCTGGGAGAGACTACAAAGAAATGGCAGGAGAACCTGGGCAGCAATAGCAAGCCTCAGCAGTTCTAGGGAAAAGGGTAGAACTAGCACAGCCCTAGCCAGGTTGCAGTCAGCAGCCCACTGCAGCCTTAGAGAATGGGCTAGGCCTGGCAAGCCCCAACCAGGCTGCAATCAAGGAAAGCAAAATAGCAAGGAATGACAGGCAGCTTGCCAGCCACTAGGAGGCTGGAGCAGGGAGCTCCCAGGAGGGAGGGAAACTCCTGAGAAGTAAAAGGGAGTCAGAGAGAGTGGAAGGAGGCTGGTGCAAAAGTGGGGCTCAAGCTTGCAGGAATGCTGTCAACTGCCTGACTAAAGTAAAGAACTTGTGAACAGAAGCCAGAGATGCATTTTGTTTGATCCAAAAGGGTAGCCAAGCTCCTACAAGGCCAAGATGGCAGGGGTGGCCAGCAGAGTGGGTGCTCACAAAGGTTAGCATTGGAATCACTTACCACCACAGCAAATAAGCTGTATTTTGGATTTTTCCGAAAGAGTGGATAGATATAAGGGGACAGATCCAAGTTGTTCAGAGGGTAGTAGATGTCAGTTGTCAGTTTCTTTTTGTAACTTCCTTGACAATCAAATCTGAAAATAAAAGCCTTTTTTTAAACCACCGGGTCATTTGTTTCCCCCCGAGCTGATTTCTATCTTGCAAGCATCCAAATTAATAGATATGATAAGGTATTTGGAAGGTGCCCATTTCTGCCCCTTAATACATGAAATATGTGGAACCATCATACGTTTTGCTCATTTTCACAGTCTTTTCTGCAAACTAGAGCTTATACTCTCCAGCAGAGAGACGTGGGGTTGTTGTCTTGCATGAACATGCTGGTCACATTAAAGTTCTCCTTTGGTGGAAACAGGACACTGTGAATACACCTTTAAAGCACAGCAAGGGCCCCAGACTGCCTCAGATACAGCAGTTCGGCTACTTCTTTTCTGTTTTGAGCATTACAGGGGGGCAGAAATGAGCCTAAAACGTTATATCTTCAAGCTGCCCTACTAATCAGCGTTAGACGAGGTTGTATGCAAAAAGCTGCCTTTAGCTGAAGGTACAAATATTTTACGTTATTCATTCCACATCTCCGTACAGGGAAGTCTAAATTAGAAAGGAAGCGTGGAGATGGAATGATTATCTTGACCAAATGTTAAAAGGACCGCCACAGAGGTGGGATCCAGCAGGTTCTCACAGGTTCCCGAGAGTAGGTTACTAATTATTTGTGTGTGCCGAGAGGGGGTTACTAATTGGTGATTTTGCCACGTGATTTTTGCCTTAGTTATGCCCCTCCTCTCAGCAGTAGCGCGTAGAACTTGAAGCAGTCTAGCAGAGGTGCACCGGCGTGCGTGGCAGCCTGTGCCTGCGTGCATTCGTTTCCTGCCCAAGGAACAATGCAGTGGCTGCATCCTTGCCACAGCCCCGCCCAGGAATGCCCCGCCCAGGAATGCCTGGCCCCGCCCCCATCGTGCCCCGCCCAGCCCCATTGGCGCTACGCCACAGTTTGAATCCCACCACCATGGGAACCTGTTACTAAAATTTTTGGATCCCACCACTGGTAGAGATGGAATGAGTATCTTGACCAAATGTTAAAAGGACAGCCAATCCAGGATTGGTAACACTCTTCCCATCCAGCATGTGAGATCTTGTGAGTAGCCCCCAAGGGGAAGGCCTGTACCTCTTCAAGTGGAAGATCACCGTCTTGGGTGCTTTGGCGATGCTGGCTTTCACGGCAGCATCTTGCTTCGTTCCACAGCTGGAGCAAGTGATCTGGTTGTTCCAAGTTAGCATGTCTTGCTGAAAGAAACATTCGAGGCACTCCTAGGGACGCAAGAAGTTTCTGTGAGACAGGAGGGCCTCCTCCATTCTTTCGTGCTTCACTCATGGGAGATCCTGCCTGCAGGAGGTTGCTATGGTGTAGAAAAGGGGAGCTACCGCAACCTCTGGACTAAGTACAGGGCCACCTTCTGTGTGCCTCCCCAGGGGCCAGCGTGGTGTGATTAAGAGCAGGTGGATTCTAATATGGAGAACCGGGTTTGATTCCCCACTCCTCCACCTGAGTGGCGGAGGCTTAGCTGGTGAACCAGTTGTGTTTCCGCACCCCTACATTCCTGCTGACTGACCTTGGGCTAGACATAGTTCTCTCTGAACTCTCTCAGCCCCACCTACCTCACAAGGTGCCTGTTGTGGGGAGAGGAAGGGAAAGAAACTTATAAGCCACCTTGAGTCTCCTCATAGGAGAGAAAGGTGGGATATAAATCCAAACTCTTCTTCTTCTATATACCTCTGGGGCAGGGGTAGGGAACCTGCGGCTCTCCAGATGTTCAGGAACTACAATTCCCATCAGCCTCTGTCAGCATGGCCAATTGGCCATGCTGGTAGGGGCTGATGGGAATTGTAGTTCCTGAACATCTGGAGAGCCGCAGGTTCCCTACCCCTGCTCTGGGGGAACAGGCCTCTCCTCCAAATCAAACTTAGCTCTGCCAGCGTGGTGTAGTGGTTGAGAGCTGGTGGATTCTAATCTGAAGAGCCGGGTTTGATTCCCCACCCCTCCACCTGAGTGGCAGAGGCTTATCTGATGAACAAAATGTGTTTCTGCATTCCTACATTCCTGCTGGGTGACCTTGGGCTAGTCACAGTTCTTTGGAACTCAGCTCCACCTACCTCACAAGGTGTCTGTTGTGGGGAGAGGCAGGGAAAGGAGCTTGTAAGCCACCTTGAGTCTCCATACAGGAGAGAAAGGCAGGTATAAATCCAAACTCTTTTTAAGGATCCTTCCTACATCCCACTGACCCTTCTTCCAGCAACTGTGACTCTTCCTTGAGAGGAAAGCTCCTTGCTTGGGAGGAAGTTAGTTTTTGAGTACTGATTTTGAAAGATTCTTTTTTAATGATGCCTGGGCGAAATGTCTAAGGTGCCACCATTGAGTGGTTAAATACAGCCTTTCCAAAAGAAAGGTTTTATGCCCTGCTTTTTCTCTACTGTACAGCATCACAAAGCAGCTTGTGAACCCCTTCCCTTCCTCTCCCAACAGACACCTTGTTAGGTAGGCAGGGCTGAGAGAGTTCTGAGTGAGGACGGGAGAACCGTGTACACAACCTGTGCTTTCAGATGAAGGAAGAAGATAAAAGTCTGACAGAGGCACATAGCGTGTGCAGGAGCATGCTCTTTCTTCCATCGCTACCTGGGAAAAAGCTCAGCCTTTGACCATATGAGATGGATCTCATTCTACTGGATTTATTATGCCCACACATGGGCACTAGAGGCAGGACAGGTGCGCAGGATGAATAAGGAGGGAGAGGATGCTTTTGTTCCACCCCATGCATGGATTGGTGCATGGGTTTTCCAGTCTGAGGATGCAAGCATTCTGTTGCATGGAAAAAAACTCCTTCTATGAAAGCACAGGGGAAAACGACCATGGGTACCTACCCGTGAAAGGTCCTTCTCCTCTGGGCGTACAGAGGACATCTTGTGGGTGGTAGGAAAGGTAAAAAGTAGCAAGGAAGGGCAGGAGCAGCAATCCAGTGTGCTACTCCCCTTGAGGCAGGAAACAGACTGGAGCACAAGGAGCAGTTCCACCCATCAGGAACGGGGGGAAAATGTAATTTCCTGCCTCCCCATGGGACAACCTTGGAGGCAGGAAACAAACTGGAGGATGAGGGACAGTTCCACCCACCAGGAGGGGGAAAAAGTCATTTCCTGCCTCCCCGATAGGACATAAGAACATAAGGGGAAAATGGGAACCACTCCACAAGACGTCCTCCAGCCCAGGGGAGAAAATCACAGGGCAGTACAACTATCCAATCATCAATCATCAAAAGAGAACGGGCTCTATTCTAAGCAATATTTCTCAAGCAGGAAGAAGACATACCTCTAGCGAGCATTCAGTCTCGTAAGGGATAGGGAGAGATAAAACGGTGAAGATCTCATTTTTGTAGGTGGTGGTTTGACACTCCAAACACATGACGTAGTAGCTGAGGTGTCCTTCAAAAAGCCGGGTGATTATAGAGGATTCAGTGACAGAAGGCCTGGATTCCCAAGCAGTCGACGTGGTGCCTTGATTTCTCCTTTTACTCGACTACAAAGGACAACAAAATCATACTGTCAGACACCTTCCCCTTCTGGGACGGGCTACCATCAACAGATGGAAACAATTTCTGAAACCTGAGTAAATTCCTCATTCAAAACCTTCTTATTTCAGTTGTGACAAAAACCAACTTTTTAAAAACACCTCTTGTTCCAGTTGACATTCCTCACTGGAGTTTCAGTATGGCTAACTGCTCTCCAAAACCAGAAATCCAGCCCAAATTATGGTAAAGATTGAACTGATGTGTCTTCATGTGCAGTTAACCATGAGGGGGTGTTTAGCGAATGTTAAGGGGGACATGATAGCCATGTTTAAATATCTGAAGGACTGCCATGTCGAAGAGGGAGCAAGCTTGTTTTCTGCTGCCTCAGAGACTAGGACATGGAGTAACGGATTCAAGGTGAAGGAAAAAAGATTCCGCCTAAACATCAGGAAAAACTTTCTGACTGTCAGGGCTTTTCAACAGTGGAATTCACTGCCTCCAAGTATGGTGGAGTTTCCTTCTTTGGAGGTTTTTAAACAGAGGCTGGATGAACATATGTCAGGAGTGCTTTGACTGTGTGTTCCTGCATTCCTCCATTCAACTTGATGGCCCTTGTGGCCTCTTCCTACTCTATGATTCTAAGTAAGAAGGAGAGTTATAATCAAGTTACTACGTGGGATGCAGCCCCTCACATTCCACACTTAAAACACCAGCGACTTAAAAGTTCTTTCCAATTTCAAATTTTAATGCCAGGCAGGAACCTGGAACAATTCAAAAGCCGAGCAAGTGCATCCAGCTACGCTCACCTTCTTGAGAGCTTCGTGTAGTTCATTCAACACGTGAATCAGAAACTCCTGGGCATCTTGTTGGGTCTTCTTGAGAAAAGTGGGATATTGCTCACCAATGACCAGTCGGAATACCTCCGGGGATACACAGTCAAAGTCCCCAAGCCACATTTCGTTCATCAGGTAGGCAAAAGCCGTTGCGATCTCTCCATTATCTCTTTGAGATTAAAAAAAAAGACAATGCAGACTTATTTCTAAGGGAGAAAATAATCCATGTTCATTGAAAAACACACCACCTCAGTGGCCTCTAGATTGATGACATCAGCCAAATAATTCATGGAAGAAGCAGCAGCTAATTCTCCTGTGAGTTACCACACATGGCCTGCCAATTTCACAACCCTGGACTGGAGAAATAAGTCTCCATTTTTCTTCATGTCCAATAAACGTCAGTTGTTAAAAGAGAAAGATGGCAGCGTGAGATGAATCACCAGCAACAGCCAATGTGATTTTCCCAAGTGGGGGAGTTCAGCATCGTTAGGTCTTGGCACAACGTTCAATAAACAGACTCTGGATATGAAATCGGAAGTCTTTATTGGGTTGGCAACAAGGACTCAAATTGCAGAAAGCCAGTTCTGGGGATCCTGGCTTCTGCAGACACATTAACTATGACAGGTGATTATATAGGTCATTTCCCACAGCCCAGATGTGGCCCCTGGCACCTTGGTGCTCAAAGGCAGGTGACACTCCTGACAGCATAGCATTGTAGAGTCTGGGCCTCCTCTCTCTTTTCTAATGCCACAACAGACAAACAGTCAGACTATGCATCTCTGATAACAGATCATCAGTTGTCACGTATCATTCCTCTTTCAAGTCCTGCCTTACTTTTACTGCGTTATTCATCATTATTGCATGAGGACAGAAGGGGACAAATAAATATCCAAGATGTCACAGCGCCATTGGGGAAACACAGCGCCATTCTAGAGCATGATGTAAGCAGAGGAACCTCCAGGCAGGTGATCAGAGCACAGCATGAGATATCGGCCTCTGAACTCTTTGAAAAGTTAGAAGGCAAAGTTTCCTGTGGTCAGCATTGGCCACAATCTTCAAGAGATGTTCATGTAGAGATATACAATGATATGCTTGGGCAAAATGCCAGAAGAGCCCTGATAAAATCAGTGGTTCCTCCAGTCCAGCATCTTATTTTCCATAGCTGAACACCCCCAGAAGGCCAGCTGGCAGAACGTGGGGGCTGAAACTCTCCTCTTGTTACACCAGCAGCTGGTACCAAGAGGCACGCTGCCGCTGAACAGCAACACCAATATCCAAAGAGTCTAGCAAAGGAGAAAGATGGGCCCATTTGCTCTCCAAAAACTCTTCTCTTGAATGCTCTATTCCTCGCAATTAAAAAACGAATTGCACATGAGAAACAGCAGTTCTGAGCACAGGTACGATTCTTCTGGTTACGTCCTTGCAAATTATGTTTTGGGGACTTATCCCATATTATGCAATAGGAAACTTGAATTGGCTATCAAAAGCCAATTTGACAAGCTATCAAAAGCCACTAGACAAGCAGAACCAATCCTGCCCCCCTCCCCAAATGTACCGTAAACACACGTTTATTTTGTTCACATCGTGTATTTTGTTATATACTCAGAACATCTTTGCAGGAAGGAAGGGACGTAATAGGGAACTCAGTCCAAACCCCCTACTGCTCTCCAAAATAAAGGCACTGTAGACCATAAGGGTGCATTCTTGTTACATAACCCAGTTCACTTACTTGTCCAGGGATGTTATATACTTGCCAGAGAGGAAATACTCCACCAGCGGGGATATGCTGCAGAGGCACTGGATCACAGCATTCATGTAGCATGTATTGCCCAAGTTGCGTAAGCCGGTCAGTCCTTGGTACTGTGGATTGGTCTCCTCGTGGGTCTCATTCAAATTCTCGGAGGAAAGGGCATCCTTACTGCATGACCAAAGGCACACTGTTGTCAAACAGGTCTTGTTTTTGTATAGTCACGCTATTAATAAAACCATTACATTGCAGAAAAGTGTTTTCAAACCTAGAACGTCTACTTCTCTGCCAAGGAACCCTGGTCCTTGGAAGAGAATTCTTGGGAACGTTGGGACAAATGTTTCACTCAAATGACCAAGGGCTTGCCAGGCACACGAGATCTCCTGGATGTTATCCTTGTATTACCTGAGTGACCCGTGAGAGCAAAACCGTCATCAAGGTGAGGCAGTGGCTTAGCATCTGCCTGGAATGCAGAAGGTCCCATTTTCAATCCCTGGCATCTCCAGTTGAAAGGACCAGGTGTTAGTGATGCCAAAGACCCCTACCAGAAACCTTGGGAGACACCTCGAGGAGGAAGCCCGGTAGGTGTAGACTGGGGCAGATAGTTGAGAAGAAAAAGGGTAGAAGGTAAGCTAAGAAGGAGCAGGCAATCCGCGTGCTACTCCCCTTGGAGGCAGGAAACAAACTGGAGGATGAGGGACGGTTCCACCCACCCGGAGGGGGAAAAAGTCATTTCCTGCCTCCCCGATAGGACATAAGAACATAAGGGGGAAATGGG
The DNA here is from genome assembly GCF_021028975.2 of Sphaerodactylus townsendi. NCBI lineage: Eukaryota > Metazoa > Chordata > Lepidosauria > Squamata > Sphaerodactylidae > Sphaerodactylus > Sphaerodactylus townsendi. The sequence goes on along the minus strand of NC_059441.1, from coordinate 17,926,960 downwards.
GACCACTCCACAAGACGTCCTCCCGCTCAGGGAAGATCTGCTTGCCACTCTGAGCAGACAATGTTGACTTTGATGAACCAATCGCCTGACTCAGCATGAAGCAGCTTCATGTATGCAGAACCCTGAGAGCCAAGATATATGTAGCCCTCCTGGATTAATGAGTCTGCCACCCTGGGGAGAAAAATCACATTGCCTTCCTAACCAATACAATCCTTAGTAACTTTATTAGCAACTTCCACCTTTTCACATGTGTTCTATGAACGTTGGCATCAGAAATGTGCAAATGGTAGACGTTCATCTATTTTTAGGCTCTGACAACAAGTTCAGCATTTGCTGCGGCAAATCTGGTTGGTCACAAACTAGCCAGAGGTTAAAACCAAGCAATTTTTTTTTCTTTTGTCTGAACTGAGCCACTGTCGGAACGAGAACACACCTCGGACAGTGTGATCTACCGTGATAGCACCCTCCAAAGATTTAGACAGCAGAATTTTCCAACTCCAGTAACCGAGACCCTTTTAAACAGAAGTTCAAGCAACTCAACTTGGGACCAAATGTAAGCGCAATAGAAGAAGAGGAGTTTGGATTTGTATCCCACCTTTCTCTCCTGTAGGAGACTCAAAGGGGCTTACAATCTCCTTGCCCTTCCCCCCTCACAACAAACACCCTGTGAGGTAGGTGGGGCTGAGAGCTCTGAGAAGCTGTGACTAGCCCAAGGTCACCCAGCTGGCGTGTGTGGGAGTGCACAGGCTAATCTGAATTCGCCAGATAAGCCTCCACAGCTCAGGTGGCAGAGCTGGGAATCAAACCCGGTTCCTCCAGATTAGATACACGAGCTCTTAACCTCCTACGCCACTGCTGCTCCTAAGGAGACAGAAGGTGGTTTACAAACTCCTTTCCCTTCCTCTCCCCACAACAGACACCTTGTGACGTAGGTGGGGCTGAGAGAGTTCAGAAGATCTGTGACTAGCCCAAAGTCACCCAGCAGGAATGTAGGAGCACGGGAACATTATCTGGTTCAGCAGATAAGCCTCTGTCACTCAGGTGAAGGAGTGGGGAATCAAACCCGGTTCCTCCAGATTAGAATCCACCTGCTCTTAACCACTACACCACGCTGGTTCTTTTAAACTAAATAAGTGAGTACTCAGGCTAGCAGGATCTCATCCGATCTCAAAAGCTAGGCAGGGTCGGCCCTAGCTAGTACTTGGGATGGGAGCCAGTCAAGGATGTCCGGAGTTGCTGTGCAGAGCAAGGCAATGGGAAACAACCAAAAACCTACTAACTTGTCACACAGTGGCTGCAACTTAATAGCAATTTCCACTTCTAAATAATCTTCTCTATTAAAATGCACAAAAATTTGTTTACTCTCTTCCCACACGTGAAATAATTAGTTCCCTTACAAGGAACAGAATACACACAGGCCTGTCTCTTCACTTCATCCCAATCCCTGGAAAGTAAAGGAAATGGTTATTTTTTAAAATAAAACAGACACTCACAGAAGATAATATATATTGAAGTCGTCAGGCATCTTCATTGACCTGGAAGCCATAGGATGGCTTGCAAGGAGACAAGGTGAAGTCTTAACTGGGGTTTTGGGGCACCGGTTTACCTCCACCTCTTCATTCTGATGCCTGCTGTTTCTGCTTCCTTGCGTGGTCACGTCGCCACATCTTGCTCCTGCTTAAGATGGCCCCAAATATATGGACTCTTCACACTTCTCCCCTGGTATTCCAACATGGATTCTTCGGGCATCATCAATGGACTTTTGCCCTGTTGCTAAGCGACCGCGTTGTGATTTTGCAAACCAGATGGAAGGCCAAGAAGTTCCAGAACACAACACCTGCCTCAGAGAAGGTTCTAGACAGTGACCGAGCACATGCTTTGCGTGCAGAGGCGTAGCAAGGGGGGAGAGCGCCTGGTGCACCGGTGCGTCCTCCGCCCCGTCCCACCCCAGAACGCCACGCCCCTGGAACACCCTCACCACACCCCCACAGGGGCATGCGCCCGGTGCATCGCACACATGCGCCTCCTTGGAGCTATGCCTCTGTTTGCGTGACCTCAGGTCCAAACCCCTGGCTTTTCCACTTGGTTAGTGGGTGCTGCCAATGACCTTCTTGTGGCTTGGATGCTGGAGAGCTGCTGGCAGCCACAGCAAACTACACTGAACCAAATAGGACACCTTCCTCCTGTCAAAGCGGTTCTTCATTAAGCCTTTAACTGGAGGGAGGTGCTGGGGAAAAACGCTTCTCTGACTGAGTCCCTGGAGGGCCACTGACAATACAAAGCTAAAAGGCCAGACAAAAGAGGTGACTTAGCATAACAATAGCAATAATCCTATGTTTGTACATGAACTTTTTGCCAATTTGGAAGTAATTCAGTTCAGTGGCCTGTATCAGGATTCAAATGGTTCTTCAACAAATATATTCACTCAAATCCCCCCCCCCTTTTTTTTAATTAACCAAACAAAAAAAAGGAACTCAGCAGTCTAAACAAGAATAAATTTATTTGGAATTGTTTAAAGATTTATTGATATACAAAATGTATACAGTTTTGTATCTTTAATACGCTCTACCATTCCTTCCCCAGCAACATGAACCACCATTTAAACAGCTATTGTGTTCGTGCCTTATCGTCTGTATCTATAAGATACACTACAGAATTTTTTAAAAAATTACCGGGCTTTATGGTGCCCTTCAATTAAAAATTACAATTAGTACCTACGTAACAAAACAAAAATGCAGCATGAAACTTCAGTGGGACAACAAGGTTCTTCGTGTTGAATATTCAACCAATCTGGGACAGGTAAATTATATTTTATTGGCATAAAGTTGAATTGCAATCTCCCGTACGTGACATAATGTAAATCCATCCCTATTTTCTTCTTAAATAAGTACCATATATAACATTACATTAAAATGTGTTCTCACACAATCTTAAATACAAGTAAGGGGCCCTTTGGACATTACTTTTGTGGAGCGAGTGCCTCGGTAGAGTCAAGCTCTTTCCAGTGCCGCAAAGGTCGACGTTAGAAGATGCCCGGGAGAAACCCATGATGGGGACTGTGGCAGTGCGCCACAGAAAAAAAAGAGGCAACTTGGACTCTGCCTGCAATCCCTACCCCACGGATGCCGAATGTCACCTGAGAGGCGGGGAAGGGAACGCTTGCTTGCAGCTTCCATACCACAAAGGCAACATCGCAAAGGACCCTAAAAAAAGTTCATGTGTACATTCAGCTTTCATATACTGGTTTTAAGAGATCTTTGGAAGGCAAAATTTCTGAAGCAGCCACTATTGTAACAGGAAATAGCTCTTCCCTAACACCTGTGGTTTCCCCCCTCCAAATTCTGGACCAGCCTCGTTGCTATTTTTGCTTCATACCATGTGATTAACCCCCCCCCCCCTCGCACCACATCTTCTCTTGTGGCTTTGCTACTATACGACAGTGACTTGATAAAACTGAAATGTATTTAAAAACAGACACACACACACACACACCCCTAAGGGATTTCATGAAGCACAATTCAACCCCATGAGAACTGGCTCCATACTTCCGAGGCTGAATCCTGATACAGGAGACAGGCTCTTTCTGTCTTCATGTCTGAGAACTGGCCCTCCCTGCCCCAGGCACTGAATGGGGACAGGTTCCCTTAGGAGCAGCTTCGTCCCCCCCGGGCCACATAAAAAACATACATGGCACTGAACAGAGAGAATGTATCCCGAAGACAACCTTCGGTATCTGAGAGGATGAAGAGGAAGGAAAAGGGATCTTTCTGCCGCTGCTCTCGCCAGATGACAGAAGCCAGCTGCCCTAGCCGTCTGCCTTAAAACCATCAGATGCAAAACAAAACAGAAATAATCATTTGGTCAAGGGCATATTGCACTACAGAATGGAGGGGGAGGGGATCCCCCTCCAAGGACCAAGGTAAAATTGTCAAGTTATCCTTCTGCTAAAATGTTCCTTTAAAAAGCCATTTCATAAATACGTAATTTCATTCAGCCTTTTAAAAAACTCACTAACTACCGCTCCGGAGGGGGGTTCTCTGTTATCTCGGCTGTGTCTCTCCCCCTCTTCCAAGTATGGGCCAGTTCGCTGTACCGGAGCCATCACAACATTTCATTCCGCATTTGTGTGGTTTCTCTTTCGATGAACTCATTCATCAAGACGCCAGCGCAGTGACAGAAGGGCGAGAGAACCCAACGACTTCTGCACGCATTTGGTTGAGGTCGAGAGAGCCGTGTGTGATGTCACAGCATCAGGTGACTCGAACTCGCTGAGCCCGATTCTTTGGTGCAGCTTCCAGGCTGAATGGTCAATTCTGGAGAATCGTCCTGGGGCAAGAGGATTTTGCCGGGGGTGTAATCGTTCCTCTTCAAATCTATCCCAAGAAAAAAGGGAGCAATTACTCCAACGGAAACCCCCATTGCGCCGGCAATCTCAGCTCCCATTTCTCCCTCCTAGGAACTGGTAGAAGTGTACATAATTTCTACTGCATCTTGTACTAACAACAACCCGAGGGAAATTAGATGTGGCAGAGAGATGGTTACATGGAAATGCGAACAGTAAGAAGTGGTTGTGGTGGGTTTTCCGGGCTGTGTGGCCGTGGTCTGGTGGATCTTGTTCCTACGAAGTGGCTTTCTAGCACTTATGCTGGACGTGTGACAAGGCGAGAGAATTTTGGAGATTAACACATGCAATAATCCAAAGGATTTTAAAGATGAGTCTGTAATGGTGACCAGAAGCTTTGTTTGTTGGGACTCATGGATGGAAATTTGGAGAGAAAACACGGACCTGGTTTTACATATGACAACAGCAGAAAAAGAATAACATATGGACTAAAACGGAAAATTCCAGTTATTCCTACAATTGAAGAATGGTGGATGAAGGTACCAGAATTAGCAGAGATGGTTAAGCTCTCTCTGTCGTTTAAAGAAAGGAACTTTAATAAATGTTTAGACAACTAGAAACCTACGGCAGGCTATATAATGACTAGCGGATTTGATGGTTAGTAGACTTTTAAGATTTAGTAGAGCAAAGGGTGAAGTTTATCAGTAATGTCTATAAAAATACCTATGTTGATAAAGAAAAGAAGAGTTTTGGATTTATATCCCCTTTTTGTCTCCTGAAAGGATATTCAAAGGGGCTTACAATCTCCTTCCCTCCCCACCCCCAACAAACATCCTGTGAGGTGGGTGGGGCTGAAAGAGCACCAAAGAACTGTGACTAGCCTAAGGTCCAAGATCAGGAGATGTATTTTACAGAATTAATACTTGATGCAGACAAAACCGGAAGTCCTCATGATGAATGTACTTAGTCTTACTTATATTTTCTGTACCTGTTTTAAAATTGTTTTAGGTAAGAATAAAATTTGTTGAACCAGGAGGACAGAGGGTGAGTGGGCCAAAGTCGCTAAGGTTGTCTTGTAAACAACATGAGCAACTGAGGATTGAAGCCCGAGTTTCCTGAGCCCTAAGCCAACACTGCAGTAACTTCGTCAGAGTGTGCAGTCAGGAGTCCATGTGGAGGTGAGAGGCAGGGTTTCCCTGACAGTGGCTCAGAGCTCTTCGGCCTGATCCACAGATGTTAAGCAAATGATCAGACCCAACTGCACCCCTCTGCCGAAAAGGCCCAGAAAAAACAGGGCCTGAGAAACCTGGGAATGAGTTGTTTTGTGTGAAGGGGATGTAAAGACAAGAACTGTTTTATTGTTAAACAGAGCTCTGAAAAGACGACGCTTCTTTGCCCTCAGTTGGGCTCCATTGGTGTTACCTGGGAGCTTCAGCTTCCTGCAGCTTGAATTGCAGTGGTGTTTCGCTCTGAAGTTCTTGATGGCGTCTTCGCCTAGATTGGCCGGCCCAAATACCATATCGCTTGACCTTCAAAAGAAAGCGTGCGTTTTGAAAAGGCAGAAGCCAGCTAGCTGTCCGAAACACCCTGCATGGACTTCTACATATCACAAGGGGGGGGGGGGGGGCTTCTGCCTCTTTTCCTGGTACTTCTGAGAAGGAAGTGAAGCTATAATCAAGGTAGCAGTAGGAATGCAGAAGAGGCTGTTCCCTGTGTGAAGTGAGGCCCTAAGCACGCGCTTATTTTGCTTAACAGTTAATTGAGGGTTGGTGACAGCCACCATTCCATCAACACTGACAGTAAGCTCAATTTAAGTGGTTTATTAATCTTTAAATTTGTGAGTCACCTAAAGACCTCACCCCCCCACCTGACATGCAATCTTCTATATTAGGGCTAAAACTGAATGGGTGTGTGTGACCTCCGTGCATGTCACCGAGACAAGCCCTAGCGCTGTAAAGAAAAAGCTGGAAGCTGGAATTGCTAACCTTTTCTCTCCGGCTTTTATCACAGAGGGGTCTGTCAAATTTTCACCAACCCCTTCAAAGGAAAACAAACAAAACCATGTTAATGATCAGCAACAGATCTTAACATTCATAAACAAATACAATATATAAAAGAAGGGCAGTTAACATTGCGTGAGCATCACTTGAGTCTCCCCGAGGCATGCAGGAGGGAGGATTTGGTCCACTTCCTTTCTTTGGACTCCATTATGACAGAGCACTCAAAACATATGTTCATAACTCCTGTTATGTGAACATTGCATGAAATTGCCTTTCACCTAGTTCGACTATTTGGCCATTTGCTTCAGTATCGCCAACTGTGACGGGCAGCAGCTCTCTGGGGACAGAAGCTGAAAACATCTGGGGATAGATGCTCTATTGATTTGTCAAAACTCTACAGCTCTTGCTTTGCCCTGGAGAAGTCATTTATCATGACCAACATTTCAGGAATTCTTTTTTTGCTATATGGAAACTAGGAAGGCTGCTTTATGCCATTATTCCAGCAGAGTCTACTCCAAATGGGAATGGCTTTCCAAAGTCTTGATGCCACTTGATATTTAGCTGGAGATACTAGAAAGACTGAAACCAGAATCTTCAGCATGCGGAGCAGATTCTCCGCCGCAGCTCCTCTAAATGAACAGCTAAATTTTAGTCCAGTAACTTCTGAAGTTCTTAGGGAGTATCAACTTTCCACAGTCAATGCTTGGACTCTTAAATGCTCGAACCCCCCCCCCCCCAAAAAAAATCTTGTTGGTCTCTCCAGTACTACTGGATTTGAGTCTGCCTGTTCTACTGCTGACGAACCAGAAAAAAAGAAGAAGAGTTGGATTTATATCCCCCCTTTCTCTCCTGTAAGGAGGCTCAAAGGGGCTTAGAAACTCCTTTCCCTTCCATCCCTCACAACAGACACCCTGTGAGGTGGGTGGGGCTGAGAAAGCTCCGAAGAACTGTGACTAGCCCAAGGTCACCCAGCTGGTGTGTGTTGGAGTGCACAGGCTAATCTGAATTCCCCAGATAAGCCTCCACAGCTCAGGTGGCAGAGTGGGGAATTAAACCCGGTTCCTCCAGATTAGAGTTCACCTGCTCTTAACCACTAAGCCACAGACTTATTCTCTGGTACGAAGGGAGACCTCCCAAATTTTTTTTACACAGGTTTCCAGATGGGGAGAGGCACTGCATCCCTAACCCCAGTGATGTGGGACAGCTGTATTCCTCTGCATAATCGCTGATGTAATGAACTCAACTCACTGGAATTTGTCAGTGATCTCTTCAATGGAACAAACTTCCAAGCACAATGCTCGACCTCCCTCCCAGTTACCAACAAACGCTTGTGAAAAAGGACTGGCTACGTCCTTCCAAGCCTCTGTTTACCTTGAAGATCCAGGACCAGCAACTCTCCTCGAGTATATTCGTAGGTCCAGTGGCTGAAGGCCAGCATCATCTCTTCCAGCATGTTGGTCGGGATAATCTCATCTCCGTTGTTGTTATTGTACTTCCTGAATTCCCCTGTCATGCACTCCTCGACCGCAAACCACTGTCCAGCTGAGTGGCAATATAAGAGGAACACTTCCAGGAATCTGGTGAGACAATATATCACAACAAGGTAACGCACGAGCAATTGATCTACGAAAACCTTGCAAAATCCCATCTAATAGGTGCAAACGTTTCTTTGTTTCAATCTTTCCCCCCACGCCATTTGGTATTTCTTTACTGATCTTTTCATACCAACGCTTTTTCTGTTGCTCAAAAATGGCACACAGAGGGCCCCCCCCCCTTATTTCATTTGCACAAAAGTCACTAGGGTCATTAAGGCCCCCAATCAAACCAGGAGTGTCTGGTTGCACCCCTATACACAGTGAGAAGTAAGTGAGAAGGAACGTGAGAATGCCATCACTGAAGCACTGATGTTTGGATACTGGGCTCGGCTGACCAACGTTATGGCCGATTGTAAAAGGTTTTGTACCCAGGGGCGAATCTAGGCAAACTGGAGCCCGGGGACAAAATCTGAGTTTGGTGCCCCTCCCACCCCAGGTATGGACGACCACCCTCCCCCACAACGACCAAACAATGATTTTTTGCACCAGCTCACAAAACACCTCCCACCACCAGCAAAACATACATGGCTTTCTCCCCACCAACTCTCTTTCCTTTGTGTCCCCACACCAACCCTATGAGGTAGGTTGTTAGCCTCAGAAAGAGCTCCAAGCCAGTGCAAGGGGAATTAACTTTTAAGCATGTAAATCTCTCACAAGTCACCCCCATCTGAAGGTTTACCAAGCAAACATCAGCATCATCTCTCACAAATCACCTCCTACCCCCAGCAAAACAGGCATGGCTCTCTCCCCACCACTTTCCTAATTGTGTCCTCTCACCTACCCTGTGAGGTAGGCTGCTAGCCTGAGAAACAGCTCCAAGCCAGTGCAAGGGGAATTAACTTTTAAGCATGTAAATCTCTCACAAGTCACCCCCCATCTGACGGTTTACCAAGCAAACGTCAGCATCATCTTCAGTTCTGCTGCTGCTTCTGGGCTCCCTGCTCAGCTTGCCTTTTCCTGTGCCTGCCGGTGCCGGCTGCCGGGGAGAAGGCTTCTGAGCAATGCCACACTTAATTTAAAAGCCGGGCAGGCATGCGGGTTAGAGGGAGGAGGTGGAGCGGAGCTCCCAGTCCTGCTCCTGGGAGCCCAGTGGGACTTCTCCCCGCCCTGGACACTCCAGGCCACCGTACAGAGTGGGGCCGAGGGCCTCGACAGGCACTGGGAGCAGTGGCTGCTTCAGTGCCTGCTTTCTAGGGCTTGCTCAATCCCTGCAGCTGTGTAGGGAGGATGTTTTGGCCCCGTGACCTCAATCGATGCGCCCGGGGACAAGGGGTACCCCATGTCCCTAGGCAGGAACGCCAGTGTTTGTACCACTCACCTTGGAGAATATGGGATCGATTTGGGCTTCATCTGGTTGAACGCAAACGTGAGCTTCTGGGCAGCCCGCTGCTGCTGAATTTCCTAGGGAAAAAAACACACAGGCCTTTGTATTGAAGGAAAGCATTCCAAACATGAACAGATCCAACAGTTATGTTAAGATCTTTTCTAAAGCAACTATTTTTTGCATTTCCATCTTCATGCACACAAAAGATTGAGGCTACAAGAAGCAGGCTGGCCAAAGTGAAACCTCATGGACCAGATGATATATCTCCTGCTAAAATGATTTCATCCAGCCGCAGACATCCCTGCCAAATTGTAATCCATGCCTGGCAAAAAGCCACTTACTCGTAAACAGAGATGTAACACTGTCTCTTCTTTGTAAATGCTTGACCAAGTATTGATAACTTCAGGTAGAAAAGATTTGATGATATAAAGATGGCCAGACTTCAAGATATCGTACTCCGACCAGGTACACACCACCTTGAGGGCTCGTCGTAAACCTCCACCCATCTCTTCCTTGCTTAGGAATTCAATCTTGGCACAAAGACCCAGCTGAGACCAGGAAGACATGCTATTGTTCAAGATGTTGGGAGAACTTTCTTCCAGACGATATACAGTGACTGGTTCTCCTGCAACGGCAGAAGACGCAAATGTTATATGCAGAGAGTCAGCATGGTGTAGTGGTTAAGAGCAGGTGGATTCTAATCTGGAGAACCGGGTTTGATTCCCCACTTTTCCACCCGAGTGGCTGAGGCTTATCTGGTGAACCAGATGTGTTTCTGCACTCCTACATTCCTGCTGGGTGACCTTGGGCTAGTCACAGTTCTTTGGAACTCTCTCAGCCCCACCTGCCTCACAAGGTGTCTGCTGTGGGGAAATTAAGGGAAAGGAGCTTGTAAGCCACCTTGAGTCTCCTTACAGGAGAGAAAGGTGGGGTATAAATCCAAACTCTTCTTCTTCCCTGAAGTCAGGAAGGGGTTGCAGTATGCAATTCAATAACTAGAACTGCCCAAATGCAATTCTCTATCCTAGACAGCACAGCAGGGACCATTGTGTTAACAGATGCTTTCTTTGCAATTGATATAAATTACTTTCGCAGTTCATTATTATCAGGATGTTTCAGGTCAGTTACACTCAAGCATGTGAGTTGCCCACAGAAGACATGAGGTGTAAGGGAAAACAGTTCCAGCAGATCTTTTCATAATATATTCCTGGTATCCTTTGGCAACTCGTGGCCTATTTTTAGAAGCTCTGAAGAACAAACCTTTAACGTTTGGCTTTCGTAGTCAAGGAAATAATCTTCCTGACCTTTGAAAGCCAGCGTTTACGACAAGCCTTCTTACCTCTAGGAGGCACGGGGGTGAATGGGATGCTTTGCGACAACCTCATCAGATTATTTCTCTCAACAGCTGTGGAAAGGAGAAAAAAAATGTTACACAGAGCATTGGGTTAGAGTGGCGGCTACTATCACAAGCTGTGTCCTGGCAGGGTCCCTGGCTCAAATCTCGTTTCCACAACAAACTTACTATGTGGCCTTAGGCAAGTTGCTGTTATTGTTGCTCATTATTGTCTACTTATCTGCAATACAGGGATAAAAATACTGGTCTACCTTACAAGGTTGTTGTCGATGTTGCAAGAAGACAACGTACGTGAAACACTGAACGTGCTATTGTTATTCTTGACAGAAACGTGCTCTTTCCACTTACTATCGTGACTTTTTAAGGATACTGACCTGAGTAGTAGTAGGTGGTGTCCATGATGGGCTTGAAAGGGGAAGCAATACCTAAAAGAAGATCCAGGTGCTATTATATATTTACATATGCATTATGATCACATTTATAAAATGTATCCTTTTTTTCTTTTATTTAAAGAAAAATAATATAATGTACTGGTTGTTGTGGGTTTTCCGGGCTGAGTGGCCGTGGTCTGGTAGATCTTGTTCCTAACGTTGCACCTGCATCTGTGGCTGGCATCTTGAGACTTCCCTCTGTGATATACCTCTGAAGATGCTAGCCACAGATGCAGGCGCAATGTTAGGAACAAGATCTACCAGACTATCGTATAACTTTCTTCAATGAATCAACGTGAAAGCCTTCAACAATACAATATAATGTACGTCTGGAAAGGGAACAGATTCTATGCCACAGGAGGTGGTAATGGCCACTAACCTGGATAGCTTTAAAAGGGGCTTGGACAGATTTATGGAGGAGAAGTCGATCTCTGGCTACCAATCTTGATCCTCCTTGATTTCAGATTGCAAATGCCTTAGCAGACCAGGTGCTCAAGAGCAGCAGCAGCAGCAGGCCATTGCTTTCACATCCTGCAAGTGAGCTCTCAAAGGCACCTGGTGGGCCACTGCGAGTAGCAGAGTGCTGGACTAGATGGACTCTGGTCTGATCCAGCAGGCTAGTTCTTATGTTCTTATGTTTACCATCAACAAGTACAGATGGCGACCACATATATCAATGGTGGATTCCCTTCTTCCCCAAGTAGGTTATGAAACAACAGTCCCCCAAATCAAAGGACAACAAAATAATCATCTGGTGAAAAATTTCAAAGCATGGGAAGGGAGCCCAAGTACTGATGACATCAAGTGGATGAATGCTTCAATGACTGTAAACATAACACGGGACAGAACTACCCTATCAAAATAAACAGCAAAAAAACTCCAAGAATTTCTTTACAACCAAGCATTGAGTGTATGTAATAGATGTAATAAATATACAGTGATATTAACCACTGCCACCTTAATACCAATCAGCTTACCGTTCAGAGCATCATCTTCGGAAGACCTGCCAGTGACAGACATTTAAATTATTATTTGTAACCAGAAACTAGCAGCCTCTAATTTTTAAGCTGTATTTTTCCTGCTCTGTCATAAATTGTGCATGTTAACAAAACGATTCTGCAATTACCACCGCGGCAGCTGGCAGCCTAAGGCACAGCAGAAGCAGCAGAATGGTTGGAACAAACACGGCAAGTGACGGTATCAAAGGATCTTACTTACATCTGATTGCTGTACGAAGGTCGGCCTTGTACCCAATCCTGCAAGAAAAAAATGCATATTTTACATCTGTGCAGTCCCTTGTCTAGTTGCTGGGTTTTTCGAGTGGAGGAGCCTGTTGAGTCTGTTACACATGAATGAACTGTATTTGAAATAGCACGGACTGGATGATAAGTATAATTGCTGGTTATTGTATCATATGTGTATGTGTATTAAGTACTGATTACTATAAATAGAGTATTCCTATATGATACTTCCTTGAGTTGTTGGCAAGTTTATATTGGGGAGTGGCTACCCCCTCCGTGTTTCTGCTTCAGAAGTTCAGTGCCACTATTCTGCAGAAGCTTTACGCACAGGTGTCAAACTTGCGGCCTTCCAGATGTTATGGACTACAGTTCCCATAATCCCCTGCCAGCATCATGCTGGCAGGGGATTATGGGAACTGTAGTCCATAACATCTGGAAGGCCGCAAGTTTGACACCTGTGCCAGGACTGTGTTGAAGATTCAATAGCGATGGGGGTATTTCTCCCCAAGTTGTTTCCCAACATGGCTTTGCTGATCAAAATAAATAATCTGTGTAGCTCGCCCAAAGTGACTGAAGGGGCCAAGAAGTACATCCATTTAAACATTTCAGCAATCTCGAGCAATGGGGATGTTTTAATGTTGCATGACGTAGTATTTTAATGGGGATGTTTTAATGTCATAGCCACCTAGATATCTTGCACACAGGCAGGGTATCAATTAAAAAAATATAAACAAAGGGTTTGACCTAACAATCCTTCGAACCGCAAATGTCATGTTGTCTGTTAAGGTTCCCGACCTATCCTGAGCAACTGCAAATCACATGATCTGGCTACCTGAAGAGTTTTCTGATGGAACTGCAGAGAGGGAAGTAAGCAACCACAGGCTTAACACAGAGTGGATGTCTGGTAAGAATCACACCATTCTGTCAGCATTCAACACCGTAACAAGAAGGTGCAAACGGCTGCCATCCAAAATCTCTATTTGCTGTAGTTTGCTTAGAACTACACTAGATGACAGCCCTCCTATTAAGCAATAAGAAATGGATAGAAAGGACGCGCCCAGCAAATTCTCCACAAGAATTTCAAGATGAACAAGAGACCAGACGCTTTAAAGATGGTCCTCGTTGCAAGGCGACTTATTTATACAGGCATACAACGCAGTGTGCCTTCGTTGAGTGCTTTTTTCCCCTACTGCCACTATGATTCAACTTTACAGGTATTGCATTCCACTGTGAACACTCAGAAGAAGCACCTAGGAGAAGTATCGCTGCCAGTTCCTCACCGTGAGTAGGGCTGCCTTGGAGTCGGCCTGAGAAGAATCTTCAACTGATGTCCTTCTGCTCTTACTGTGCACTAGAAAATTGAAGGTGGAATTAGGGTTGCCACACAACTAAAGATTTTTTAAAAACTGATCGGTTTTTTTAGTGGATTAATTTCATTTGAATAAATTTGCATGTGACCAGTGCTTCAGTATATAGTGAAGAAAGTGTCAGACAACTTAACAGTTTACTGGTGATTTAAAAATATAGCTGAGAGCCAGAGAATTGTGGACACTTTCATAAGCACATATGAGACAGAAGAGCTTGTATTTCTTCCCAAGAATTACTGTACCCTCACAGCCAGCATGGTGCAGTGGTTAAGAGCAGGTGGATTCTAATCTGGAGGACCGGGTTTGATTCCCCACTCCTCCACCGGAGTGGCAGAGGCTTATCTGGTGAACCAGATGTGTTTCCGCACTCCTACATTCCTGCTGGGTGACCTTGGGACAGTTCTTTGGAACTCTCTCAGCCCCACCTACCTCACCAGGTGTCTGTTGTGGGGAGAGGAAGGGAAAAGGAGCTTGTAAGCCACTGTGAGTCTCCTTACAGGAGAGAAAGGTGGGGTATAAATCCAAACTCTTCTCCTCTTCTTCTAGAGATTAAAAACTAAAAGCTTCTTGCAAATACTCACATTGTTCCGAATGGCCGGCGATCAAGCTTCGATGATATTCAGTAAAGCCACCGCATGAACTAACTTGTCTCAGACTGCCTTCAGTACTGCTGGTGCCCTGCATGTTAAATGCACAAAAATGTTATCAGCCACTGCTCTGTTATGATAGTCAAGAAAGCCTCTTTTGTAAAGTGAACCCTGCCACCTACATTCAAGGAAATGGGGCATAAGGATAAAAGCCATGGTTCTACCTGTTGCCCTGTTGTCTCGATGCCTTCCAAAATTGCTTTTTTGAAATCCTCCTGTTGCTCCTAAAAAAAAAAGTGCAATCAAGGACTTGACAAGCTGGAACGGGTCCAGAGGAGGGCAACCAAAATGGTAAAAGGCCTGGAATCTATGTCCTACGAGGAGAGGCTTAGGGAGCTGGGGATGTTTAGTTTGGTGAAGAGAACATAAGAACATAAGGAAGAGCCTGCTGGATCAGACCAGATTCCATCTAGTCCAGCACTCTGCTACTCGCAGTGGCCCACCAGGTGCCTTTGGGAGCCCACAGGCAGGAGGTGAAAGCATTGGCCTGCTGCTGCTTCTGCTGCTGCTCCCGAGCACCTGGTCTGCTAAGGCATTTGCAATCTCAGATCAAGGAAGATCAAGATTGGTAGCCATCGATCGACTTCTCCTCCATAAATCTGTCCAAGCCCCTTTTAAGGCTATCCAGGTTAGTGGCCATCACTACCTCCTGTGGCAGCATATTCCAAACACCAATCATGCGTTCGGAATATGCTGCCACAGGAGGTGGTGATGGCCACTAACCTGGATTAAGAAGGTTAAGAGGTGTCATGATAGCCATGTTTAGATATCTGAAGGGATGTCATGTTGATGAGGGAGCAAGCTTGTTTGCTGCTGCTCCAGAGATCAGGACCAGGAGTAATGGGTTCAGGGTGAAGGAAAATAGATTCCACCTAGACATCAGGAAAAACTTCCTGACAGGGTTGTTCGTCAGTGGAATGCATTACCTCAGAGTATGGTGGAGTCTCCTTCTTTGGAGGTTTTTAAAGAGAGGCTCCATGGCCATCTGTCAGGAGTGCTTTGATTGTGTGTTCCTACATTGTAGGGGGTTGGACTTGATGGCCCTTGGGGTTTCTTCCAGCTCTATGATTCCATGATGTTTCATATTTAAATGTTGTGTTGAGATGAAAAGTAGTAAGGTGTTACATTTGTGGTTGAGGAATTTTTAAAATACACAATTTCCTTTTCCCACAAGTGAGGCACATTATAATCCTTCCACATTTTGTAGCTTTGGGTATAAATTTCTCTACCATTGGAAGGCAGCACGTAACGCACCTCACAAATCAGGCACGGGCTGACAAAATTTTAAAGCCACGATAAACCTGTTAGTTTTTATAGGTGCCACAAAAGTTCTTTGTTATTTTAGAAGCAGCAGACTAACACAACCACTCCAGTGGAACATGCCATCAGTTATGCTGCAAGTCATTTTCAAAGCTACGCGCATTCTCTCTAAGGTTATGCAGACCAATTAAAACTATGCACTGTGTCTGCTAAACATTCCATGTCTTGACAAGTATCTGAACTTCTCGAACCCGCAGCTCAGGCTCTTAGCCACCGTACTATTCAACTTCAGCTCCTTCTGCTTAGTTAAGATAACTGGAACACTGCCATGAGACAGTAATTAAGCCGCATAGTACATCAGCTGCTGGAGTGTTGTCTGATACTTAGTCCCAGAAGAAGATACTTAGACCAGGTGTTCGGGAGCAACAGCCGCAGAAGGCCATTGCTTTCACCTCCTGCAGATGAGCTCCCAAAGGCACCTGGTGGGCCACTGCGAGTAGCAGAGAGCTGGACTAGATGGACTCTGGTCTGATCCAGCTGGCTTGTTCTTATGTTCTTATGTAAGAAAGAGCCTGAAAAAAGCTCGAGGCTTGCTCTCACAACCTGCACTTCCCCATCCCAACCGTCTTGCCTGACGTTAGTTATATCTTTTCCCACAAGATCTCAGCAGATGTGTGAATTAATCCCTTCTTTGGGGTGGAAGGCTCCGCCGGGATCCTAGTGCCTGCCTGCCCCCTTCCGATTCTCTTTTGCCGTTAGAGAATCTTATTTAAGCGCTGGCTTTGTCAAAACCATTATTCTCTGAACTGTTACACGCAGAACTTTTAAAAACGAGCATTTATACTGCCTTGGACGGTTATCAGCAAGACTGGTCTTTTACGACAGTTGCACCTGCCATCTTTTTTCCCGGGGCAGCACGGAGAAACAACATGGCAGGCACAGCTACAGAAAAAAGACCAGTCTTGCTGATAACCATCCGAGGCAGCATAAACACTCTTTTATCAAAGTTCTACCCTGTTTCCTCGAATATAAGACATCCCCTGAAAAAAAGATGTAGCAGAGGTTTTGCTGAAGTGCGAAATATAAGGCATCCCCCGAAAGTAAAGGCGTAGCAAAGTTTTTTGTTTGGAAGTATGCCCGGCGAACCAGAACACAGAAAAATAAGACATCCCCTGAAAATAAGACATAGCGCATCTTTGGGAGCAAAAATTAATATAAGACACTGTCTTATTTTTTCGAGGAAACAGTGCAGTGTTTAACAGTGCAGAGAATAATGGTTTTGACAAAGTCAACGCTTAAATAAGATTCTTTAATGGTAAAGAGAATCCAGGCTTCTTTTAAATGGAAACCACCGACATGTATTGTCAAAGCTCCGGCGAGGAATCCTTTGGGTGCTGTCAAAGGCTTTCACGCTGTATGGCGATGTTCAAGTTACAGGTTTAGCATTCTCTCCTGACGTTTCGCCTGCATCTGTGGCTGGCATCTTCAGAGGATCTGATGTTGGGAAATCCTCTGAAGATGCCAGCCACAGATGCAGGTGAAACGTCAGGAGAGAATGCTGCTAGAACACGGCCATATAGCCCGGAAACCACACAGCACCCACACCGATTTAACTTGTGCTGAAGAACGCACATGACTCCACTTGGACCTTTTAGTGGAAACCAGCAGAACCCAAGAATTTTTAGTTACCGGAAAGGCAGAATTTGCAGTGACATCCCCTTGTCAAACATGGCTTGGATTCTGTGATAAACCTTCTCTAACATAATGAGGGAATATGGAAAAAGAATTAACTAATATGAGGTTCCTTCTAGGTTTTCGGAGGAGGGGGGGGTGGGCCACTGAACTGTGCCCATCAGCCAGTTACACACATCATTTTGTGCCATTACTCAATTTTGAGAACAAATCATGAACCAGGGGTGATGGTGGTCGGGGGGAGCGGGAGATGGTAATAATTGTACACAGGCATTCCCCTCTTACCTCAATTGTGTCGTTTTTTTCTTTGCCCTTAAACTCGGTGTCTTTAAATCGCTGTAACTCCATGCTGTCTCTGTGACCTTTGGGACATTGCCACGTTAAAAAAAATAGTACAGATTTAGATAGGAGTAGCTAAATGTTTAATACAGAATGAAATGCTGTTGGGATTTGAAAGCACAGAGAAAACGACTATGATGGAAATATAGTTAGGGTCTGTGATTAGACTGAGGAACTATTGCTTTTCCTACATAAAATATGTACAGTGATGTCTTGAAGCCAAACCACCCATCCAAGAAAACAGGATGGGGGAGAAAAACCAACTTCGTAGGGCGAAATATATATATTTAACTTGGAGCACGAATAGTAGAATTTTGACTAGCTAGTAGAAAAAGCAGAGTTCGATATGAGAGTATTTTAAAATATAATCTTCACCCTTCTACATGTGTAAAAAAGAATCTGAATGACATGGGACGTGGGGTCCTTTCTCTGTTTGTATTTAGAGATACGTCCAGTGGGGAATTAGGATTCTACTGGTCTGCCATACTGAAACTCCCCACCACCACAAGTTCCTGTATTTGTATCACAGCACAGAGTCCAAAGACTACTGGCTCAGACCACAGAACTAATACACAGTATGACTGTGCAGTAGTGCCAGGCCCCTACACAAACACCAAATCCCATGTCAGATGGAGAGCGGGGCGAACACACCAAGGGAATTTGCTGAGCCAGCACAATCTTCCACCACGTGCACATCCCCAACGTCAAAACACATTGCTGTCAGGTCAAAGAGAAAGGATGAAGATTATAACACATAACAAAAGATCGTTTCCCAACACCAAATCGTTTCTTCCACGATAAAGGTCACTCTATTCATCCCTCAGGACAGTGATCCTGAATTCTTGCCTTCAAAAGATTAAAAGCAGATATACAATAGTTTACTGTTATCGCCGTTAATATTGACAAATATTGGCAAGGAGAAGGCTAGTTGAAACCACATTGCAAATGTATGTGTATTTGTTTATGGTGGACCATTTAACAAGCCCGGTAAAGGCCTGTGCACAGTGCGGGAGATGGGGAATGTTCACATGAGATAGTCCCAGACTAGCCTAATATCCCCGTGCCAAATATTACACCTGAATATAACAGATAGCAAGGCAGATGAGTTTCCAAAACCAGTTTTGAGAAAAGGAGTCTCCTGAATTACAAACACTGACCTGTAGATTTTATAATTGAAACCTTTTTGTTGTTCGATAACCAAACCCGAAAAAAACATTATCCATTAAGACAGAGTAATAAAAGAAATTACGCTTTAAATAAAGAAGAAACCAGACACATAGCTGGAAGGAACTGAAGGGTTAAAAAGCACCACAGTACCACAAGGTCACCTCCAGCCACGATCTACCCAAGGTACCACACGATTCTTGACAAATCAAACCTTGCAATTTAGATTCGATCCACAGTTTCTGCACTCGGGCAAGGGTGCCAGAACATAAACCTTGGTTCTCGGGTGCGGTTTCTCGAGTGCTGCAAGGAAGTCCTTCAACACTCAGTATCCCGTTCAGATGTTTACTCGTCCCGCTCCTGTTCGTGTTAGTAGAAGGCCTCTGCAATTTATGTGTGGCATTATTCTTCACTGTGTTGGAAGAGAGCCGGGGGTCCCACTGCTCCACGCAGCCGTCCGCAACACCATCGCTTTCATTATCAACAAAAGCATGGTTAACATATCCCTCTACTCCAGTGGCAGCAAGACATACAGTGGGAGAAACAGGATAACTACGGCAACCAATGGCAGCTTTAGGAAGTTCATGTTTTAGCTGGTGATACTTACCCACAAATGCACCAAATTCAACAGCGTTATCTGTCTCGGCAGCCTTCTTGTCCTTTACCGCAGTTTCTAAAGGGCTTTTGCAACTAGGCTGGGAGGGAGTGCTAACAAAAAATTTAGCTGTTGGGGACATTAGATGCGGCATGCTTTTTGAGGAACTGCCCGCCTTTTTGCTTTTGTTACTGCTCCTCGGTGAGTCTGTACCCTGTATTCGTTGACGGAGTTCTGGAGGCGAAAGAGCTCTTGGGATTAAGGCACTGCCAGAGGAACCCGCCTCTGGAAAGTTGACTTCATTCCTGTTGAGGAGATCAGTCATCTTATGTCCAGAATCTCTTTCATCTTGCATAGAAATGTTGCACAGTACAGCATTATTACTTTCAAGGCCTCCTTGGGGAAAAGAAGAACCAAACACGTGGCCGATGCTGTGCTTCCTCCACATGGAAGATCTCAGGGGACCGTCATCGATGAGGTTCTGTGCCAAATGTTTCGAAATACTCAATTCCCGTGTGATTTCGTTGTGGACCTTGCTAGCTTCCGAAGCCTTCTGGGCTGTTAGTGTTTTCAAAGTGTCCACCGTGAGAGCTGAAAGGTCCTGTAAGTGGCCGATTTGTGTATCTAGAGAGTGCAGTGAGCGTTTGATATAGTTGACTCGGTCGCCAACTTCCTTGATTTGAATGCACATTTGCTCCACGCTAGGGGCAAAAAGAGATGAACCAGTTTTAAAAGAAAAGGCAGAAAAAACATTAGGCTTGCTAGTAACACCCAAATGGTGTGCCAGAAGAAGATTGCTAGGTAGTACGTGTAGGTAAAGGTAGTCCCCTCCGCTACCACCAGGTCATTACTGATCCATTAGGGGATATCACATCACTACATTTACTAGGCAGACTTTGTTCGTGGGATGGTGTCCCATTGCCTTCCCCAGTCACCTACACTTTAACTCCTAGCAAGCTGGATAAGAAGAAGATTTTGGATTTATATCCCACCTTTCTCTCCTGTAAGGAGACTCAAGGTGGCTTACAAGCTCCTTTCCCTTCCTCTCCTTGTGAAATGGGTGGGGCTGAGAGAGCTCCAAAGAACTGTGACTGGTCCAAGGTTACCCAGCAGAAATGTAGGAGTGCTGAAACACATCTGGTTCACCAGATAAGCCTCTGCCACTCAGGCGGAGGAGTAGGGAATCAAACCCGGTTCTTCAGACTAGAATCCACCTGCTCTTAACCACTACACTACACTGGCTCCTAACCTCATTTTACCAACCTCGAAAGGATGGAAGGCTGAGTCAACCTTGAGATGGCTACCCGAAAACAACTTCCGTCGGGATTGAATTCAGGTCATGAGCAGGGCTTGGACTGAAGTGCTGCCGCTTACCACTCTGCGCCACGGGCTCCTATAAGCTAGCAGGCCACAAGAAATAGCTAAATGGTCTTGTGATCATAAAGAACCCAACAAAGGAGAGGAGAGGTTCCACACAGATGTAAGGGCTTTGGCACACACATGAAACTCTTCCACCATCTCCATCTAATCCTACAGAGTTTTGAATATGAGAGGCTGTACTTTCACTGAACTACGTGAAGAAGTCAGAAGCCCAATGTAAACTAACCATACATATTTACATCTGTCTGGCCCCTTCCGCACATGCAGAATAATGCACTTTCAATCCACTTCCACTGCACTTTGCAGCTGGATTTTAATGTGAGGAACAGCAAAATCCACTTGCAAACCATTGTGAAAGTGGATTATTCTGCACACGTGGAAGGGGCCTCTGAGAAGTGAAAAAGTTACTCAGTTACAAGCTTCAACCACTCCTGAATACCTAAAAAGGGATCAGTGCCCTTTTAAAAAAAGGTGGCAATGGCTTTCATACCAAACTACAACATTTTAAAACGTTCATTCATTCATGTTTTCTACCGTTCAGAAGTGACTCTAATTCTTTCTTCGCTCCCAGAATGGAACTTGTCGTCTTTTTCATTGAAATACATCTCAACACATAACTCTTCAAAATCATGTAGTTTCTTCTGATCCTCTTCCGTTAAAAATAGTTCTGGAGAACGGAAGAAAGGGTGGGGGGGAAACAGATCAAGCCGACGGATATAGAAAAGCACAGGATAAAGGGACAGATACTGTCATGTCAGCGGACTATCCAAACAGAATTAATCCAAACTTAAAAGTGAAACATATTCATATATACACACCCCAATTGCCAGGCAGCCCAAGGCAACATGATGGTTTGGGTTGCCATCCTCCTGGTGGGACCTGGAGAACTTCTGGAATTACAACTGATCTCCAGACTAGAGAAATCAGTTCCCTTGGAGGAAATTCAAATCCAGTCGCACCTTATGCTGGAGAAAATGGCTGCTTTGGAGGGTAGATTTTGGCATTATGCCTTGCTGAGGCCCCTCCACCCAAACTACAGGCTCCACCCCCTAAATCTCCAGGAATTCTCAAACAAGGAGTTGGCAACAAAATTCAAAATGGTACTGACACCATGGCAAACACAAAACTCAAGTATTGAGAACTCAATTATTGACCATATGTTGGGCTTTACTAGTTGCCCAACTTCTACATTGTGAGTTTACCACCAAATCCTACCTAGAAGAAGTAGAAGAGTTTGGACAAATCTTTTCTCTCCTATAAGGAGACTCAAAGTGGCTGACAGTCTCATTTCCATCCCCCCCCCCCCAACAATAAATACCCTGTGAGGTGGGTGGGGCTGAGAGAGCTCCAAAGAACTGTGACTAGCCCAAGGTCACCCAGTTGGCTTGTGCTGGAGTGCACAAGCTAACCTGGCTCACCAGATAAGCCCCCACAGCCCAAGTGGCAAAGCAAGGAATCAAACCCGGTTCTCCAGATTAGAGTGAACCTGCTCTTAACCACTATACCATGCTGGCTCTCTCATACCTAATAGTATGAATAGCTCCCATTATAATCAATAAATTGCATTGAAAATACAGTGTCAACTATGATGTGAATCTGCAGAGTCATTTAAGGAACTGGACTTTTTAGCTCACATCCCTGCTGACTACCCCCACATCCTGTGGCTTCAGCTCATTCTAGTTTATTTTTTCAAAACAAACTGATCCGCTGAAGATGCCAGCCACAGATGCAGCCAAAAGGTCAGGAGAAAATACTACTGGAACACGGTCGTACAACCCAGAAAACCCACAACATCCAAATTGGTAAAAAGTTTAGTTTCGTTTTTTAATTAAGCAAATAAAGCTCCAAGTGCTGGCTCTAGAACACAGAAGACATGACTAGAAGTATACAAACTGAGATTTGAATATGAGTTCAGATTTCTAGGTTTTTTAAATTCAGCTGCGCACACCTGTTAACAAGACTGGACAGAGCACAACTGATTTCCTTCTACAGACGTGCACTTGGGCCCCTTCCGCACATGCAGAATAATGCATTTTCAATCCACTTTCGTTGCATTTTGCAGCTGGATTTTACTGTACGGAAGAGCAAAATCCACTTTTAAACAATTGTGAAAGTGAATTGAAAGTGCATTATTCTGCACGTGCAGAAGGGGCCTGAGCCCTGAATTTGTCATTATACATAAGAACAACAACACTGCACATTCTCTGCCGTGTCCTTACTTGGTCCATCTGAAGTTTTATCCGTCTTCCTTCGCTTGCATACGCAACAGAACAGGGAGGCCATGTGACTAAGGATGATAAGGGGCGGAGGCAGGACAGGCTTCTCGTGGTAAGCCATAATGAAATGATACCGCTGGTATTTCCATACAATGTTGGAAATTGCTTTCACTTGCAAATACACATTGCTAAAGAAAGAAGCCAAAAACAAAAAGGAGAAACGTTTTAGTACAATTCGCAAGACACTGGCATTCAGAACTGTACATGACTGGAAAATATTACACCATCAAAATATTAGTAGAAAAACTATTGCAGGCTATGCTGTGTGAGAAAGGAATTCCTGATCCCACCAGGTGGGTCAATAGACCACCCCCCACCCCCAGCTTGTAAGCCCCCTTAGTGAGCCACAGCTTAGCATTCCCTGGCTTGTGGTTGGAAACAGAGAGGCAAGAAGAGGGGAAAGGGCTCCCTACTGCCAGCCAATCACCCCCCAACCCCCATCTGAGACTAGACACCTGTTATTGGAGAGATTCGTTGATGTAATCAGCCAGAGCAGCATATTGGGAGCAGGGTATTGCATGAAGCTTTAAAAGGGGCTTGAGCAGATTTATGGAGCAGAAGTCGTTCTATGGCTACCAATCTTGATCTGAGATTGCAAATGCCTTAGCAGACCAAATGCTCAGGAGCAGCAGCAGCAGCAGGCCAATGCTTTCACATCCTGCATGTGAGCAGCCAAAGGCATCTGGTGGGCCACTGCGAATAGCTGAGTGCTGGACTAGATGGACTCTGGTCCGATCCAGCAGGCGCTTTCTTATGTTCTTAAGGGGGGTGGGTGGGTACTCATGAGTACCCGGGTAATTCTCGTGAAATCAGGACAGTACTGGAGGTCTTCCACGGACCCTGTCTCCAAGCTGCGCTGCGGTGAAGCCTGAAAGGACCCACAGTTTGCAGAGTTGACCCCCAAGTGCTTCTAAGGAACATTTAAAATGGCACCTTTCAGGCTCTGCTGGTCCACCAAAAGGTGCCTCTTTCTGCTAAGGTGAGCCCCATGAGCACTATTGGGTGTATTAGCACATTAGTGAACATGGTACTTTGATATTTATTTATTTATTTATTTTCTTCGACTTTTATACCGCCCCATCCCCGAAGGGCTCTGGGCGGTGTACAACACAAGGAAAAACAATGTAGAATAACTAAAACATTTAAAAGCAGCGATAAAAACGTAAAAAACTATTTCTAATAAATACACAGTAAATCTCAATAAAATGAATGGCGTTCAACAGTCTATTTTTAAAGTTCCCTCCCCTCCCCCGAAAGGGAGGAGTGGCGTCCAGCATTCCAATTTTAAAATTCTCTCCCCCCCCACCCCCCAAAAGGGAGGAATGGCGAGTCTCATTAGGTGGCAGTTGGCCCAGATGTCGGGGCCAAAGAAGGGGGGGCACCATCAGCAGCCGGTTCCTCCGAAGGCCCGGCGGAACAGCTCCGTCTTGCAGGCCCTGCGGAACTCACCAAGGTCCCGCAGGGCCCGGACAGTTGGAGGGAGAGCATTCCACCAGGCCGGGGCCAGAGCCGTAAAGGCCCTGGCCCGTGTGGAGGCCAGCCGCATCGCCAAGGGGCCAGGGACCACTAGTAGATTGGCCTCAACTGATTGAAGAGGCCGTACAGGGACATATGGGGTGATGCGGTCTCGAAGATACGATGGTCCCAGGCCGCGTAAGGCCTTAAAGGTCAACACCAGCACCTTGAAGATGATCCGGAACTCTACTGGGAGCCAGTGCAGCTGATATAAGAGCATTCATTGTTCACTGAACAACTATAATCAAACTTTCAAATGGTTTTGGGGGGGATGGACAGGGTTGGATAGGTACTAAGAACCAAGTGGAGCATTCTACCACAAAGAAGGTCTGGTATGTTGAGCTCTGCAGGTCTGCCAGAGGAATATACAATCTATTAACATCTTTATCTGAGACAGAGTATAGAACAAATCAGCATCATCAGAAGAGTTTGGATTTATATCTAGCCACCTTTTAAATGTCTATATAGAAAGTAAAAGTGATGTATATACATACTTGAAAAACGCAATGAGAAGGTTGACCATAATTATGTACTGGACGAAGAGATAGACTGACTGAAGGAATGGAGTCAGCCAGGATCCCATCACGCACAGATGTTTAGCTTCAGAATTGTTTGCGCACGCTCGACCAGCAAAAAATGGAAACACGTAGTTAAAATGAAGTTCTTTCTAAATATAATGAACAGTATATTGCTACTGCATTGAACTGCATACGTTCAAGAAGTACTCACTGCATACCATAATACTTTAAACTAAAAAAGTTTTGAACAGATGGGTAGGCAGGCAAGTGCGGGTGTTTGAGTTTAAGCTATTAATCTCCAAATTCAGACATCAGACTATACTGGGCAACACAGAAGAAGAAGGAGAACAGTTGGATTTATACCCCGCCCTTCTCTCCTGTAAGGAGACACAAAGGGGCTTACAATCTCCTTTCCCTTCCCCCCACCCCCCAACAAACACCCTGTGAAGTAGGTGGGGGTGAGAGAGCTCAGAAGAACTGTGACTAGCCCAAGGTGACATTGCTAGCATGTGTTGGAGTGCACAAGATAATCCAGTTCACCAGATAAGCCTCCACAGATCAAGTGGCAGAGCAGGGAATCAAACCCGCTTCCTCCAGATTAGAGTGCACCTGCTTTTAATCACTATGCCACTGCTGCTCTCTGCATAGGAATTGCATGTCAGGTTTTGAACAAGTTTCCCCCCAAAATTATATCAGAGTCTGAAACATACATTTATATTAAGTGCCCTTTAAAATGAATAACCTGGCTCTAAACAATATCTGAATACAACACAAAATACTGAGATCA
This sequence comes from Sphaerodactylus townsendi, assembly GCF_021028975.2. Taxonomy (NCBI): domain Eukaryota; kingdom Metazoa; phylum Chordata; class Lepidosauria; order Squamata; family Sphaerodactylidae; genus Sphaerodactylus; species Sphaerodactylus townsendi. The sequence goes on along the minus strand of NC_059441.1, from coordinate 17,901,133 downwards.
ACACTCATGACTGGTTAAAACTGAATCCATGATCCTCTAAACAAACTTGCTTTTTCCCATCCTTCCCAACCTAGTCCATAAGGGGAAGGGAGGCTGTAAGTGACCGTATAGGAGCTCTGTCATTCTGCAACATAGCAGATTATGCTCTGCCTCCATCCCGGAGTTTAGGCGAATGAGCTGTTCAGTTTGGGTGCAGCATCCCATGGGGGGGGGGGGGGGTTATACTACAGGTACAGTATTCCCTCTGCTTCTGGCCCCCATATTATAATTAGTTCAAGCAAAGTATCTACAGATCGACTCCTGTTCTTTAGAATGTTATTGGATTTTATGAAAGCCTCGTCTCTTTAATGCTCATGGAACTTCAGAGTCCACCGTTTTCTGTCATGGACATTTTTATTGTGGTTCAGTGTGAATTACTAGGCATATATCCGCCTGGTATCAACCTCCTGAAAGATCAGTGGTTTCTCCAAATTCCTCCAGGCCCGGCCTGTAAACTCATGCACAGTTTGCGTAAACCAGGAGAATCGCTTCTTGCCAAATAATAAAATTTAGTTTTAATCTAACCCAAACTGCCTCTTATTGTCTATACCAGGGGTCCCCAAACTACGGCCCGGGGGCCAAATGTGGCCCCCTGAAGGCATTTATCCGGCCCGCCAGGCATGGCAGCGGTGGCTCCATTCATGTGCAGTGGGGGCTCGAGGGAGAGGAGGAACCGGCCCCAACGGCTGTTGATTGCAGTTACATGATGGCACCCCCAAATCTCCATGAATTTTCTGACCCAGAGTTGGAAACCTTACATGTGGCAACGCCTGCTCCGCCTTTCCCTCTCAGCTACTCCATGTGTTGCTCTCAGGCTTTCTGTTCCGCCTCACTCCCATTGGCATCAGCCAGGCTGGTGAATCGCTCGCTGGCTGCTAGGGAGGAAAGAACCCAGGAAGATACCTGATCCTGGGTTAGATGGAATGCTTCATTGGGAAAGTTCTGCTTTTTTTTTTTTACAGGGGAAGGTATTCCACAGCCTCCCCAACAATATTTGGAGCCCACCCTGTACTTTACATACTTTGGTTACTGTTCTAAAAATAGACCATGACAGAAAGGCTGAAAGGTGAAATCAAACATTTTACAATCATTTGTGCATAGGAATTTGTTCATAGTTTTTTTTAGTCCGGCCCTCCAACAGTCTGAGGGACAGTGAACTGGCCCCCTGTTTAAAAAGTTTGGGGACCCCTGGTCTATACAGAGCTTAGTAAGATGACTCAATCTACAGCCCGCCAAAGGCTGATATCTCCTTCCATCAGCCTACCTTGGCAGCACTAAAAGCAAGATAAAACTGCAATTCTTGCCAATTTCCTCTTACCATCTATTTCATAGGCATAAACTTCACCAAAGATCATCCAGTAGGGTTGAAACACGATATCTCTCGCTAAAACCCAGGATGGTTCCTCGTTAGGGTAAAGTATCGCCTTCCTGGGGACTCCAAAACTGAGCAGGACAACAGCCATGATCACTACAATGTAAAACATGTTGGCCACCTATTAAAATACAGAGGCAGAGTCAAAGAAACTGCAATCACCTCTTAAAAGTCATGAAAACACTGTTAACTAAAAGACTACTCATTTCAATGGGCTTGTGTAACCTCTGCTTGTGGGTTCTGTGGGGCAGAACTTGGAAGGAGTTGCAAAGAACTAAATTTAAAACAAAATGGTTTATTTCTCTTAACAAATAACACTTTTAAAACATCAACATTTACACTTTACAGTCCTGTCAAGTTGCATTTCAAGTCCTTATATTTACAGTCTACTGTAAGTCCAATTCTTCTTTGGTGGTGGTTGGCTTTTGAAGACTTCAGAGGCTTGGTGAACGGGATTCAAGATGATGAAGGTCCCCAAAAGAACCCCCATCAACTATATACACAGAAAGCCCTTAAACAAAGTGTTAAGAGCATATAAAGAAATAAATCAAGGTCCCAGCCTGGTAGCCTTGCTTCCTCCAAGTTTTAGAGTTTTTGCAGTCTCCTGCTGCTTTGAGTCTCCAGCCCTTTCTGGGTCAACCCATTCTGAACATAGGGGTTACACTTGCTCAAGCAATGTACTTTCCTTGGGACACAAAATCTTTTTGGACACTTGAACATGAACGTGTTTACTATGTAGTCAATGCTGCAAGTCAGAAGAAAGAAGAACAAAGCAGTTTGGATTTATATCCCCCCTTTCTCTCCTGTAAGGAGACTCAAGGCAGCTTACAAACTCCTTTCCCTTCCTCTCCCCACAACAGAAACCTTGTGAGGTAGGTGGGGCTGAGAGAGTTCTGAGAGAACTGTGACTAGCCCAAAGTCACCCAGAGGGAATGTAGGAGAAGGCAAGCAAATCTAGTTCACCAGATAAGAGTCTGTTGCTCAGGTGGGGGAATGGGGAATCAACCCAGTTCTCCAGATTAGAGTCCACCTGCTCTTAACTACTGCATCACAATGCTAGAACTTTTCTGTGGAACAAGTAATGCTCCCAGGTCTTCGGACTGAAGACCTGGTTCACATCCAAGCCAAGGAATCATTTTGTCATGGTACATAATTTTATTTTTAAATTTCCTAATTCAAGCATCCACTTTGATTCCTGAAGCTAATTCATACCTGTGCATCATTCAATATGTCTGCATGTTAATCACGACCACTGACCCGCATGCTGCAACTGTGGACTGCACATACATTCCATGCCTGTGCATGAGAGTATGGGCAAATGGACAAATCCAGCCCCATCACAAACAGTTATCTCAATCAACCTAAGTAATCCTAAGCAAAGTTATGCCCTTCTGAGGTCACTGATTTCAGGGGAGCTAGAAGGGTGTAAACCACAGGTGTCAAACTCACGGCCCTCCCGATGGTATGGACTACAGTTCCCATCATCCCCTGCCAGCATGATGCTGGCAGGGGATGTCAGGAATAAATCAGGCCATCTTCTATAATCTTCTGCTCAGGACTACACTAAGAGGCCTCATTCACATCCACCGACTCTTTGGCTACAAGGGACAAGTCAACAAGATGAATTTGCCTTTTGCCTTCATTCCTAGATCTGTTCCACCCAGCTGTAAAAATATAACCCTGCTTCAAGAAACACTGCGAGCATTTTCATCTAAGACCACAGAAAAGACTTACCATTTTCCCAATCATCATAACGTAAGGTCCAGCCTGTTGGTTTACAGCTAGGAAATCCAGCAGCCTGACATACCAGAAGATTATATTCAGGCAGTATGTTATCCTTCCAGCAACAAAAACTTGGTTTAATGAATAAGTAGCTTCGTTGAAGTTCCCTTTCGCTCCAAATCTTAGCACAAAACCGATGAAGAAAGTGATGATGGCAATTGTGTCGCTGACATTGAAGTAGTCGTTAAACCACACTTTTATCTTCTGACTAACCTTCCCAGCCTCGGACATGAAAATCTGTTTTAAAAACAATAAGAAATCAGGCACAGCCAATCACATGTTATTTCACAGGTCCTTTGGTCACATGGGCACACAAACTTTAGTTAGCACAAACCAAACCTGGATTTGAAATTAGGGTCTAAAAAGGTTTACGCAAATCTTCAGCACTGCTCACAGTTGGGACATGTGTTATATGAAACTACAGTTAACTATCTGTGTAGGTAAACATCACACACAAGTCAAGATGTCCAGCAGGCTGGGGAGCATATGGCGTCTTCCTCCCCTGTAACAGGTAAGTTGATGCACAATTCATCTTAAGTAGCCCTTTGATTCACACATCTGGCTGTGAATTTCAGCAAGTTCCATGATAGTTCCATGGGAATGTCAACTCAATGCATGGCAGCTGTGAAAAAGGCAAACTCTATGCTGGGGATAATTAGGAAAGGAGTTGATAATAAAACTGCAAGGATTGTCATGCCCTTATATAAAGCAGTGGATGCGACGCGCATCTTGAGGTACTGTGTGTTCAGTTCTGGTAATACCACATCTCAAAAAAGGATATTGAAGAGATAGAAAAAGTGCAGAGAAGGGCAACGAGGATGATTGAAGGATTGGAGCCCCTTCCTTATGAGGAGAGGCTGCAGCGTTTGGGACTCTTTAGTTTGGAGAGGAGACGCCTGAGGGGGGATAGGATTGAAGTCTATAAAATTATGCATGGGGTAGAAAATGTTGACAGAGAGAAATTTTTCTCTCTTTCTCACAATACTAGAACCAGGGGGCATTCATTGAAAATGCTGGGGGGAAGAATTAGGACTAATAAAAGGAAAACTGCGTTCTTCCATGGCGAATGTGATTGGTGTTTGGAATATGCTGCCACAGGAGGGGGTGATGGCCACTAACCTGGATAGCTTTAAAAGGGGCTTGGACAGATTTATGGAGGAGAAGTCGATTTATGGCTACCAATCTTGATCCTCCTTGATCTCAGATTGCCAATGCCTTAGCAGACCAGGTGCTCAGCAGCAGCAGCAGCAGCAGAAGGCCATTGCTTTCACATCCTGCATGAGAGCTCCCCAAGGCACCTGGTGGGCCACTGCGAGTAGCAGAATGCTGGACTAGATGGACTCTGGTCTGATCCAGCTGGCTTGTTCTTATGTTCTTATGTTAAGTTACACGTAACACAGAATTATGCAAAATGCCAACATACCTCACGAATCTTCTCAATGGCCAATGTGAAAATGTAAGCAATGACAATCCATTCTTGAATGGAAGGCAGCTCTTCCATTCTCACGAGAACGACAAATGTATAAAGCATCAAAAATCCTATATAGGCCAACTATAAAAGTAAGCAAAATAGAGCGTTCATTAAAATGGTCGACGACTGAGAAAGGCAACTGCAAACCACACCGTAAACATAGCCATGATTTGACATCACCCCGTAGGTCAGTAATGATCATGTGTTTGGCAGGGGATGACCTTTACCTATCACCAAACAGCCTTTTCAAAAATTATAATACCACAAAGAACTCACAGAATCATAGGCCCCTTCCACACACGAAAATAATGCGTTTTCAAACCACTTTCACAACTGTTTGCGAGTGGATTTTGCTATTCCGCACAGCTTCAAAGAGCATTGAAAGCAGTTTGAAAGTGCATTATTCTGCATGTGCGGAATGAGCCATAGAGTTGGAAGATACCCCAAGGGCCATCAAATCCAACCTCCTGCAAAGCAGGAACACACAATCAAAGCACTCCTGACAGATGGCCACCCAGCCTCTCTTTAAAAACCTCCAAAGAAGGAGACTCCACTACATTCTGAGGTAGTGCATTCCACTGTCGAATAGCCTTGACAGTCAGAAAGTTTTTCCTGATGTTTAGGTGGAATCTCTTTTCCTTCACCTTGAGCCCATTACTCCTTGTTCTAGTCTCTGGAGAAAACAAGCTTGCTCCCTCACCAACAGGGCATCCCTTCAAATATCTAAACATGGCTATCATGTCACCTCTTAACACGGAACAGCTGGTCCTGTGGCAATGTCAATTCTACTTGCTTTTATATACAAGGGGAATTGCTTACAAGGTGTAAAACAGCGGTTCTCAATCTGCTTTTATATACAAGTGGAATTGCTTACAAGGTTGGAAAATCACTGTAGCAAAGAATTGCAATCAGCACAGATTTTAGGACTAATAGTGCGCCAGAACTGTTATTGTTAAATTCTACCATACCGTGTTTCCCTGAAAATAAGACAGGGTCTTATATTAATTTTTGCACCAAAAGATGGATTAAGGCTTATTTTCGGGGTAGGGGAAATACGGTACTGTCACAATTCATTAAGGCAGACTCTCATTGCTTCCCTGTCATGTGTGCTACAAGCTGCATCCTCATTGGCAGGGAGCACCCTGCTGGATCATACCATCCTGATATGTAACTACCGGTGGAAGACTTGTACTGGAGTAGGGCTTATATTTTAAGCCTCCTCCCAAAATCATGAAAAATCATGATAGGGCTTATTTTCGGGGTAAGTCTTATTTGGGGGGAAACATGGTACTAGCAGCAAAGCCTATTGCGAGGGAGATTCAATGGACCCTAGCAAAGGGTGGGGGAGGGGGCATTTCCCTCTGCAATGGGCTTTGTCGGGCCAGTAGCGGCTCCCCCCCCTCTCCCGGCATGATGCTTCCCACCTACCTGGTCCTGAGTCTGTGGCTTGGGGGAGGGAGAGGTCAGAAAGACGTGGCTTGGGGTCGTAAGGTGAGGACTGGGGGAGGCCAACAGCGCAACAAATGAAGTAATTCCTCGTCGAAAAGAAAAACAAGACTCACCGTATTAAACCAGAATTTCACTATTGGTGCGTGATAAAAGGCATAAAACTTCCGTGTCACCGGAAGCCTCTTCGGTTTTATAGCTGTCTCCATGTCATGCATTCCCTCGTGACTGTCTGAGATTTTTACTTCTTTAAACACTTCCTAACATACAAAAACACACACTTTAAAAATCATTTATGACAACACACCATCAGCATTCTTTGTGGGGGGGAAAGGGCGCACATGAGTTACCATTGGTATTTCGTCTGCTATGTTCTGGAAGTTGTTTTCACTGTCTTCCATGGTCATTTGGTGTGCATCTTGAGACTGGGGAATATGGGACATTTCTGCCTTGGTTTTGTATTCCAGCATCAGTATGGCGGGGGGGACCAAGATGCTTAGTATCACCTGCAAGTTGTGAATGCCAAGTTATTTAAAAATATACTCACACTTGATGGCATACTAAAAATATCAAGAGACACACTGCACACGGAATACACCCCACCCCCACCCCCCGGAATGATCTTAATATCTGCCTGTCAGGTAGCAAGTAAAAGATGTAGAGGACCTTTGGGGTGGGGGGAATGGAAATTGCACTTAGCTGAATTGGTTAACAGACCAAAGATCCAAAACTCAAGAGAGTAATAATTTTTATTACAGCCAAGTAATAGAGCACCCCAAAGCAGTGAACAAGCTTTCAAGTATCCTAGAACTCTTCCGCAGGATGGACGGTAAGCAAAAAAGGAGGGATGAAGGAAGGCCGTAATCCTGTGCAGTAATAATGACTAATGAGGAGAGAAGGCAGCATGGTAGAGCCTGATCTTGTCAGGTCTGTGGTTGGATGGGAGACCACCAAGGAAGGCGCTGCAAACCACCTCTGCCTCTCAACTGCCTCAAACGCCCCTTTCTGGGGTCACTATAAGCCGGCTGCAACTTGACGGCACCTCACACACAACAACCACTAATTTCAGCAGGAGTTACTTCTAAGTAAAAATATGCAGAAGTGTGCTATAAACCTATGTCACACCTCCAAATCTCCATCTCAGGACTGTTAACAATTTGCAAACTGCAATTGCCCATCATGCTTAGCAATATCTTTTCTTCCCTCCTCCTCCCGAACCCTCCCCCCCCATCCCGCCCCAGCCTCAAGAAGAGTTCTAGGAAATTTTAAGGCTTGCTCACTAATTTATAGCGCTTTAGCTAATTGTAACAAACATTACACGTCTGTCACTTGTGTGTGTGTGTTTAAATTCATCGAGGACATACAGAACTCCAAAATATCAAAGGAGAAAATATCTGTGATCTCTAAAACCTTGCCAAACCAAACGGGTTCGAATAGATTTTTCTTTCATGATATTTTGCTGTCACCTTCGGCCAACACGCCTTTACCGGAACCAGTCTTGCTACATCTGTTTAGAAGCTAAAAATTCTGTGTCTCTAAGCAGTAAAAATAGGTGTTACTCTTAGTTCACTGGCAAGCCAAGTGAGAGAGGACAGGTTAGTACGCCCGACAGACAAGAGCACATCATGTTTTAAAACGATGCTTGAGGATTTTTGCCATGTGACACAGCAATTTCCACGGAATTATTGTTTGCAGTGTGATACAGGGGGTAAATTTTCAGTTTGACGATCAGAGAGAAATGCTGCTCTTGTCTTGGTTAATCAAGGCTACATGGCTTGGTTTACGAGTGTCCTTCTGAAAACTTACACCCGCTCGCTTCCTGCTGGCTTGTCTGCCTTCTACTAACCTTCCAACTTGTACATGTTTGTGTCAGTAAACTACAAATATGAACCAGTTTCTACATGGTGTTTTACTTTACTACCTGAAGGAAAGCATAATGGCATTTCAATTTTAAACAAGGCGTTTTCAGTCTGTTAATGTTTCACCACTAAATATTTTTTTTAGTAGCAGATTAGTTTCTCATGAAGATCTAGAGATCCACCTCTGGTTAAAGGCTTACTTGCCTGGTTTCTGCCTTCTACCTTTCTGTACCTTTTTTAAAAAGATAATAAAGCATCAACAAAAGAGTTATTGTTGCATTCCCAATACCACCTTCAGACTTGATTTTAAAAAGTTTTATTTAACCTTACACAAAGACTATTCTGATGATGACTTGATAAGGCTGTGCACTCAAAGTACTGCTCAGTTAACTAACAAAGAAAATACACGATGAAGACTATGAAGACAAATTTGCGGGACTAATTACCTTGTACCATGAATTCTTTCTCATATTCAGTCTTCCCATCCACATATCAGACAACAACATTTGCGTGCACGTATGAGCAACAAAAGGCCGAAGCCGTGAAGACACTGCTAGCTTAAGGCGGGTGGAATTACTCCAGTTTTTTAGCTCGTAAGTTAGCAATTTCATAGCCATCGTTTCATCTTGCCGGAACGAATGTTCTAATAGCTCAACGGCCAGCTGTCCAAAGTCACTGGGGGGAAAAGAATCACACACGTGTTAGAGCAGTGTTTTCCAACCTGTGAATCGGGACCCAAAAGTAGGTTGCAAAGCCTCTGAAAGTGGGTCACAGGCCAGCAGAGGTGTATCTAGGGAAAATGTAGCCCAGTGCAAAATCTGAGCTTTCTGGGCCCCCCGCCCCATGCCCCTGTATAAATACAGTATATTTAAAACAAGTTGCAATCCTCATAAATGAATTCGTTTTCCATTTACAGAAAGGGAAAATGAATTCATTTATAATGACTTTACAACTTCGTTATATCATTTACGCCTTGGGAAAATCCACTGAAGAAAACATGCCTGAAAAGACATGTGAATTTTACATCGGTAGCTCAGGCCACGTATAACAAGACAGAAGGGTGTTTACTCGCAATACTGTTTGAGTTCTTCCGAGGTATCGTCAACAAGGTCACTTTGTTTTGCTTCGTAGGCCATGGAGCGGTAGAGCTTGGAGGCCACTAAAGCTTTGGCCATGGACTCCTCCCCGTGTTGCCAGAAGAAGAGGGCCATTTTCTGCCTTTTCATTAGCACCGCCCAAAGCAGCAGCTCATTAAGAGGGCAAGGAAAGCGCCTTGTTTCCGGGTCATCGATATCTACTATGTCGTCTTTGGTTTTTTTCTTTTTTCCTTCTTCTGCAACAGTGTCGCCCTTTAAAACAAATTAAATCGAAAGAAAACTAATGTAAGGGTTACGTGGAATAAGGAAATGTCAGCCCATGCAATGTAAATGTCTGAAAAAAACAGATTCTGGAAACCATGAGTGAAATAAGAGGATATGTTACCCCACAAAATCCAGAAATAGAACTTGAGATATTTCAAGATTATCCATGGATGCTCAGAATATGAATTAATTATGTCTGTTTTGACAATAAGAGATGAATAAAAGGAGAATCACAAACGGTAGCTGATAGGAGCCAGGGAAGTGAGGCGTAGCTTGCACGGGCCTGTGCACCGTGTAATTGGCGAGGGGCATGGCAGGGACATTCCAGGGCATGTGGCAGGGGCATAGGGCACACACGTGCGCTGGGCACAGTTCCCCCTCGCTACAGGTCCGATCACAAGCATTGACAATTGCCATTTTCACCACTGATCACAGACTGGTCTAACAGAGCTTGGATTGTGGCTGTGTTAACAAAAATGGTTTTGGGTGCTGTGTGGTTTCCGGGCTGTATGACCATGTTCTAGCAGCATTCTTTCCTGACGTTTCGCCTGCATCTGTGGCTGGCATCTTCAGATGGATCTGAAGTTCCAGCTTACAGATGCAGAAATAACGTCGAGGAAAATACTGCTAGAACTACTGTTCCTCCCCTTACAGCCCGGAAACCATAACATAAGCAATGATACCCGCGATTCGAGTGAAAAGCCAACCCGACAATACAAAAATGGTTTTACTCTGGAAGCAGCCACAGAAAGAACTCACAGTGCATGAAAAAGTGAATATCATTTACTGATCTCTGGAACAGTGAACTGAATTATAACGCATGGCAATATGAATTGACCGAACTGTTAAATTAAAATGCTTGATTATTTTAAAAATATAAAACGCTATTTAAGTAAGTCTCTTCACATTGCTGAGAAAATTCTGAAAAGGCAAAAGCCCTGGATCCCCAATACCTAAGTTATCTTCCCTGGAAGTGCTATTGTATGATGTATACTCCTACCTTTGGTTTGTAAGGCTGCGCAGTTTTGATGAAGTGGTTGTGCCGCATTTTCTCCTTTTTATCTGCCCTGTTACCAAAAGGTTCGTGGTTTTTACGCAATTGAGGGGTGCCGCTTGCAGCATTTCGCCCAGACCTCTAAAAATTAGAATGTTAAACCGAGACAGGGAGAAAATCACAAATGAAATTTTAAACAAAAATTACCTGTAAGATGGCGCTGATAAATGAAGTTTTTCTGGGTGTAAGGAGTTAGGACATGCCAGGCTGGTAGCGGAGGCTACAGAAAGCACCCAGTTCAACACCTCCTCACATCAGCTATGAGTTCACTGCCTGACATTTGGAAAATGTCAGTCTCCCCAACCTCAGCCCCCATTCCAAAACACAGGGGTAGGCTGGGATTACTGCTTGTTGTAAGGTTTGTTGAGATAGTGAATGAAAAAATGCTGCAGAATGTCCCAATTACCAACATCGTTAAGAGAGAGCCAAGCAGCACTGACTTAACATCTCTCCCCATCAAAGCAGCAACCCGGACTTAAAAGCTTATCTTTGGCTAAGATTGGCCTTTCAGATGAGCATTTTATACGCATGTTTCCTAAAGTGCACTAAGCATAACTACATTGGCAACAGTTCCACAAGTTAAAGCTGCGGCTTTCACTAAAAAAAACCTTCTAGAGGTTTTAAGGCAAATTCTCTTCTTGGAAGCCTCTTTATGCTATGCAATTCGGATTGCTGGAAATTTTAAATACACTTGAGATTCTGAAGCAGTACGTTAAGTTTTTGTCCCGCCGAACTAAGGAAACCACCTACCCGATTGCTGCCGCTGAGACTGTTGTACACCACTCTGAGTTAGCTTCCGTAAAATGTTAATGCGCGATGCATCTGTAGGTTCCTCCCATCAAATATTCGATAACCAGCCCCACATCAATCAACGTGAGTTTGTAACCTGGAGGAAGGTTTCCCTGGAAGCAAGACAGTAAGAATTGAGAATACTTGAAACCACTCAGCCTCTGCCCATCATTTTCATGTGTATGTTATCAGGAGGAGGAGGAGGAAGAGGAGAAAAGAGTTTGGATTTATACTTCACCTTTCTCTCCTGTAAGGAGACTCAAGCTCCTTTCTCCTCCTCTCCCTGCAACGAAATAGACCGCGTGAGGTGAGTGAGACTTGAGGCTCCAAAAAAAGAACTGCTGACTAGCCAAGGTGCCACCCAGCAGGAGATAATAGTCAGTGCAGAAACCATCCCTGATTGCCAGATCGACTCTGAAAGCCACTCAGGTAGGTGGAGGAGTGGGGAATCAACCCCAGTTCTCCTGATTAGAAGCCATCCGCTCTTAACCACTACACCACACTGGCTATGTAAGGCTACATAGCCTTGGACCAAACCTGCCTAATCCCATTTTACCCAAATAATTTTACAGACTGTTTTATTCAAATGTAAGCCTCCTCCCCCAGATAAAATGGAACATACTTCTAAGTAAGCATATACAGAATTGAAACCCTTGTTCATATTTCATCATTTCATGAACATAAAGCAGGAGCAGCAGTGGCGTAGTGGCTAAGAGCAGGTGCACTCTGATCTGGAGGAACCGGGTTTGATTCCCAGCTCTGCCGCCTGAGCTGTGGAGGCTTATCTGGGGAATTCAGATTAGCCTGTGCACTCCCACACATGCCAGCTGGATGACCTTGGGCTAGTCACAGCTTTTCAGAGCTCTCTCAGCCCCACCTACCTCACAGGGTGTTTGTTGTGACGGGGGAAGGGCAAGGAGATTGTAAGCCCCTCTGAGTCTCTTACAGGAGAGAAAGGAGGGGATATAAATCCAAACTCTTCTTCTTCTTCTAACCATTAATAATTTCCAGACAACATTCAAAGTGTACGCTATGCTAAACAGTTCTGTAAGGGACAGGAACGAAAGAAATTAAACTACTTTGAAGTTTCCCATCATGGTTACTACAAAGAGTAGTTGAAACTCTTTTAGAAACATCATTACATGCGCGATGGGGAAGGGGGGGATGAGTTAACATTTATTTTCTTGTTTGAGTGTGTTTAAGCCATTCAAGTATTTTAGCCACTCAACGTCATACCTGTTTAACATCTCGAACAAGGTGAAACAGCGCTGGATTAGTTGGGCCTTGTTTCTTGAAGAGGAAAGAAGAAGAATGCAGACTCTTAGATATTTTGAGACATGCCACAAATACGCCAGCAGTGTACACAGAACATGTTGTATTAAAGATTCTAAAGGAGGGTTCTGCCAGGTAGCTGAATTCCATGGTGCCTGACAGTATTTCCCCTGGCACCTGCTGAGCTCTTTGGGAAGCAGGCGGGGCCAGTGTAAGGCAGGGCTTATTATTGGCTGCTCTCATTTGAGTGAAAGGACTATCCTCTGAAATAGAATCTGCAGCCATTGGAGGATCAGGAGGCACCTGGGCTTTCTCTAATTATTATGTGGTTCCATTCTCCCCTCTCTTCCTTCCCCTCCCCACTGCTTTACTTCCTTCCTTTTTATTCTCCAATGTCCTTCTCCCTCTCCCTCCCACCTTCCTTGTTTCCCTTTTATTGCCCTCTGCAATTCTTGCGCAAAGTACGTAATTTCATTCTCCCTCCTACGGCAGCCATTTTGGTTTGCCCACACCCGCTACGGAAACCACTTGGGGCAATGCTTGGCACCTCCTCAAAATTCTACAGGTGTTCACAGGCTTTAAAATGTTGGGGATCTCTACTCTAAGCTACCTGGAAAAACGTCTATCAAATAGAGATGCTCTCTCTAAGGCCCCTTCGGCACATGCAGAATAATGCACTTTCAATCCACTTTCACAATTGTTTGAAAGTGGATTTTGCTATTCCGCACAGTAAAATCTAGCTCCAAAGTACACTGGAAGTGGATTGAAAGTGCATTATTCTGCGTAACGGAAGAAAACTTATATATATAGCAACACAACGCTTTTGCTTGCAAGGTACTGTAACGACGACTTAGTTGAAGTTTTCAGAAGCAGTGCTTCAAAGTCTCTTATAGGCAGGCGTTAACTGAAGAAACGATCCTATGCAAATGACAAAAACTGTTTTTTTGAAATAATGTTCACCTCAGTGTTCTAGGCGCTCAAAACAATTACCCGAATTTCCCAGTCACATAAGGGAGGTTATTCAGAAGAAGACACAAGTAGGAAGCTTCTAGTGTCTAGCACAGGGGTCTGCAACCTGTGGCTCTCCAGATGTTCATGGACTACAATTCCGAATTGTAGTCCATGAACATCTGGAAAACAGCTATTATGTTCCTAGACAATCTAACAGGAAAAGCTCCTCCAAACATATATTCCCCCCTTCCCCGACCCGCCAGTTTTTCTTTACTAATTTTGAGATCAAACAACTGAAATCTGGGTAACATCTACAAACTCAGACCCCCACTTCATCCTAGTCTATCATAGCTTGAATTTTGTATCATCAAACTGCTTTTAACCTTCCAAACTGGGCTGTACTTATTAGCTCGGTACGAATTAATGCTTTAGATATGCTTTTCACCCTTCAACTATTTGACCCCTCCAAAGAGGCAGCGAGAACTGCCAGGGATTCCTTGCGCAATCTATAAACGAGAGACCGAGAAGATGATGTGCAGCAGCATTAAGTGAAGTGTGTTAAATAATTTATTCTACTTAAGCTTCTATCTTCAGTAAAAGCTTAATCTGGGATTCAGTTCCAGAGGACACAAGGGCCAGAAGCGTAGCTGGTCTGGTAGCTTCATCGGGGATAAATCCATCAATAGCTACTAGCCATAGTGAGCAAAGGCTATTTTACCTGCAAAAGCAATTCCTCTTCCCACCCTGAACTATCTAACTCAGGGGTCTGCAACCTGTGGTTCTCCAGATGTTCATGGACTACAATTCCCATCAGCCCCTGCCAGCATGGCCAATTTGGAGAGCCGCAGGTTGCAGACCCCTGATCTGACTACATAAAAATGTCCATACAACAGAAATTAGAAACATGCACTGGGGTGAAAAGATACCTTTCAAAAGAATTGTTGTAAACTTACAGTGTTGTAAAGCTCTTCCAGTCTGGGAATGGTAAGAAATTTGTGCATGCTTACTCCGTTCTCAATAAGCAGTTTCACAAAGGCAACTCGGTCCATCACAAGGGCATCTAACATAGCCTGCTCTAGAGATCCAACCTGAAGACAAGAGACCATGATCTTTATATTGAAATTAACTGACAAGCCTGCAACGATCTGCGTATCTCACAGATTGGGACATTCCCAACTTTGCCTTCCACTGAAGCTCTGAGTGAGTCCTCCAGCCTACATTTTGTTCCTGGGGGGTCACTGGACTGTCAAGAAGAGGAGGCTCTTACTCATACGATCTTCTTCTGTCCTAAATATGCGAGCATCAGATATTTGCTACCACAAGCTACATTTACTAATTTTCTCAGCCAATTCAGGAACTGCTCTACTTCTAAACAGTGAAAAAAACATAGAGATACTGGAAAAGACTGCAAAATTTCTTCTGCAAGTACTTAAGAATAACAGAATTGAACTTGATCCTGTTTTAATACTCATCTATTTGTATATTTATCCCTTTATTTTTTATGCCTAATAAAGGTTATAAGTTGAAGTTGAAGAAGAAGAACTGGATTTATATCCCCCCTTTCTCTCCTGTAGGAGACTCAAAGGGGCTTACAAACTCCTTTCCCTTTCCCCCTCACAACAAGCACCCTGTGAGGTAGATGGGGCTGAGAGAGCTCAGCAGAACTGTGACTAGCCCAAGGTCACCCAGCTGGCACGTGTTGGAATGTACAGGCTAATCTGAATTCTCCAGATAAGCCTCCACAGCTCAGGCGGCACAGCGGGGAATCAAACCTGGTTCCTCCAGATTAGAGTACACCTGCTCTTAACCACTACGCCACTGCTGCTCCTACAAGAAGAACAAGGAGAACAGTGTAGGAGGCAAAGCAAAGGGTCTGCCACAGGAATTAACACCCCCTTTTCTGAAAACTTAAGCGCCCCTTGAATCTTTGGAACTCTGTGGATGGATACAGGCTAAGAAAAAACAGAAGTCTGAAAACTAAGTAAGGAAAGGCAAAAGCAGCAAACGCCACGTTCTCCAAACATGAAATTCAAACACTGTTGAAACTCAGTAACTTTTACTAAAATGTTTTATTAAATTATTCAAAATAAAATGCACAGTAGTTCAGAGAGCAAGCTGTGAAACAGGACACCCATATCCCATTCTTCTCAGTTGTGCTCTCATAATTAACTGCTGCAGACATAATATTGCCTGCTCAACTGCAATTGGTTAGAAAAAAGTTTTAGTACAAAATGGGAATTGGTATGTTGCCACAGTTACAATCCTGAAGCATTCATTCTGCCCAGGACTTATGTTGTGTAGTTGTAAGATGTTTAAAAAAAACCCCTCAACCCTGAAGCTCTCTGGGGGATTTGGGCCTAACCTACCTTGCAGGGTTTGGGGGAAGATAAAAGGAGTTGTTTAGAAGGTACAATTCTTACTCAAAGCTATATCTACAGTATTAGCAGGCTGCTTCTTAACTGTAATTTTGCTTCTTCCGTCACATTTACTTACCAGCCACTGTTGGCCATACACAAAAACATGATTTTTGGCAATGTCGACTCGGTCCCAAGCAAGAGTAAGGACCAGCTGGTCAAATGCAGAAGCATTTGTTCCTAAAATGAAACCAAAACACAGAAAGCAGATCTGTATTTCAACAACTCATCTGAACAATCTTATGTTCACAAGTACCATTTCCTTTATCTCAACTATAAGATGTCGTTTTTATCATTATACTTTAGCAACAGAACCAGCTTATTACAAATCCACCTTGCAATGCCCTCTATAATTAAACACTGCAAAAAAATTTGAGTTGGAAAAGATTAAAACTTAAAACACACAATATGTAATTTCTAAGTTAGACAGACTCTGGCATTATTACTAAGGACAAGCAAAAAAGATGTATGCGTGTGTGCTCATTTTTGGGGGGGAATCTGCCAGGTTCAAAAGTTCTCTCATTTTCAACAATGTTTCAGGCAGCGAAAAAGAAAAAGAAGAAGAGTTTGGATTTATATCCCCCCTTTCTTTCCTGTAAGGAGACTCAAAGGGGCTTACAAACTCCTTTCCTCTCCCCTCCCCCACAACAAACATGCTGTGAGGTGGGTGGGGCTGAGAGAGTTCCGAAGAACTTTGACTAGCCCAAGGCCACCCAGCTGGCATGTGTTGGAGTGCACAAGCTAATCTGGTTCACCAGATAAGCCTTCACAGCTCAAGTGGCAGAGCGGGGGAATCAAACCCAGTTCTCCAGATTAGAGTGCACCTGCTCTTAACCACTACACCATGCTGGCTCTCGGAAAAAAAGGAGCCAAAGCATTTGCTACTAGCCTCATTCTGAAGCAGCCTTCTGGCCCTGGCAACAGTGTTTTTCTCATGTTCATCATGCAAAAGTAAGAAGAGCTGGGATCAGTGTTGTTAATGACAAAAAGGTATAGTTAAAATAAAGGGAGAAAATCCAGCAGCAGATGCTGAGTGGGGAATGAAACAGCAGCAGGAAAGGAAAGTAGCTTCTCCGTCTCCCTTGCTCCCCAAGGCAGAATGTCTCACCTGTAGCCACCGCTGCTGCAAACACATTCATGGGACCACATTCAGGGCAGCCCTAATTATTTATATGCTTTTAAAGTTGCTGGTTTTTCAACTGACCTTTTAGCAGCGCTGTAAGGATTGCAACATCGATATCTTGATGCTCATCAGACCCAATATGGAACACGGTGATCTGTAATAAACACATTAGCATTTTCGTATATTTTAACAGCTCCTCAACGTAATATATTATTTAATTTCTCGACCAAAGTAACCTTTAAAAATGAATAAAATAGAATCTTAGAAGCAGAAACAGCCCGCTTTATTTTATTCATGGTGTTTTCATTCTGCCTTTCAACATGAAAAGCTCTTGGGTGACTCTCAAAAAATAAGTGATAATATACAACCTAATATACTAACTCACACAAACCACAATAATAGCAGCAGCAGAAGTTGGCATCTAACAAAAACAGTGTATAAAATAAAACAGCAGCATTTAGAAGAGCAAAACGGAAACAATAAAGCATCACAAAACATAAATCTCAACATTATCTATATACAATATAGCAAATAAATATTACAGCATTAATAAGAACTAAAAAAATCAAACAGCAAATTAAAAAAAACATGACTATATAAAATAGGAATGTGGGAAAGAATGAGAAATTTGCAAACAGTCTGAGCAAAACAAATATATCTTTGCCTGTTGCCAGGAGTTCAAGGAACTCAGCACTAGGTGAAGAGCCAAGGAGGCAGCGTAAGAGGTGTAACAACTGAGAAGGCACGGCTTCTTTGCACCGACCCGCCTTACGTCAATTATGGGACGTAGATGGAGGAAGACCTCCGATGAAGATGCTGTTCTGAGCTGATGGGCAAGTATGTGCACAGTTTAAACCAATAAACCCTCACACAGTTAAGCACTTACGCCCAAAGATAAACAGAAATAAAACACACTTGACTGTTTCCCAAATTGTACCTGAAGTCTTTATGTCATGTACTTGGGATTGCAAAAATGGGAAAACCAAACGCTAATTCTCACTTCAACACAGCTTGCTAGACATGTATTCCACAACTGATCAGAAAAAAAACAGGTTTTATGAATTTGGTAAGGAAGCCCCTTGGTAGGTCTAAAGAACTTCTTTGAGGGCACTTTCGCACATGTAGAATAATGCACATTCAATCCACTTTCACAACTGTTTGCAAGTGGATTTTGCAATTTCACACAGTAAAATCCAGCTGAAAAGTGCACTGAAAGTGGATTGAAAGTACACTATTCTGCATGTGAGAAAGTAACCCTAATCACTTACCCCCTCCCACAAAAACCAGCACGCTACATCATACATCATTTCTGAAAAACTACTTTGAGGTTTGACAAAAGAAAGAGGAAGGATCTGCCATTCAACAAGGGGATGGATATTCAGGAAGCACCAGTCCAAAGCATGATTGGGTTCGTAACTCGTTAAGAAGATCTTTTAAATGCTGGCCACGATCCCAAGCAAGAAATACAAAAACCAAATTTCAGCAGTTGACAGAGAACCAAAATGAAAATCAATTACAAAAAGAGAAAAGGTAAGCATTTTTCAAAGCAGATCATTTGACCTGCAGAAAGAAAATTTGCCCTGGCCTCATAAATAAGTCAAAGTTATTTTTGTTTTTTTTAAGTCAGATTGCAGCTGTTATTTTTTTATCCCACATAGCTGGTGAGATTCCTCCTCATTTTCAAAGTGTTTATGGAAGAGTGTAATACTAACAAAGTGCTTCCTGAAGAAGGCAAAGCAGACAATGACTTACCAGTTCTTTTCTTTTCATGCACTCTAGCAGTGTTTGGAACAAGTGAACCGCTTCGCTCTGGCCAAAATTAAACGTCTTTTTGATGGTCGAAATTATTTCGAGTTCTGCCCCCTCAGGAATGCTTCTGAGAAAACCAGAAAGCCCAGTATTATTCACAGAAATATAGTATATTGCTTGGGTGCAAAGGGGGGGGGGGGGCTTTATGCAGCACCAAAACAAAACCTTATCCTCCAGTGGATAAGCCAAAAACCTTATCTTCCAGTGGATTCTAAGCCAAAAACACCTCTCAAGGAAGTGTGCTTCACTTCACAATGTGACGTATTCATAGCACCGGACGTTTCAACAGGCTTACCCTCCTTCTTCAGTTTGCTTATGGACATAAGCCAGGATGTCTGCAGCTCTGCCAGTCCCCTCGCAAACCACCACGGGCACTGGGGGGCTTTCCTGCAGGTAATCCAGAACAGTGAGGATAACGTTGGGACCACCTTCAAAGATGAGCGCCACGACAGGAACACCCTGGCCGATTCCTAAAGCAAGCAGGTAAAAGAAAATTACGTGTATCAATTACGCATACACAGTTCTTGGTCTCGAAAGAATAAGAAGAATCCTACTGTATTTTTAAAATTCAGAGAAGCAGAGTTACTATGTGGGCTGCATACACTCTGAAGTTAAAACACAAAATTAAAAATTTACATTCAAGCATGTTGGATTTTTCTGCACAGAGAAGCAGCTAGCACACTGATTAAAAAGGGTGAAAGAAAAAAGGGAATTACATTTAGGAGGAAGAGGAAGAAGAAGAAAAGGAGGAGGAAAAAGAAGAAGAGGAGGAGGAGGAATAGGACGAAGTTGGATTTATATCCTCCCTTTTTCTCCTGTAAGGAACTTACTAAGGACTTACAATCTCCTTTCCCATCTCCCCTCACAACAAACACCTTGTGAGATAGTTGGGGCTCAGAGAGCTGAGACT
Source organism: Sphaerodactylus townsendi (assembly GCF_021028975.2). Lineage (NCBI taxonomy): Eukaryota > Metazoa > Chordata > Lepidosauria > Squamata > Sphaerodactylidae > Sphaerodactylus > Sphaerodactylus townsendi. The sequence continues at coordinate 17,881,481 of NC_059441.1, read as the reverse complement.
AGCCCAAATGGCATGTGTTGGAGTGCACAAGCTAATCTTGTTCACCAGATAAGCCTCCACAGCTCAAGTGGCAGAGCGGGGAATCAAACCCGGTTCTCCAGATTAGAGTGCACCTGCTCTTAACCACTACAACACGCTGGAGCCTGGGGAGGGACTCAGCAGAGTATAAAGTCATTGAGGTCATGCTGTAAAGCAATCATTTTCTCCAGGAGAACTGATCGATGTTAACTGGAAATCAGGCGTAGTTCTGAGAAATCTTCAGGCCGCTCCTGGAAGTTGGCAGCCGCACAACATAATTCCAGGCTCAACACATCCCCGTCAGTTGCACAAACAAGTTAAAATGCTGAGAAAGCCATTTTAAAAGCAGCTAATCATACACAAGGGCTTGAAGTGTGGTTTATCCCTGATGAAGACATAATTAAAATGCAGTCAAGTCAGCAGAGACACAGGCAGAACACAGGCACCGAAAACATGTCATAACATTGCACGGTAAAATGTAGCCCATAGGTACAATAAATGCAGAAGACGTAAGCACTCCTCCTTATCACCCACTTCATCAAAACGGATCTTTTGTTTGTAAGAACGTTAAGTAGTAAATGTGCAAACATAAGTTATCACTGATTAACAACGCAGTACGAAATGACGCCTTTAATACCAAGCTTCTACAGATGACAAAAAGCTCTGAAAAAACCCAGATCTTCCCCTCAGTCCCCTACAGGTACAAATTCACAAATTGCTTCTATCACCACCTCCACCCCAAGCAGAGAGCGGGCTCTGGGCATTACATAGCACCAAAAGAACCAACCACTTCTCCTTCATCTTTCCTGCACTTCTTCTTAATGACTGAAACCACCTCAGGGAAGTCAGTCAGAGGAGTAAATTAAAGTTTACACGTTCAGTAGAACTAAAGCTTTTCAAGGATTTTTCCATTTTCTACTGTAGGTGGAGAGTGGTTGCCTATGTAAATGCTCCCCCTCAAAAAAAAATCAACACAAAGGAAAATAAGCATACCAGCAACAAGACTTTGTGTAACTCTTCTCCACTTCGCTATTTTTCTAGGTGTAGAAGAGTTTGGATTTATATTCCCCCTTTCTCTCCTGTACGAGACTCAAAGGGGCTTACAATCTCCTTTCCCTTCCCCACTCAAAACAAACACCCTGTGAGGCGGGTGGGGCTGAGAGAGCTCCAAAGAGCTGTGACTCGCCCAAGGTCACCCAGCTGGCATGTGTTGGAATGCACAAGCTAATCTGATTCAGCAGGTAAGGCTCCACAGCTCAAATGGCAGAGAGGGGAATCAAACCCAGTTCCCCAGATTAGTGTGTACCTGCTCTTAACCACTACACTAAGCTGGCTCTTATTCTACATGTAGAAGTCAAACTATTAACCCCTAGTGGCCACTGTGGGTTTTCCAGAGGGTGGGTCATGGCTGAACAGATACAGCCACACAGTCTGGAAAAGGCACAGCAGCCAGCTGATTCCAGCGGTAAAAGAATTTGACAATGCAAATTAACCCCTACCTCACCTCCAGCTTGAAGTGACTCAAGTGTCACCACTTTACTGTGCATTTCTTTCAGAGTTCAACAAACCAAACAATAACAAGACCATGCCACAGCCAGGCTGCAAAACACCCACATACTTGCATGGATTCTTTGCAAATTGATTGTTTTTTCCAGTTCTCTTCGAAGTTTCACTTCTGCCCCATATTTTCCAACGGTTCCATCGTCCACCAGTATGAAATGGGAGTGAAGATTGTTAAGGACGTTTAATTTACTCAAAGGGTTCAGCAGGGTTTGATAGGGAGCAACCACCTAAATGTCAAACACGAACAAACAAGACCCCTGTAAAAATCCAGCAGAGGGCAAGGGGGAGATAAAACAAAATTGCTTTGAAGATCTGTTAGGTTTTAAAGGGTCTTTCAAGTCTGCTTCCTGCTTGTTCTGTTTATCAGTCAGCTGTGGCTCGAAAAGAAGCTGCACGGCTAAGCATGATTCCCCTGCCCCTGAGTGGGCTACTATTTCCACCATACCTCACTGAAAGCAAAGTAGATTGGTTTGATTCTGGCATGCCCAAAGTCAGGTTGGAACAGGCCCTTGGCACAGCAGGCATGAGGTACCCCCATTTACAAGACGAGTCTTTACAACACCAAGTCCAAAATGAAGAGGAAGAAGAAGAGTTTGGATTTATATCCCCCCCTTTCTCTTCTGTAGGAGACTCAAAGGGGCTTACAAACTCCTTTCCCTTCCCCCCCTCACAACAAACAAAGAGGCGGGTGGGGCTGAGAGAGCTCCGAAAAGCTATGACTAGCCCAAGGTCACCCAGGTGGCATGTGTTGGGAGTGCACAGGCTAATCTAGTTCCCCAGATACGCCTCCACAACTCAAAGAGCGGAGAATCAAATCTGGTTCCTCCAGAATATGTTAAAGTATTGGACTTGAATTCAGATCAAAGCCTCACACCCCAATCCAGAGGGGTGAATTCACTTATGGAGGCGGTGCAGGGCTGCACCCGTGGATTTGCCCTCGGGTGGTCTGGAGGCGTGGCTGAAGGAGAAAGTGACATTAGTTGGCTTCCACCCAGCCTCTGCTTGCCAGAACGCCAGCACCTTGGGCTTATGGCACCCTTCTGGTGGTGTAGGCCCATAGAGCCCCATGGAGGGAGGGCTTTTTGTTGGTGCAGAGGCTTTTTCTGTTTTTTGCCTCTCCATGGTGCCGAGAAGCTCTAGTAGGGTGGTGCCGAAGCAGTGCTGCCTCCTGCCGCTGGGAACTCTGGATTGGGCCATCAATGCAGTTATGAAGGACCCTTCATAATAGAAGAGTTTGGACTTTTACCCCACCTTTTTCTCCTGCAAGGAGACTCGAGGTGGCTTACAAGCTCCTTTCCCTTCCTCTCCCCACAACAGACGCCATGTGAGGTAGGTGGGGCCGAGAGAGTTCCAAAGAACTGTGACTAGCCCAAAGTCACCCAGCAGGAATGAAGGAATATAGAAACACATCTGGTTCACCAGATAAGCCTCCGCCATTTAGGTGAGGGAGTGGGGAATCAAACCCGGTTCTCCAGATTAGAATCTCTGAACCACTACACCACGCTGGCTCTCGATTAAAAGTACAAGTACAACAAATGGATCAGCTCACATCTCTCCCAACGAGGTCGTTTCTGTTTTCAATCACTCCCCACGAAGGTATTCCAATAGTGCAAATCTTTCGAGATGATCGAGAGGCGTGTTCCTTGAGGGCATCACCAACATGTTTCGCAACACCTGCCAAGAAACAAGGAACATCTCTAAGATTCTGTCCTATCAGCACAAACAAATCATCTGGACCAATTTACCACCTAAAAACCAGCCATGTCTATCAAACCGTCCTCAAAAGAATTCTGACCAGGCTTTCTGTGAAAACTTCCTAGGAAGGTTGGAGAATCCCTCAAATTTCCCTTGCCAGTCAGAAGTTTTACTGTAATTTAATCCCATTGCTGTACACAATGAGTGGTTATTTTCCTCCTTTAAAACACTTGTGGAGAAACTCGGTCAAGATGACCCCCTATGACCTTAATTTCCTCAACTAATCACACACTGTTCTTTCAGCCTTTTAAAAAAACCTTTTCTAAAAAGTTTGACTGGAAGCTTATGCGGTCGTGACGCATCTTAATTAAGACATTACCCAAAGTGATGTTCTTCGCAAGAAAAACACCAAAATATTGTGCCAAATATTGCACGCTATTTTTAGCTGTGGCAGCAACACCCATGCTCAAGTAAAAGGTGTCTATCAACAATATCGAGCCACATCTAAAACTGAAAAAAACAACCGACATGTTTTAGCCAATTCTGAAATATTACTGAATGGATCGCCTTTACGTGTTGAAGATACAAATACGTAAACACTAAAGCTGAGATTTTAGCTTTCCCATATACAAGGCATTCAAAAGAATATGAACCGAATCTTCCAAAGGCAGATCCATAATATGTACCTATTCACATTCTTTATTTATTTATTTATTCTTTAGATTTTTACACCGCCCTATCCCCAAGGGGCTCCTGTTTTTCAAGAGGGAAAAAAATCTCAAAGGGGCTAATGAACATGAATATAAAGTAATGAGATTAGGCCAATGGAAGGACTCTGTCCTCTCTCCTAAAAGTTTTAGCGGGGACCCAGTTTAGTGTTACACTTTGGTCTGAGGTCAGTTATTGGTATTAACATCTATGAGGTCTTTTATCCTGTGGGAATCATAGAGTTGGAAGAGACCCCAAGGGCCATTAAGTCCAACCCCCTGCAATGCAGGAACACAAAATCAAAGCACTCCTGAAGGTACAGTGAAAAGTGTTGCAACTTTAGTAGTATATATGCAAGGCTCAGATCTTGTATGGTGGATTATAACGTTACACCAAGGCCCAATATTCCCTTTGTCATTCATGGTTTCCAAGGCTGCTACCTCCCAGGTCCTGCACAATCGTTGCACCTATGCCATCTGGATACAGAGTCGAACATTACCTGTATTCACCCCTCCAGTTATAATCCAGGCTCCCGTCGTCACCGCAGCTTTAACAAGGCCTTTGCCGAGCAACTGTTTGATACGTGGGTGAAGCTCAAATTTCTGCATCCCTCCGTGAACGGAGATAACAAGCTTGGGCAGTTCCATCTGCCATTCTTTAAGCATAAGCTGGAGGATGGCTTCAGGTTTGGTATCATAGGACAACCGCACATACTGACAACCGAAGAATTAGGAAGTGTTAGCCACCTTCACATGACGTAACAATGCAAACATAATAAAACACTTTTTGTGCAGGATAAGATGCAAGATAAGAATGAGATGCGGGGATGAACAGGTGCTCTTCCCACATCTGTAATTTCTAAGGGGAATTTCAGAACCCGCTGCAAGATTTTGAACAATATACACCTCTGCAGAAATAATGTTCCAAAACTTGGATTTTAATGACTCGCTTACTTCATCATATTCTGTCTGCAAATATCAGGAAAAAAACCAATGAAAAGCCAGAGCCATATACCAAAGTAGAATTTATTAAGCTCACTGCAGCATGCGGTCATACAGAATAGTTCAGAGTCAAATTATGACTTCTGCAAACCAAGAAGTAAAAAAAAGAGAGTTGGAGAGAATGGAATGCATTCGGACCACAGACCCGGTGCACGCTGCCTTTCCCCCTGTAATAAAAGGGGAAAGGGAAAGCCAAAATCTCTGCTATGAAAACCAAAAGACCAAAACACATGCTAAGATTTGTAGAAGACCATCCTTTTGTAGAAGACAGATGACAAAAATTGGAAGAGTTGATAATCATACTGAGAAAGAGGCGGATTTATCCTTCTTGCTTGTCAAGGGACAGAATGCCAACAGTCCACAACTCCATTCATGTCAAAAATTGCAGATTACTCAGACAGAAAATGAGTTTCAGTAATGGATACGGCTTCAATCGAGCAGCCGCTGTGTCCCTTAAGGCACAAGTCAGTCACGTGAGAACTTGATTTCTCTATATGCTATCACTTCTATGGCTGGGTGCTTCACTTGAACATTTCATTTTATTTTTAGATTTGTACCCCACCCATCCCCGAAGGGCTCAGGGCAGCAATTTTTTTTACAAAAGTACCTACCAAGCCCAGGATGAGAAGAAGAGTTGGATTCATATCCCCTCTTTCTCTCCTGCAAGGAGACTCAAAGGGGCTTACAAACTCCTTTCCCTTCCCCCCTCACAACAAACACCCTGTGAGGTAGGTGAGAGAGCTCAGAAGAACTATAACTAGCCCAAGGTCACCCAGATGGCATGTGTTGGAGTATACAGGCTAATCTGAATTCCCCAGATAAGCCTTCATAGCTCAAGCGGCAGAGCAGGGAATCAAACCCAGTTCCTCCAGATTACAGTACACCTGCTCTTAACCACTACACCACTGCTATTAGGTGACAAACACGTGTGGGGCATTGGGAAATGTGAAACCTACCTTAGCTCGGTAAGAATGAGACCCTCCTTGGAAGTTAATGACTCCATAAGCATCTGTTGGACTCTGTTCTGTATGTTTTTCCACTGACCATTCTTCTATCTCCTGATTGAAATTTTCACCCAATTTCACATCTGAATATTTCATGGCAAGACTTGCTGTGAAGCAAGCATGTTGCCGGACCAAACGGCCGCAGCAGCACCTGTAGAGAATTGCAACAAGCCAGGGAATTAATGTTATTTATTTAAAAAATATTTGCACGCCACTTAGTCCATTTTAGCTGTCTCACGCACTTCACATCAAAACGACAACAGACAATAAAATTAATCACCGGCACACGACTTTAAACACAGCAAATAAAAAAACTTCAACACACACACACACACAAACAGCAGATAACCACAGCCAAAAAAAGAGAGAAATTCAACCAAAAGGCAGATGAAACTGAAAGATTTTCACCTGAACCTGAAAGCAGGCAATGAAGATGCCAGGTGGACCTCTCAGGGGATGTGTGTTCCAGAGATACAGCACCACCACTGAAAAGGTCCTATACCTGGTCACCACCTATCTCACTTCCATGGATGGGAGCATCTAGAGAAGACCTCTGAAGAAGTGAACAGGCAGATTCACACCAGTGGAAAGGCCCTTCAGGCACGTTTGGCCCAGACATTGCAGGGCTTCAAAAATCAAATCTGGCTTTGAATTAGGCCCGGAAACAAACTAGAGCTTATGCAGAGCTTGAAATACACGGTCACTGTGGCACTTTCTTAGCAATATCCTTGCTGTAGTATTTTGGACTACGTGCTGTTCCCAAGAGCTCCTCAAATGCACCCCTAAATAGTAAGCACTACAGCAGCCAAAACCTGCATGTAACCAGAAGAGGATAAACATTGTGAGATCTACCCCATTTTCCCCAGTTGAATAAGTTTCCATGCATTTCGTTTCCAGTTATGTTCAAATACCATAGCCAATTTTCTAACATTTCACTAACATCAAAGCACAGCTGCATATTTCAGAGACCAAATTAAAGGGGTAAATTGAACAGAGTTCTACTTACCTGACAAGTTGCTGACAAATCTGACATCCTGGGAGACATCTGTCAAAAAATACAAGACAGTATTTTAGCACTTTGCCCTCCTCACCTTCACACCCAAGAATCTATGCCTTGATATGAAGAAGATTGTCCTTAAATATTTATGTTTCCACTTCTTATAGTTTACCACAATTTTTTTTACATTTATAATTGTGGGAAAAGGCTCTAAAGAGAAAAAGCACTCATTGTCTACTGGTATAATTTTGTAAAGGTGTTCAAGAAGTAAAATGGCTGCTTATACGGATACAAAATAAGTATCACTATGCCTTTAACAGTGCAATCCTAAGCAGAAACCAATGTGTTCAGAAGGGTAGAACACTGTTTAGAACTGCTCTGTACAAGAAAACATGATGTGGTCATGACAAGCCACGAACCTTCATGGCTTGTGACAAGCCATGAAACTTTTTGGATCATGGCAAACCATGAACCTTCATGGCTCATGACTAGCTCATGACTTCATGGGTTTTCAATGCAACCATGACCTTCAGTTGGCAGTCCCCATTTTTATGCTGAAATGTATACTGACTGCAAATTCCTCACAAACTGCTCATATTCAGAAATCACAAGAAACATTCGTTTGCCCACTGGAGGCTAAGACCAGCCTCTTCTTGTGCTTGTATGCTCCCTCACAACTTGTTCCTCTCTCCTCCCCTCACACATAAGAACATATGCTAGATCAGACCAGAGTCCATCTAGTCCAGCTCTCTGCTACTTGCACTGGCCCACCAGATGCCTTTGGGAGCTCACATGCAGGATGTGAAAGCAATGGCCTGCTGCTGCTGCTGCTGCTGCTCCCGAGCATCTGGTCTGCTAAGGCATTTGCAATCTCAGATCAAGGAGGATCAAAATTGGTAGCCATAGATCAGGGGTAGGGAACCTGCGGCTCTCCAGATGTTCAGGAACTACAATTCCCATCAGCCTCTGTCAGCATGGCCAATTGGCCATGCTGGTAGGGGCTGATGGGAATTGTAGTTCCTGAACATCTGGAGAGCCGCAGGTTCCCTACCCCTGCCATAGATTGACTTCTCCTCCATGGACCACAATGGAATGTTTCCTGTCTTCAAAACCCTCCAAAAGCCAGTATGCTGTGACATACAAACAGAAGTAAAACTGGAGTTCTTTTCTTACCCACAAACTTCAATTAAACCTTAATCCAGAATCCCAGTTTTGCTTTTGTGAGAAGGGGAAAAAAATTCCCACACATCTGAATTAGGATGTCACAACAAAATGGGAGTTTGAGCGAAGACTTCCCATACTTGGAAACGCTTAGTCATGCTCCATATATGAGGCGATTGTGGAAGGGGGTGCATAAGAACATCAGAACAAGCTGTGTCCGAGATCATCACAGGCAAATAGGCTTTCAATGATGTCAGAAGGAGGCCATTGTTAACCCAGGTTTGCCACAAATTATACATTCCATAGGGAGCTGCAACCAATCACCTGGATGAATGTCCCTGTATGAAGTATGTGTTTACTGCATTAACACTTTGGATTTATACAGGCATATTTCAAATTTTAGGTCAATCTTTTTTGGAAGTGTGATGAAGCCATTATTGTCTGGGGTGAAAAACGAGAAAAGGGTCAAGAGGCGACCTAGAATTGTGCTTCCGGAAAGGAAAAGATGCTCACAAGAATAAATAAACGGGCTTTACAAATTATCTTTTCTTTTCCTTGGAGCAATTCCTATCTTTATTGAGGAATCTTTTTTGCTTCATTAAGTTTCATTCACAGGAGCACTGTACCACAGCAAAGTGCTGGCTGGGAAAAACTCAACATCAGCTTCTCAATTACCCATTCCACATTTGCAAATTTTCCATGCATTTCAGCCCGATCGTAGCAAAATCTTCTCAGGCTCGAAGGATTCATGAACTGCAGTAAACTCGCTGTGACACTTTTTACAAACTAGAACAATTGCTGGCTAGATCTCGTTCAACTGTAAACAGATTCTGAGAAGCTGACATTCGGGTTTTCCCAGAATGAACAAATATTTCTGCTAGTCTATACAGAGAAACCCTGTACCGTTTTATAATTTACCTGTGAGGGTCCTTTGAACTTGGTATAATATACACACATTCCCGCTTGGTAAAAGTATTTTCTATCCAAGATTTCTGGGACTGCAAAGTAAGATATTCCGAGTGTCAGACACAAATATTGTCAAGCATAATTTAAAACAGCATTTTACAGAGCACACTCTTATAGGGTCAATCCATTTTTACCGGCAACAGATTAATTCTTTGCTGCGTATTTTGGTTCAACAGTTCACACATTCACTGAACCAACAGGATCGAAGCACAAATTAGTAGCCACCACATTTCAAGGTCTGTGAAATGTCCAAAAAAGCTGTCAAAAAGTTTTTTAAAAAAAATCTGTACAATTGAAGGTGTGGAAAGCCTGAGGGAGAAAACGCACGCCAAGCAGTTGTAGGGCAAAAAACACAGGGGTTGAGCCAAACCATTATGAACGGGAAGCAAACAGCTACTACTGTTTTCCCCCAAACATTTGAGCGGGAGCTGGCAAGAGTCCAAGCAAGACTTCTCACACTTCCACTTCCACAGAAGGTCACTCTAGCGCAGAGGTGTCCAACTCTGGCGCTTCAGGTGTTCATGGACTACAATTCCCATCAGCCCCTGCCATGCCAGCATTGACCATGACAGCAGGGGCTGATGGAAATTGTAGTCTATGAACATCTGAAGCGCCAGAGTTGGACACCCCTGCTCTAGCGCAGGGGTCTTCAAACTATGGCCCTCCAGATGTTCATAGACTACAATTCCCATGAGCCCTACCACTTGGCCATGCTGGCAGGGGCTGATGGGAATTGTAGCCCATGAACATCTGGAGGGCCATAGTTTGAAGACCCCTGCTCTAGCGGAACCACACAATAGTCTTTGGATTTATCCTGCAATCCAAAAAAACACACACAATCTAATGGGAGTATACCCTGTGAAAGTAAATGGGATTTGGTTTACATCAGACCTATTCAGGACTGCTCTGGCAGAATACACATTCCACATATGGAGGGGAGTAGGAATCCTATGGTACAGCCAACTGAAAGCAAAAGCAGCAACATGAAAACATGCAGAGACAAACATCTGCCCCACATCATCTCTTGCACTGACAACCTATGGGTCTCCATAAGTTAGCTGCAACTTGACGGCATTTAACACCCCCAGATTTCTTTATGTATATATTTATGGGCCTAGTGGAAACATAAAACAGCTTAAAACACCATTCTCCTCCTTCCCCCTGTTTTATCCTCACAACAATTGTGGTTTTTTTCTTATGTTGAATGTTGGGATGACATTGTACACTGTGTACGGCGAAACTGGCGTGGGTTTTTCTCTCTATTTTTTAAAATGCTGCTCAAAGGCCATAACAAATAAGCAAACAAGCAAGCTAAGGATGAGGGAGACTCCCTGGCCCAAGGTAACCCAGAAAGTTTCCAAGACAAGACAGAGATTTGAAATGGAGGCTCCCAGATCGTGATCTGAAACTCTACCTTGTACCAATATCTAGCACAGAAATATTTGCATTTTCAGATATATCTATAATGGAACAGCACAGAAATTCTATATTATTATGAAATACAGCGGCATATGACAAAAATAAAATGTTCTGTCGTAACAGAGACAATATAAAACTAGAATGTTTAAAACCAACAAAGGGACTTTTTCCGCTGACCACTGACAGTCTCACAAACATTCCATCACTTACACAGACTAAAATGCAACAGTCTAGGCTGAAATCCTCTATAGAAACCGCACAGATACACGAAACTGCTTCATGCCAAATGTGGCTTATATTTCCACCAGCACTGCGCCTATTTTCCAGACATTTGGTACACATTATGGAGAGGTGAATTTTTTCTTGCATCGCCTTTCCAAAACTACAACGCGTCTCACCAAGTTAACAGGGGAACAGAGTGCTTTCAGCAAACAGAAAGTCTTTCTTGGTAGCTGAGGTTTTTCCACACTTATCTTTGTGGCTAAACATAATGAGGCCGTTTTCTATATGCCAACAGGATACAAGGATTGTAAAATGGGATATACAAAAAGATTACAGGAAGTACTTACCACTTGAACTATATCTATTGTAAATGACATAAATGACGAATTTAGAAGCATCTGAACTGAAGGTATGGTTATACCAACCTTTAGAATATTTAATATAGTCTGAAGCACGGACTTAACTGGAAACAAGTCCCATTTCTGAGTAAACATGCTGAAGACTGCTCTATAAATTTTAAAAGTAACCATAAAACCAAGCACAGCACAAGAAAGATTTGAATGTAACAACAACAACCACCACCTTTATTAGGCATATAAAATAGGCTCCAGAGCGTTACAGACATTTCTGAGGTACAAATTAAAAATCACATTCAAAACACAGACAGAGAAACTGTATCTAGCATTGGATGTTACTTAGAAAGTTCTGTCACTTGTAAAAGAAATTTTACTACTTTTTCCAAGAGCACGCATCTGTATTATTTAACAAGAGCTCCACAACAGAGTTGTCAGAGTCTCTTTCAGATTTGTCTAGGACCAGCCCAGGAGAAAAATTCCTAACACCCACATATCTCGGACAGTCGAGTCTCCACTTGGTTTTGCAGTGTGGACCCGATCCTGGAGAGGGATAGATAAGTAGCGACCCTTTGTAATGGCTGATGGAAAAGTATTGCATCTGGCCCTTGTAATAATCCATCTCTGTTGGGGTTCAGTTAATAGTTCAAACAAGAACGATTTTCTAAATTTCAATCTCAAGGAGAAAAGGTTCGTAAAAACTCCGTTTATGGAGTACAGACAAATTTCATATACCTTTTAAAAAGATGCTCTTTATAATTATTTGAATCCGTAAACATAATACCTGTTCAAGATACACGGTCCACCTTATTTTTTCTTTGCAGAAATCCATGCTGAGCCACAACTAGCAAGTCTCCTTCGAGGAGCAATCTTATACCACACGGTTTACTCTAATTTAAGGCTTGGAGATGACAGGTTAGAACAACACGTTGCCTCTAAAGTGCAGGATGAGATCAGACTTTCACAATAATTTCATGTTACATTAAAGGGACAATCCTATTATTGCCTTTGAATGAAATGAATATTCAGACAGGCCAGCTCTAACCACTGCCCCGTTCTCTAGCTGCAGCACTTGAAAGTCAATCCGCTACGAAAATACACTGATGCCTCAGAATCGGTGAAAAACACTAATGTGCGCATTGGGCCAATTTTAACCAAGGCTAGGATTGAATGCATGAAGGTGCTTCCTACTGAGTCAGACCACAGACCTATCAAAATGAGTACTGCCCAGTCTGACTGGCAGATGCACTCCAGTGTCTCAGGGTAAGACCTTTCATATCAGTATTCTTTTAACTGGAGAGGCCAGAGACGCTCTTCATAGAAAACAAACTTTCTACCACTGAGTTACAGCCTCTACAATTTGTGGTGATCAGTTAGTTAATATTTAATATGCAACAGTCTGAAAATGTTCACCGTTACTGAATCATGAAGCGGTGTTGGGCTGTTATGAGGCTTGTGAGGTATCTGTCAAGAAGTACCGCTGACGATACGAGATGGCCGGCTGTCCAGATGGCACCCACCTACACTGTGGGATTACGCATCTGAATCATGTTTAGCAAATAAATTGTTTGATTCAGAAAGGCCTAGGTGAGTTTGTTCCTATATAGTATATATGGATCTTTCCACTTCCAGTACCAAGTGTGTCCCACTTTTGATCAACAAATATATTGTGACACAGTATGGAGGGCTTGTATCATTAGACTATTACTGTGCTGAGAGCCAAATCAGGACTACAACCCTGCTTCCTGTAGCCACTTTATTAAGCTGGCCTTAAAAGAATTTACTGCAATACTACTATGTACACTCCCTCAAACATTTAGAGAGGCACTTCAATAAAATTAAAAGCTGCTTTGTGATGAATAAAACAGTCAAGTAAACCAAATTACGACCCCTATAGATAATTCTCCAATACACGCCATCTAGTACAACTCAAACTTCTGCGCTGTGTTAGAACTGGAGATGCCTCTGTGAATGTTTATGCCTCCTATTGTATCTCTAGGCACACCTAGGAAAGTAGGCTCTAGTTCAAACGAGAGAGGAAGAAGCTACACAGGAAGACACTGGCTGTAATCAGATCACACTGAAGTTAGGAGGAAGGCTGAAAAGCTGGGCAAAATGTTTACTTCTTCAGTCAGTGCAATCTTGTCTGTTCCATAGTCTTGGGACTCAGAAGGTTCTCTGTCAGCTCACTGGGGTTATTCCCAAGAAACCATCCATAAGGCACACAAAGAATTGCAGCCAGTTTCAACAAGACACATTTTATTCCTTCATCTGCCCTTTCCCTAAATGCAAAATGAGCATTAGTGCCCCAACCCTGATCCCAGCAATGAAAGCTCCCAGCTCAGAAAAGAACAGCAGCATGCAGTCAACCTGATGGAAAAACAACAACACAACAACAACAGCACCTTTTATTGGCATGTAAATAAGTTAAATAGGCATAAAACTACCCTCATGATCAACGTAGGTAGGAAAAAGAAAATAAAAAGACAGGTTGTGGTAGGTTTTCCGGGCTGTGTGGCCGTGGTCTGGTAGATCTTGTTCCTAATGTTTCGCCTGCCTCTGTGGCTGGCATCTTCAGCGGTGAAACACCAGAGATGCAGGCGAAACGTTGGGAACAAGATCCACAGCCAAACAGCCCAGAAAACCCACAACAACCAGTTGAATCCGGCTGTGAGTTTGTAATCAGTTGTCGATATGATTAATCAGAAGTGACTTTGAGATTTCGAATCCATCGCCCTCGTTAGAAAAACAGCAACATCTGTGGTTATCAGGAAGTTTTTGTCACAGAGAAAGTATTTAACTTTTCCTTTGTCAGCAGAGCTACGTTCAAATGGGGTTTTACGAACATGTCTCTTAAGGATGTATAACATTTACAGTGTATGAATACATGTTCGATGGTCTCTGTACGCCCCTGTGAACAAGGACAGAGCTGCTCGCTGTTTGCGAATCTTGATGGAGAAACAAAGGCATTTTGGTGGTTAATAAATAAGGTCAAATTATAGTTGCTGTGTGGGCAAGCATGAAGCTCATGCACTCCCTTACAAATAACAAATGTGCACCAGCCATTCACAAAAAGTCTCAGCTGAAGCTCTCAACAGCTTCAGAGAAGATACATGGACTTGGAAAAGTCTATTGTACCTACGGGTATAACAAACATTTCAATACTGTACATAAAAAAAAATACTGTACATCAGTGGTTCTCAACCTGTGGGTCGCAACACCTTTGGGGGTCGAACGACCCTTTCACAGGGGTCGCCTAAGACCATCAGAAAACACATATTTCCAATGGTCTTAAGAACCGAGACACAAATAATTTTGTGGTTGGGGGTCACCACAACATGAGGAACTGTATTAAAGGATCACGGCATTAGGAAGGTTGAGAACCACTGCTGTACATTATCTAAATATGTATACTACTAAACATGGCAAACCAAAACATATCAGCTCTTCTTTGAATACTGTAAAGCAAATGGCAAAACCCTTCTGGAAAAACAGATCTTCATAGTCAGCATGGTGTGCCAGTGTGGTGTAGTGGTTAAAAGCAGATGATCTCTAATCTGGAGAACCAGGTTTGATTCCCTGCTCTGTCACTTGAGCTGTGGAAGCTTATCTGGTGAACTAGATTAGCTTGTGCAGGGATCTGCAACCTGCGGCTATCCAGATGTTCATGAACTACAATTCCCATCAGCCCCTGCCACAATTCCCATCAGCCCCTGCCACATCAGCCACTTGGCCATGCTAACAAGGGTTGATGGGAATCGTAGTTCATGAACATCTGGAGAGGCGCAGGTTGCAGACACCTGAGCTTGTGCATTCTAACACATGCCAGCTGGGTGACCTTGGGCTAGTCATAGTTCTTCAGAGCCTTCAGCCCCACCCACCTCACAGGGTGTTTGTTGTGGGGGGGAGGGAAAGGAGATTGAAATCCCCTTTGAGTCTCCTTACAGGAGAGAAAGGGGGGGATATAAATCCAACTCTTCTTCTTCTAAAACAGTTCCAAAACATTTTGTTGTATATCCCTGTATATATTCCATTTACACTGTCACTGCCCAGCTGAACAGAAATACTTATTAGCCAAACACATGGTTATCATGGGACTGAGATGTGATCCATGCCCAGTTGACTGTAACACCTCAAATGTGTAACAGGCTCCAACAGCAATAGCCGCAAGGCAGTAATTCTGAACATAACCTCCTGTTATCTCCCTATCATCACTTAAAACCAATGCATCTCATTTTAGAAACTGAGCGCCTGATGCAGACGTTATGGCATGCTAAGTTCACACGTACAAAGCAGTTAGTTAACAACCGCATTTTTCTTCCTGCTGCCGGAACACAAACGTGAGTAATTGCTTACAAGGTTCATTTATTTTAAATTAGGATACGCACAAAGTATTAGAACTTTTCCTGAGGTATCCTTAATTGTGCGTAATGTCGATACTACCACAAAACCATACCCTGGGGATGCCCCGGAGAACATTATACTCTTGTAATGTATTTTTTTTTCACTTCAATGAGCTGCTTTCCTTTCTCAGAAAGGAAAGGGAGGCTTGACATGTTATGAGAACTACTTCACTCCAGCTTCAACTTCAGTGGACTAGAGACTGAACGCAGTGTGGCGGTGTCCTTTTTTCAATGCAGTGTGGCGGTGTCCTTACCAGGTTTGTTATAAACCAGGGCTCTGAAACCAGGTTGTCTAAGGGAGGATCAAGGCAATCACTAACCCTGAGTTAGTCCTTAAAGCTGCCGCTGATGCAAAGGGTGGGCGGGAGAGGGAAAATGGCAATCTCATAACCTGCAACTACTGTTAACGGATCTAGAACAGTACGTATGCTATAGGCCAGTGCTGGCGAACCTGTGGAATGTGTGCCAGAGGTGGCACTCAGAGCCCTCTTTGTGGGCACATGTGCCGTCTCCCCAGTTTGGGCACTCGACAGTGGCATAGAGCCAAGGAGGCGAGGGGTGCACTGGGCATGCGCCCCTACGGGGGCGTGGCATTCTGGGGGTGTGGTGGCATTGTTTCAGGGCGTTCTGGGGGCGTTCCAGGGCAGGGCAGGGGTGGACGGGGCATGGCAGAGGTGCAAGACACACGCGTACCCCGGGTGCAGTTTCCCTTTGCTCCGCCCCTTGCACTCGGACTCTAAAAGGTTCGCCATCACTGCTATGGGCCTTCATATTCCAGTGGCGCTTTTCCAAAGTCAAAGTGCTCCAACGCATCTTATTTCTTTAAACTTTACAATGGGGTCCCCAACCTTTTCAAGCCCTACCTGGCTTCACCTGCTTCCTAAAAACATTTGCAAGTTTGGATTTGGATTTATATCCCCCCTTTCTCTCCTGTAAGGAGACTCAAGGTGGCTTACAAGCTCCTTTCCCTTCCCCTCCCCACAACAGACACCTTGTGAGGTAGGTGGGGCTGAGAGAGTTCCAAAGAACTGTGACTAGCCCAAGGTCACCTAGCAGGAATGTAGGAGTGCTGAAACACATCTGGTTCACCAGATAAGCCTCTGCCACTCAGGTGGAGGAGTGGGGAATCAAACCCGGTTCTCCAGATTAGAATCCACCTGCTCTATGGGAACTATGTTGGGGTACTTATGGGGAGCTCTATGTTGTGGGGGGGCGCTACCTTCCAAAAACATCATAGATACATTTGGGTTTGCCATGTTGTTCTGTTTACCATGACATACGATGTCTCAGATACAGAAATACAGAAAGATGGGGCCAGGTAGAACTTTTTAAAATAAAGCAACCTTTGTCTTAACTACACTACCTTGATCAAATAAACATTTGTAAAGTTAAGCAATTGCCAAGAAGTTGGGCTTCATTTGTTTTGAGACACACATTAAGGGAGCAGAATTGTTATACGTTCCTGTATCAACACTCCTCGAGGCCTTGCAATTGGCTATTCTGAGCTTTCAGAAATATTTTGCTGAGAAATTCCACTTCTATTTAAAAATAATCCTGAATGTTTTACCTAACCAAAGAGAACAAAGTTAAAATTTCCCATTTTCTACAGCTGTCAGTTTGAGGCTCCAAGGAAAACCCCACAGACGTCTCACTTCCTGGTTCTTGTTGCAATTCTGAAGTTACCTATTTCTGTAATTACTATGTCTTAAAGACAAGGAAGCAATAGCCAGCCAGCGTACAGACCAAGCTATACTTAAGCTCTTCTCCAAACACAGAGATCCAAAAAGGACCAAAATATAGCCTATGGAGGGGGGCGGGAACATAATTGAGATTTATGTCAAAGAGTTGAATGAAATCTAAAACAAAACCATCAGCTGATCGAATAAAGTATTTTTCAGCAAGCGTATCGCTTTTATCAAAGCAAAACTCTGCCCTTCCCGACTGAGTAGAGAAATCTGTCCGACAAGGTGAATGAAGCCCAGGCCTCCATTCAAGATCACGTGAACCTGAGTTTTGTCTCGTCTCACTTACTGAAGCTCCTCTTTGATGATCAGATAGCGATGAAGGGGCAAGGTGATAAATGCAACATATTACATACAGGGCAACTATGGAGACATGATAAAACAGGTACTCCGCATTTATCCTTCACCAAACTCTCCTTCACCAAACTCATTCTTACATAGATGCGTCACTCTAGCTGCTACTTTTAGTTTTTTCTTTTTCTTTTTTTCAATCTTCTTTTTTAGCTGTTATGGGAATTGGAATCCTCACATCAAGTATCATCTTTCCATCCCCAAGTACACAGATCCCTTTTTCAAAGCAAAAGCAGAGTGTTTAAATCTCCGGACTTGCCAAAGGAGTTTAAAGGGTTTTTGTTCTGATGCTGCCCCTCTTCCCCATCACTGTGTCAAACGGAGAGTCAGAACGAATACACCCCTAGTATTTAAGAGACTAACGGCTTTCTTGCAGAACAGAAAGTGTATTTTAATGCCAGCTTCACACAAAGCTTGCTGGAGGCAGGAACGGTTCAAACAGCTGTGCGGCGTGGAAGTTTATCTATGAAACTCCTTTTCCTATGTCACGTGATCCAAGATATACCCCTATAATCTGGCTAAACAGACAGCAGAATAGTCAAACACTGCATGTTTTCCAGATCCCCTTGAAGTCTCACACTCATATCTGGGCAACTTCACAACCAAAGGAGTCAGCAGCTGCGAAAGCCTATGAGGAATTCCACTACATGAACAAACTG
The DNA here is from genome assembly GCF_021028975.2 of Sphaerodactylus townsendi. Taxonomy (NCBI): domain Eukaryota; kingdom Metazoa; phylum Chordata; class Lepidosauria; order Squamata; family Sphaerodactylidae; genus Sphaerodactylus; species Sphaerodactylus townsendi. Next base: position 17,863,219 of record NC_059441.1, on the reverse strand, counting down.
AACAATTACCTTTCTTATTTTTAAACAATTAACAGCCCAATGCGGGAGGGGAGGGCTTGGGGAAGCAGCATGGCCTTGTGCTTACCCCAACAGAGAAGGAGACGCATCGGCGGCTGCCCACCCCTCAGCTGCCCACCAGGCTGTGGCAGGGCTCGCTGGTGTCCCAAATGGATGCCAGTGGGAGGGGGGGTGTTTCTGGAGCGGGCCTTTCTGGGGCGGAGTCAACGTTCCTCGGCTCCCACCTGGAGTGTAGAGCCTGGAGTGTGGTGCCCCAACCCTCAGACTTTCCTGTAAGCCCTATGACCTTTCTGGTGGGGAGGGGGTTTCTTTGTGTTTTTTGCTCCCCAGGCTGCTGGAGAGTCTTCTTGGAAGTGGACAGATGGTGCTGAAACAGCGCCACATCCCACCTCCGACGGCTTTGGATGAGGCGGCCCAACAGTATCCATACAAAGTCCCAGAAGCTTAGTGATAAGTATAAGCAACTAAAAATAAATCTTTCCTTAGGTTATAAAAGTTAGTACAAGGAAACACTTGCACTGCAAAGAGCTTCATTATATAATGAACTAGCAGCAGAGACATAATTGAACTCTGTTTTGTCACCCTAAAATCATTCATATTAGCCACTTGCCAAGCAAGACAAACACAGTCAGTGCTGTTCTCTTACATGTTTACTGTCTGAAGATTAACCGTATTACTTTAGTAGCTCATCTGAAGGAAAAACAAATGTATTTACTACAACCCCAAGTTCATTGGGAATGTATTCCAGCCCAAATCACTTCCTCTAGGAACTAAGTTCTTAGACAATCAAGACAGCAAAGATTACGCCGATAGGGCCTACACTACAGAATCAGCTGCTCTCTGTATCCTGAGCTTGTAGGGCATGTACAGGCAATATCAACATTTTGTTCAACAGTTGTTTTTAAAATGAAGATAACTAAACTTCCTACTGTATTGTTTTAAGAAAACAGCAAGTACAGTGATCTCTCCAGGAACTCTTTGAAGAGGGGCTGTCTAAGAAAAAATAAAGTTCAGGGATCCATGAAATTTTTAAAACTCAAAACAGGTGATTAAGTCTGAGAATCACTGAGCTTGAGAAAAGACTACAGTCGTCAGAAATTAGATCAGGGGTGTCCAACTCTGGTGCTTCAGATGTTCTTGGACTACAGTTCCCATCAGCCCCTGCTGGCATGGCCATGGGGCTGTTGGGAATTGTAGTCCAAGAACATCTGAAGCACCAGAGTTGGACACTTCTGAATTATATAATCTATGTCAAGAAAGAAGGCAATATGTACTGGAAGGAAGCATCCAGTTTTACGTAAGGCTGTGCAAACAAAAACGGAGCCTGGGCTGTTTTAAAGGAATACTGCAACATTAATTTTTGCTTGATGTGGGAGTCCGCAGTAGCCGATTAGGAAACTGTACATTATAATCAGGGTGGGAAGATGATGACATATTCAGTACAGGCCCAGGCAGAGAAACTCAATTTTGTGATGGCAACAGGACTCATCTAAAGAAACACCCCCCCAACACCCCGCTCAAACCATACATCAGTTATTATGAAAGGCCAAGATGGGTGGGTGTAGGGTAGAGTATCTAAACAAATCCTTACAACCCATTATTTCATCAGCCTTTTTTTGAAGCCAAGAAAGCAGGCAATCAAGACAGCAAACACTTGTTAAACATCATCAATCCAGGTAACAGTGCAAAGACCAGCCACATGAGCCATATTTAGAACTTGAAGGGAAAATAAGGAATGTTTTCATCAAACATTTTATTATATTACACAAACACAGAATTAGATGCAGAAAATAACATTAAGTCAAACTACCGGCCACATTTAAACCAAAGCTTTAAAGCACTGTTTGAAGACTTTCATGGCTGGAATCACTGGGGTGTTGTGAGGTTTCCAGGCTGTATGGCCATCAGGAGAAAATGCTACTAGAACACGGCCATACAGCCCAGAAACCCCACAACACCCCTTTAAAGTACTCCTTAAAGACACAAAGCTTGCCAAAGCATCTCGCCTATTATTATTAGAAGAAGAAGAGTTTGGATTTATATCCTACCATTTATGCCAAATAAAGGCTAAATGAATGAATGAATATATCCTACCTTTCCCTTCTGTAAGGAGATTCAAAGTGGCCTACAAGCTCCTTTCCCTTCCTCTCCACACAACAGATGCCTTGTGAGATAGGTGGGGCTGAGAGAGTTCCCAAGAACTGTGACTAGCCCAAGATCACCCAGCAGGAATGTAGGAGTGCGGAAACACATCTGGTTCACCAGATAAGCCTCCCCCACTCAGGTGGAGGAGTGGGGAATCAAATCCCGTTCTCCGGATTAGAATCCACCTGCTCTTAACCACTATACCACGCTGGCTCTCAAACAGTTACTATCCAGACATATGCAGTGCCTCTGAACATCCAGGTTGCATTTAGTTATCCAGATTATTGTCCAGGAATTTCTATAATCCTCACTTGAAGCCAAAAGGAATACTTGGGAAACAAATCCCGACATTAATTTCCTTCAGGAATTTACTCAGAAGTAATAGATTTTCATATCTTGCAAAGATAAGATCCAGGTATGTAATTGAGCTAAGAGACACTTCACACAAAAGCAGGGTCCTGCATTTGATAAGTGTGGAATCTGTTAGCTCAACTTTTGCTCCCACTTATGTTTCAAACAGATGAAGAATCAATATGAGTTCAGTGAACATGGCCCAGCGCAGATGTAATTCAACCACTCCCTTTCCTACTAGATCAGTGATGGCGAACCTATGGCACGGGTGCCAGAGGTGGCACTCAGAGCCCTTTCTATGGGCACATGTGCACAGAGTTCATTATGTTGGGGGGCGGAAAATCACCCCCCACACATACCCCTAGGCTGGCCTTGGCATGATCCTTTACCTGGGAGTAAGCTCAGTTGCTGGCAATGGGGCTTGCTTCTGAGTAAACTCTCCTAGGGTCGTGATTCATCCATTCGAAGTGTTGCACGGTTGCTTCACCAAGCTTACTCCCGAGTAACATGTGCCTCGGAGCCAACTGTTTTTTTCTAAACTAAAACCTCAGTATTCAGGTTAAATTGCCATGTTGGCACTTTGTGAAAAATAAGTGGGTTTTGGGTTGCAATTTGGGCACTCGGTCTGGAAAAGGTTCCCCATCACTGTACTAGATGGTTTTTGAACACATGAAACTGCCTTATACTGAAACAGATCATCTGTCCAGTAGCATGGTGTTACTGTCTAGTTTGGTGGCAATTCTCTGGGGTCTCAAGCAAAGGTCTCTCACATAACCAATTCAACTGGAGATGTCAAGGATTGAACCAGGGACTCTACCACACTTCTAAGATGGGTTGTTCTGCTGAAGCCTCTGGATTTAGGGTCTATAAGCTGTTCCTAAATCAAACCCTAGAGGGATCCTGACACTCACCAAGGGACTATGGCCTGGGTTTTACAGCCTTGCCCTCAAAAGAATACCCAGTGAAGGTTTTCTTGTTCCCTTATGAGATGCATATTCAGAGAAAATCCAGTTGAATCAAGTTAAAATAGTCACTAATGCAACCACTCATAGTACTTTGTTTAGTTTTTTAAGACTATAAATATGGAATAGCTTTCTTAAGTCACTTTATCTACATCTTTCCAAGTACTTCTCAACAAATGTCCACTGCACGCTGTCCCCTTTCCAAAATCAAGCTGCTCAAACTGGAAATGAATTTTTAATCTCAAGTTCAGCAACACATTCAATTTCACTGCCAACTCCCATTATTAAATCTCTGCATCAGACTAGCAAGAAAAGGCATTTGTTTCTTTGAAATCAATGTAAAATGCAAGTGCTTCAGCCAAAACAGAAGTGAACTAAAGGTTTTGACAAAGCAGATCTTGATACATCAGACAGAAACAATCACTGGCTAGAAGAACAGATGAAGACCACAAGAGTGGCTCTTATTACCAAAACCACCCATAATAGTGTCCCATCCTACAAAACTGCTCTTGGGAAGAACTGTTAAGTCTGAAGTGAATGCCGGAGTTTTTAAAAAATGCTGTATTTACCTTCTCTATGTCACAGCGCTCTAACAATTGTATATAAATACCACTAGCCTTTCCTTGCTCCTGCCATTCCATGCAAACCCCCATATACTATCTAAGAAAAAACTAATTTTAACAAACAAGTAACCATGTTTGTCCACTGGAACAAAATTCAAAAAGACAGGAATATGTCACCTTCATTAAGGCCAACCAACATCTACAACCCTATATATAAGCTTTTGAAGAACACCAAACTATCCGGATCTTCTTGGCTGGCCCTCATAAAGCAACGGTTGTTTATTTAGTTTTACACTGTTCCTAATAATGCGGAGAAAGAAGTCAGACCAAAAGCTACTAGCCGAGTATACAGCTTGTAAACAAGTTGCCAAAAAAAGCTTGCATTCTTATCGTGTCAAGTTAAGCACTTGTGAGCGTCCGGAGGAAATGTGCATGCTTCAGATTATTGCGGACTTCTCAATATGAGCAATGAAGTTCCCTGGACTGAAGCCTATTGAGCACATGTATTCCTACAGGGAACTTTGAGATCAGTCGTGCATTACGCACTTAACAGAAAAGCAGGCCTTTCGGACAAGCTGCGTTCATCAAGGCTGTTATTACTTTTTAATGCCAACGCGAAGGCGCCATCAACTTAATAATCATAGCAGAGAGACTAACTGCCCTGAGGAAAACAGCCTAGGCGATTGATTTTATTTTAAACGAGTTCATAATTTTTCATAACTTATTTACACAACATGAAAAAAAACCTCATGCTGAGTCACGCCAAATGAAAGAATCCACTGAATGCTGCCAGCCTGGTGCCGATTGGGAAAAGGTGAAATGAATTCCAGTTAAAGCTGTCTGCTACATAAAGGGTCCAAACAAGGAAGTCTTATCAGACCATCACAGAGGCGATTATCTATACTGAGGACAAGGGGTCACATTTTAAAATGTTCCCAAGTATTTCCAACACCCACAATGAAAACAGAGACAGTTAAATTATTTCTAAGAAGTTTAACCTTGCAATAGCTTTGAGCCTCTATATAAGCGACACACACAATTCTGCAGATGCATGAAGAAAATATCACTTTCGTCATGGAATAGTTGCATTGACTTTGAGAAATAGCTGACACAAAGTTTCTCATCTGATTTACTCTCTGCAGGGCTATTTCTTTACAGTCTTTTAGAATTAGTTCTTAAAGAGATATAACTGAAATAATTCATTTCCTACAAAGAGAGTTGCATTATAAATTTCAAACCATTTGAGAACACTTTGTTTAACATGTGTGCTAATTTTTTAAGGAAAGCACAATACAAATATAGGTAACACTTGAAAGTCACCCTGATTGGACTTCTATATGCTATTTTGAATTAACTGCTAGCATGCACACACACACGAAAATTACCACTTAGTCCATAGGTGTCAAACTCGCAGCCCTCCAGAAGTTGTGGACTACAGTTCCCATCACCCCCTGCCAGTATGATGCTGGCAGGGGATGATGGGAACTGTAGTCCATAACATCTGGAGGGCCATGAATTTGACACCTGTGACTTAGTCCAAGTCACATGGTGCGCCAAATATTTAGAAAAGAACTATTTGTCACATCTAACTTATTATTGAAATTTTAAAATATGCAGGAATTTCATAAAGGTACTCCCCTATGCAAGCACTGGGTCACTACTGACCCATGTGGTGATGTCACATCATGACACTCAGTAGGCACAGTGCATCTACGGGGTGGCTTGCCACTGCCTTCCCTGGTCACCTACACATAAACACACACCTAAAGCAACTAGAATGAAAGCAAGTAGAAGTATACATCCTTTTCAAATTGCTTCTGGCATAGTTTCATTTAACAACTTTAATGAAACTAGCAATTTGCATTATTAAATCCTGTTTGCTCAAATCACTTAGCCTGGGATAACAAACCCTGAATTCACTAATGTATACAGAGCTGTAGAGAGTGCATGCGTGCATACGTGTGTGCGTTGTGAAAGCTCCACAGAAGGGTAGTTCCTAATTCTGACTTGCATGTCCCGCTGCCTCCAAGAAATTAATGGCCTGACCCTATCCAGTGTTAGGTGTACTTAAAATTATTTCAGAGGGCATAGGTGCACTTAACTCTGCACTGTGAGATAGTAAAGTGCACTTTGCATGAAGCCAGTGACACCTTTCCATCTTTGTCACTGTGCCCAAGTACATATTGGGAAACACAGCAGGAGATATTTTACTTCCAGAAAAATCACAAAGGATGGAAAAACTGCATTAAGAACTCTGTGAAAAAAGTGAAACACAATTGGATTGAAGAAATGTACACGAAGAACTGAAACCAACATGAGAATGCTTCCTGCATTATAAATTGTCAGTCTTGTACTATAATCCTAAATACACTTTCTTAGATGTGAATTCTGGTCTTCCAAACAAGCCTTTTGTCAGTAAATATGTTTAGGGAGAAAGCTCTAACTTTTCAGCATGTAGTGGAACCTTCCCCTTCCTGCTTAAGTAAGTTCTACAACTGCTATATAAAGTTTCCCAAATTAAGGGAGATGTACAAGAATGTTAAAGGGTTGTGGGAGCAGAAGTGACGTAGGAGGTTAAGAGCTCATGTATCTAATTTGGAGGAACCAGGTTTGATTCCCAGCTCTGCCACCTGAGCTGTGGAGGCTTATCTGGGGAATTCAGATTAGCCTGTGCACTCCAATACACGCCAGCTGGGTGACCTTGGGCTAGTCACAGCTTCTTAGAGCTCTCTCAGCCCCACCTACTTCACAGGGTGTTTGTTGTGAGGGGGGAAGGGCAAGGAGATTGTCAGCCCCTTTGAGTCTCCTGCAGGAGAGAAAGGGGGGATATAAATCCAAACTCTTCTTCTGCCCCATAAAGTCCCAACGAGCTGAGAGAGACCCCTTACTTGGTTGCTCTACAACTGTATTTGTAACTGGCTTGGAAATGTAAGGGGCTGATCGATTTTGGGGATGTCTCCTTTACTTTGGGAAACTGCAGGATCCAAAAGGGGAAGAAAATGACCTCCATGGAACTAATTTTAGGAACATGTCAGAGAAGCCCATTTCCGTTTTAAGAAATGCTCGCTTCTGTGGTACTGTGGCTGATCCCATTTTGGAGTGTGTTCAAGGATTCGGAGTCTATTTGGCACACAAAATATACTCTCACAGAATCTAAGGGTTCCTATGAGGTCTGAGTTCATTTCATCACCCCCTACAGAAATCTACATCACGTGCGCCCAAAAGAGAGGCGGCAAAAGAAGACTTTAATGGGTCTCTCTGCATGGTGGTGTGCGGAGGGGACACAATTATGTTGACAAGAGTACAGAAAGAGCTCCCTCCTTTGCCTTAATTTGAGATGTGGCCTCAAGGAAAAGGTGGAGATGTATTTAATGGGCCAGACACTGAAAGCATCCCTCCTTTAGATTGTAAATTCCTTGCAGACAGGCACCCATTTTTGCCTTTCACATAAAGACATCTTTACACCACTGGATGTTTGAGAATTAGCCAGAGCACATATTTTTATTACAGCTTTCAAGGTGTGTAAATCTTAGTTTTGTACACTTTTCACTTTTTATAAACTTGTGCACATGAACTGATGAAAGATAAGTCTACAATATATTGTCAAAGGCTTTCACGGCCGGAATCACTGGGGTGCTGTGTGGTTTCCGGGCTGTATGGCCGTGTTCTAGCAGCATTCTCTCCTGACGTTTCGCCTGCATCTGTGGCTGGCATCTTCAGAGGATCTGATAGTAGGAATGGAAAGCAAGTGGAGTATATATACTGTGAGGTCAAAAGGTGAGGCCCTCTGAATAGAGTAGCCTGGCATGTGAGTCACAAAGAAGTCTGTAGCCTGGGAGTAACAATGACTGTAGCCCAGGAGTAACACTTGCTTTCCATTCCTACTATCAGATCCTCTGAAGATGCCAGCCACAGATGCAGGCGAAATATCAGGAGAGAATGCTGCTAGAACATGGCCATACAGCCCGGAAACCACACAGCACCCCAAGTCTACAATACATTGTTCAATAATAACAATTAAGAACAGTGAACAATTATGTCACTAAGCTAAAAATACAGGACTGGCTATTACACATTCATGGGCAAACAGATGCTTAGCAGCCATTACCCATGAATGCCATGTATGTGAGAGATGCCTATGATTACTCAACAGTATAGAGCCCAGCACATGTTCAGAGGTTCTGCTGCCTTTACAATATGATTTGGGGAGGGTAAGCCTTAAACTAGGTTCTGGAGATGAATACAAATTCTGATTCAAAGCTACGCTTAGGGCTAAAGCATGCAGCACAGTCTTTAAATTCTAATTGTAATAGGATCCCGGTTTTAAAGCGCATCATATACTGAGACCCCTATATAGCACCAGAGCCTACACAGGTCCAGCAAAACAGTCTCTTGTGATGTAGGAGTATGCACTGGTTGACAGAAAAAATTCACAGGATCCAAGAGCTATATGACATACACCATGGTCTTCTTTACATATCAAGGTTCATGGACTCAAACCTGCCTAGAAGCCTTTACCCCTTTATGTCATATGTCTCAGCACTGCCTGTGGTATGGCAACTACATTTCTGCCCATTCTCAGAGGCTAATAACCTTTAACAACACCAACAAATAATAGTAACTAGGGAACATTCCAGGACAAAGTAGGGATTGACCAAAAGCCTGCCCCCCCCCTCCCCACACACAAAAAGCAGTCTCAAATTGTAAGCTTTTGGGGGCAGAGTCCCACATTTCCGGCTTATAGACTAATACAATGGGTTTACCTGCTGCCTACTTTGACTGATGGCAGCCCTGAGGCAGGTCTTTCACAACACCTGTTCTTCAAGATCCCTCTTGGCAGGTTTTCAAAACCTTATTCCTTAAGGCCATGCGAATAAGGATGAGCAATGATTATTCAAAGGTGAGACACTGCATAGCATAAGATGGAACTCAAAACCCTGCGCTGAGGGTGTCACAAACAGAACCGCCAAGTAGACTACTCCGGGAAGAACGCTGTCTTTTTATTGTGTAAATATTACATCGGTAATCAGCGTTATCTATATAGGGCAGTGATGGCGAACCTTTGGCACTCCAGATGTTATGGACCACAATCCCCATCAGCCCCTGCCAGCATGGCCAATTGGCCATGCTGGCGAAGACTTTGATATGATAATCTATAACAATTCCGTATCCTGGAGATATGATTATACCACAGATATAGGGAGTCGGGTCACTGGCCTAATTATTGTAGTCCTCAGGCACGTCTTTCTCACCACTGCTCTCCAAACGCCATCAAGATGATAAGCGGGTTGCCAAGAGCTTAATCTTAAGGCCACAAACATGAGGATGAGCAATGGTTATTCACTGCCCAGGCAATTAGACTCTGTATATTCTCAGAGGCTCATCATCTTTAACAATACAGGCCAGCAAAAGATACTAAGCCACATTTTACGTGCAACCTCAACTCAAACTCATCCTCAAGATGTTGCACACAGAGCAAGCCTGAACACTCCTTGGCAGAGGGGCCTGTCTTTTTTTTTGCTAAGGCGTCGAACCATGAGTCAACTCCGACAAGTAGTAGCTTCCCCAACACTTTCCCCCCCACCTAGAAGGAAGATCAGGTTTCCAAAGCCTTTCTCTTCCTTGCCATATGCAAAAGGATGGGTAATGATTCATTCAAGATGTGGCAACCGTACCGCTCGTTCTCAGAAGCGCATGAGCCAGACCCCTACTAGGAATTAAGCCAAGTTCTAGGCATGATCTCAGATTGAAACTCACAGTTAGAGCGTTGTATGCATAACGATATTCAGACTGGAACCTCCTTGGGGCAGGATCCTTTTTTGGGCGGGTGGGATTTAATCTACTACCTTCCCTGACCTGGATCTTTGCCCACAGTCCTTTAAATCCGACCCACATCTAATTTACAAGTGGAGGATCAGCAGTGGGTTTTTAATTACAAGACTGATTTATGTCAAGACTGTTTGTGGGCATTTTTGTGCCCTGAAAGGAAGGCATGAAGCATATGTTGGTTTAGACCTTAAGCTATTAGGATTGTAAATTGCTTTAGAGAAGAAGGTCATTATATAACTGTTAGAAATCTCAGTCTGAAATATCAGTCCAACAACAGACATCAACATGTTTTTGATATCACAGCGTTGTCTCTCCAGTAGCAGACTGAAAGGAAAACTGGACTGTTAAAAGTTGCTGCATTTGTTAGCATTTGTGAAGTTGCCACCCTAATTTGCCGTTGCACGTTTGAAATTATCCATTTTGGGGGCATGTTTATGGTATGCATTTAGTAAGCCTGAGGATGCAAATGTTTTTGTTTGAAGTGTTGGTTGCATCCACCCCAATTCTGCATCACGGTGCAACCTCCTCGGGGCAGCATCTTTTTAAGGGGGTGTGAATGTACTACCTGCCCTGGCCTGGGGCACCATCTCCCCTCGGCTTCCACCCACCTCTCCCTCAGCCCGGGGAAAACCTCCGGAGGGAAAACCCAGATACCATCCATGCCAGGAGTCAGAGCTTTGGCCCAGCTCCTGGCATCAGCTTTCCCCAAGTTTCCCCTCAAGCCACGAGCATGATCGAAGGGGGAGCGAGCAGCACTCTGCACGAGCTCAGAGCCCCGTCGACTTTTGCGAGCATGGAGGAAGGAGGCGCTGCGAAGCCCTCTCTTTCCCCCTTTCCCCTCACCATTCTCCTCAGGGTCGGCGGCTCCGGCTCTCCTCCCGCCTTGCGATGAGGGCGGCAGCGGCTCCTGCTCGTGGTTCGGCTTCGGCGGTGGCGGGGCCTGTCTCCATCTATCGGCGCTCAGCTCGGAAGCTACGCGGGGCCTGGCGGGAAAGAGGAGGAGAAGCAGGCCGAATCCCCGGGCTCTCCAGAGGCCGCGAGCCGGCGAGGGCGAGAGGGCGGCCGCGTCGAGGGTAGCGGTGGCGGCGGCGACGATGGCGGTAGCGGCGGCGGCGGCGGCGGCAGGAGAGGCCTGGCGGCTCTTTCTCATAATTGTGCGACTGGGCCGGCTGGAGCGCAGCGGCGGTGGCGCGTCCAATGGCGCCGCCTCCCCTCAGCCGGGCCGGCCCTTTTCGGGCCCTCGTGAGGCGTTCCCCGCGCTGAGGCGAAGGCGGGCGGGAGCTGAGGGGGAAGCCGGGCTCGTCAGTAAGGAACTCTTTTATAAAGTGAGGAGATATTCCTTCCCCCTGCACTGTATTTACATTGTTATTGACGTTATTACATTTATTATACTTATTTTATTATTATTATTATTATTATAGTTATTATTATACTTATTTATTATTATACTTATACTTATATATTATTATTATTATACTTATTATACTTATTATTATTATTATATTGATACAAAAACAGTTATACACAGCAAACAAGACCAATATGCTGGATTTTGTATTACATCACTTATTATTATTATTATTATTATTATACTTATTATTATACTTATTATTATTATTATATTGATACAAAACAGTTATACACAGCAAACAAGATCAATATTACATCACTTATTCTTATTATTATTATATTGATACAAAAACAGTTATACACAGCAAACAAGATCAATATGCTGGATTTTGTATTACATCACTTATTATTATTATTATTATTATTATACTTATCATTATTCTTATTATTATTATATTGATACAAAACAGTTATACACAGCAAACAAGGATCGGCAATATTCAACATGCTTGTGTCGCTTATTATTATTACCTATTGATTACAAAACAGTTATACACAGCAAACAAGATCAATATGCTGGATTTTGTATTACATCACTTATTATTATTATTATTATTATACTTATCATTATTCTTATTATTATTATATTGATACAAAAACAGTTATACACAGCAAACAAGATCAATATGCTGGATACTTTTTATTATACTTATTATTATTATTATCATCATCATCATCTTCTTCTTCTTCTTCTCATTTTGGCCTTTTAAACATGTTTTCCATTTGTTGCTGAGCTTTGGTGCATTGTCAACCGACACAACTCAGCCAGGAAAGAAAGGGGAAAGGGGGCTCCCGACTGGAGGCAAATAGCACGATTGCTGTCACATCTGTGTTTTTCTTTTCTTTTTAATTTTTTTACTGTATCATTTGAATTTTACAGTTTATAATAATTTCCTTCTTCATACATTTTCAAGCAATACATTTTCCCCCTTTTTCTCCCTCTCCCCCTTTCATCTTCCTCATAGTTTTGTCACACAAACAGCAGTAAGAGTTCATTTTCTGTAGCCTCTTCTCCCATATTTCTTCATTGACTCGAGCTTCTTTCATCCAGTCCATGTATATTATCCATATCTTCAAAATTTCATTCTGTTTATCTTGCCATGTCTTATTTTTGGTTAATATATCGAAAATATCAAGTGTCACTTGTTCCCAGATATATTCTAGCCATTTCTGAAGTGTCCATCTGTGTTTTTCAAACTGGAGTATTTTAATCACCAACTTGTTTCAAAGTGACGGGACTTCTTCAGTCCAATTCTAGTGCAATCCCACAGCAGTATATCAAATCCGATTATTGTTTAGCAAATCCCAGCTCACAAATCTGGACCGCACAGACTCAGATCCTGCTGATTTCTGTACATTCTTTTCTATATCTTTGTGGTTGAAATGTGTCCCTGGTAAGAGATCTCTTTTGGATGAGGAACATTCTCTTCCATAAAAGATAAAAGCTCTGTCAGCTGTAAACAATAAACCTTATTGTGGTTCCCCAAAGGCACCTTTCCTTTCTATGTTGAAAGTGGTAGCACACTGCAGCTATATCCCAAAATATTTACTTGCAGAGTTTATGAAAAGCATTTGGTCATTCTTAGTTTATTTCTTTTCTGCTTTTCTGCCCAAGAACCTTTCAGATATCCCAGGCTGATCTGATCTCATCAGATCTCAGAAGTAACCAGCGTTGACCATGGCAAGTAATTGAATGGCAGACCTCCATTTCAGCCATCCCTTTATTGAAAACAAATGTAATGTCCATTGTCCAGCAAACTGGTGTACCAGGAAGTCCTCTACATGCCAGTAAGTATGGTTCCATTTATTTTGTTAGTTTTATTTATGTATATTTTGCTATGCCAATAAAGGTTTGACTGACTGACTGACTGACTTCTATTCAACCCACATAATCTTGCTTTATTAAAAAAAAATGCACATTCTTAGGTGTCAGTTTTTATCGATTGATAGTTCCAAACTGACAGATCTTCCAGAAGGGTAACGAGATACACAGCAGAAGTGAGGAAAAATCAAACCTAAACAGAGAAAAAAATTGCACTCTGCTGAAATTTTTCCCGTGAGATAGTCCATCAGGTACACTGAAGCTAATCTCAACCAAATTGTCCTAGGTCTGGGTATCTCTTATCTTGTGGGTTTATAACTTACTAAACCGGTTGTAACTTGATCTTGCTGCAATACAGCAACCACACATAGCAAAAAAAAAGAAGCCTCTAACGTAAATGTGTTACGAGGACAAGGGGCGATTGTACCAGAAACGCACCAAAAAACCAAACAAACAAGGAAAGGGGGCTTCCTTCATGCTGATAAAATCGCTGTACAGTTCAGACTTCAAATTTCAAATTTGCTGTAACCAGAGGCAGTCATGCCTTAATAATAACATTTTGTTTCCAGTGGCTGTAAGAGCAAGTTATATGCAGAAGAGAGGAGAAAGAGCATTTAGCAAAGTACAAATTAAGTGGGGAGTATTCCAAAGTGGTCCCCATGCTAGAAATCAGAGGGTAACTTTAGGCCAGTCACTCCTAGCCTAAAGAACCTCACTGGACTGTTGTATGGATAAAATGGAGGAAGGGAGAATCATGTATATCGCTGTGGGCTTGGAGAAATGGAATAAAACTGGAAGCAAAGAAGTACTACTGGGCTAACACGCCAATTGCCTAACTCAGTTTAAGGAAGTTGTGTATCTTAAAAATACAGAGTGGCATACAAATAGTTAAATCAAATCAAGGTTTAACACTTTGCAAAAGAGCAAAATGTACTTCATTTTAGCCAACCAATTTTTTTCAAGTTCCTTGATGTGCATGTTTGCCAAAACAAATTTTAACAGCGTGGTCAGATGTGAGAACTGGATCGTTCTGTGGAGTGCTGTTCATTTTAATGACTGGCATCAACTTATATTTGCTTTTCATCCTACCATTTTTTTATGTAAGACACGAGATAACTGTTCTTGGAGACTGGGCGAGTCATTTTCTGCTGGGTAATTTCCTGGAAGACAGGCTTGTAGTAGTATATTGGGGGTGTAATGTCCTTAGAGTTACACCTGGGTGGCACACAAACTTCTACTACAGCCCTAGTAACAAGAAGGTTACACCATATGAACTAGGCTATGGCTAGGTATGCCAAACGAATGCGTCATAACTTTTAAGTGTTTTCCTGTAGCGTCAAGCTTACATAGGGCCAAGTCTCCAAGAGAAATTCTGAGGGCGTTTACCTGGAAAAAGTAAAACTGCTAAGTCATCACGTAATATGGGCAATTACAATCATGTTAAATTATTCTTGGTAAGGCCTGGCTTTATGATGCTTCTGCCTTGCCTCCTCTTCAAAAATTGGTTTACAGCCTAAAACGTATTGTAAGAACTTGTCCAATGGTTGTTTCTCAAGGAAAAACCTTGTTCCTTCTCCCAGTGCTCTTTGTAGAATAAGAATTCTTATATTATTTGATGTATATATGCTGTGCATTAGTAAGAACACCTAGATGTGGACCTTCTTAATGAAAAATGTTAATATCGCACCTCAAAATCCCACAATGAGTTCTAAAATTGTTTGGAACTCATAATTATCCTAATTCTTGCATTCAGAAATATTGTGAGACCCATCCATTTTTTTGTTAGGAAAGAAAATGATTTACAGCCCAATCCAGTGCTGACGGGAGGGCAAGAACAGCACTGTGACACCGCCCCATCTTCTCCAAAGTGCTTTCCTGCCGTGCGGGAAGCCTGAAAAAGGGAAAACAAAACACTTTCCCATAAAGGAGAATAGAGACACAAAAATTGTGACATAGAAAATGTTCAGAGAAGGGCAATGAGGATGATTGAGGGATTGGAGCACCTTCCTTAGGAGGAGAGGCTGCAGCGTTTGGGACTCCTTAGTTTGGAGAGGAGACGTCTGAGAGGGGATATGATTGAAGTCTATAAAATTATGCATGGGGTAGAAAATGTCGACAGAAATTTTTTCCTCGTAATGTTTAGGTGGAATTTCTTTTTCTGTGCTTTGAATTCACGTCATGAGCTATCCTGTGTCCCCTCATGGCAAAAAATGGGGCTTGTGCTTTTTAGAACAAACAAGACATGCCATTGGTTAGTCTAGCTCAGTATGGCAGAGAAATTGCCTTTAACTGGAAATGCCAAGATTGAATTTGGGACCTACTACATGCAAAGCAGGTGCTGTGCCTATGAGTCACAACCCCTCCCTGAGAACCACGAATTCCTGTTCTCCTTGAAAATCAGATAGCTCAGGGGAGCCACTTCCACGTGCAGCTTCAAAGGCAGTCTTCTGACAGCTTTCAGAGGAGATGAGGCCTATTGTCATTGTCCCATTGCAACTATTTGCCAAAAGTCTACTTAGAAGAGTTTGGGTTTATATCCCCCCTTTCTCTCCTGTAAGGAGACTCAAAGGGGCTTACCATCTCCTTTCTCTTTCCCCTTCACAATAAACACCCTGTGAGGTAGGTGGGGCTGAGAGAGCTCTGAAGAACTGTGACTAGCCCCTTCCCTCCCCTCCCTTGCATGCCACCCCTCACTCACTCCCCTCCCCCTCCCTCCGCTAGGGTGGGTGGGCCATGTCCAGATGCTAGGCCCCCTTCCCCTTCCTCCCTTGCATGCCTCCCCTCCCTTGCATGCCACCCCTTCCTCCCCCTCCCTTACATGCCACCCCTCCCTCCTTCTGGTGAACTGAATTACATGCCAGCTGCAACTCTAGACTCCAGAAGCCTGAATTGAATGTACCATGCTTGGAGAAGTACCATCCTGAATGTGATAAATGAATAAAAATGAATATTACCAAATAACCCAAGGGGCTACAAGCCCTCGCCACATAAAAGATTCTGCAACATGTCCCAATGGGGAAAGGAGGCAATCCTAGCATAGGCCCTGATCCTCAGTGCAAAGGAATCCCAACCATGCTAACTAATAATCAGAGCTATGAAAAAAATCTCACCACTGAAGATCATTGAATGCAAGGGAGGGGAGGGGCCGGCATCTGGACATGGCCCACGCACCCTAGCGGAGGGAGGAGAGGGAGGGGGAGGGTGCCGTGCAAGGGAAGGGGAGTGAGTGAGGGGTGGCATGCAAGGGAGGGGATGGAAGGGGAGGGGAAATGTCAGGCAGGTAAACTGGTTTAGGGAAATTGAAAAGTTATCTTCCCAGGGCTGGTAAAATGACAGACTGAACCTGTCCCATGCTAGAGTATCCTGAGCAGGACTAATTTGCTTTCACTGATATGGCATTTGACAAAGTAGGCTTTCCTGTAGAAGTTTAGGGAAGGTATATGTGGAGAACAAAGGCGGCTCTCTAAAGAGTAAATGTGCCTAAGCTCAGGTGAGCTATGTACCAAAGGAACTGTACCAAACTGGAATGTGGACATCGCCCCAATACCAAGAACAGAGCTTGAAGAAATCATCTTTTATAGGCAAACATTGCTGGAACATAGTATTTTCAAATTGTGCACGGACAGTCAAAAGTTCACACCACCAGGAATACCCCTGACATTGTTTATTTTCTTAGAAACTTGTGAATCATCAAAATAGACTAATGCTAGAGCAATCCAGAGAAAGAGAATTGGGAGAGGAAACCACTCAGCCAAATAGAAAGGCTTAGAATTGACAGGGGAATTCTCCCCTGCCTTGCAGCAACAGTTCTGATATGGCTGTGGGATCAGTAGCCTCTGGTATCTCTCCTGAGAAAAGGAATAGAAAAGAACAGTTTGAGTTTATATCCCCCCTTTCTCTCCTGTAAGGAGGTTCAAAGGGGCTGACAATCTCCTTTCCCTTCCCCTCCCCCTCCCCCCACACAACAAACCCCTTGTGAGGTTGGTGGGGCTGAGAGAGCTCCAATAACTGTGATTAGCCCAAGGTCACCCAGCTGGCATGTGCTGGAGTGCACAAGCTAATCTAGTTCACAAGGTAAGCCTCCACAGCTCAAGTCGTAGAGTTGGGAATCAAACCCGGTTCCCCAGATTAGAGCGCCCCTTTTCTTAACCACTACACCACGCTGGCTCCCTAGCTTCCATCTTCAAAGGAACTGAGAAGACATGGCTAGCTTTTTATCCTTTTTTTTAATCCACCAACAATACTGTTAGGAGGTCTCCAAGGAAATGTCTTCCTCCAAAAGAAATGCTAGCATGGTTGGCCCATGCCTTGCCATGTTCTTTTCTGGTTTAAATCCACACATTCTGATGAACTACTGAAACAAAAGAAAGCATCTTGCTTCTAATCTAGGTGTGAATGACCAGTAAGACTGAAGTAAACCATCTTCCTGAAGTGCTCTTTATCTAGAGCAGGGAGGGGCAGACAGTTTTGTAGAGGCGTTAGAGATTGGCCCAGCAAAGATAGACGCTTGTAGAACTGAGAGCTCAAATTCTTGTTTCAGCACAACTTTAAACCTGGGAGATAGCATGGCTTCGGAAACAAGGCAGCAACCTTTGGAATATTAATGCCTTGATGATGCCTTTATGAAGAGAATATGGCTTTTAAAACAAGCAGCAAGATAAATTATACCTTCAGACAACCCCCCCCCCCCCCCCCAAAAAAAAATACACACACCTCTCCTGACTTGAAAAGAGTTAAATGTAGGAACAGAAAGAATGGATGGGAATACAAAGGCATAAAAATAGGGTTGGGGAGGGAGGAGTTGTTTTTTTGGCTGTCAAATCACAGGTGATATATGGATGCCTCAAAAGTTTTCAAACCAAGGCTGATTCCGCATGGGCCAAAAACAGCGATGTGAAAACGGTGTGAAAACAGTATAAACCCTTTTACACCGTTTCAAACCCTTTTACACCATTTTCACACCGTTTTCACACTGCTGTTTTTGGCCCATGCGGAATCAGCCCAAGAGACATTCATCATTGCCCTCCACTGTCTGTAGTTTCCAGGGCTGGCCATGCTTAGCATCTTAAGTTAGCTTGGGCTACTTGGGTCAGACTGGTATAATTAGTCAGATTTCCCTAATTAGTCAGATTCTGTGTGGTCTACAACCTTATAAAGGAGTTTAGGAAAGAGACCAGGAAGAAGAAGAAAAATCTACTCTGAGGGGTTGTAATCATGCTACTAAGTTCCCTAAACTCAGGACCATTGCTGGAAATGGGCTGATAATTCCAGCAGGTTCATTTATGTCTTTTGAGTCTCCAGTGAAACAACAGAGTTCTCATCCCCAATGCAGTGACTTTTGGTAGATTCGATAAAATTCCCTATGAGGATAGACTTTGCCCATGTGAACTGAATGAAATCGGGACAATTCAACAAGTCCTCTTGGCATCCCCAATTCATGCCTTTCATAGGAAAATGTATATGTCTCCCCTCCTTGTTGGGTTAAATGAAAATTCATTGGCGGGTTTGATGAACTACTTAATAGTTTGAATCCCGGTAGTTTAATTTGTGAAAACGTTTCTAACTTTTTAATCTCTGTTATAGCTAAACGAAACCAACTTCTGAAGTGTTGGTAGACTGAATTAATCCATCTTATTAGGTCCGTACCAGTCAATCTTATTTCAGGTTGAATCTTCTTTTTATGTTTTGTATATAAATTTAAATTTTACTGTATTCCTAATGCCAATAAAGGCTGTGATGATGATGAAAAAAGTTCCCCTACTGTATTGTCTCTCCCTGACACTTGGTAAAAGTCTTTCTACTCTTAGGATAAGAAAGATGCTCACGAAAGTGCCTTCACGCCAGCTGCCTGGTGTCTGCATTCCCATTCTTCTTCCCTGATAGATGCAACATGATGTTAAGGGTGCTGGATTCTCCCCAGGCCTTTTTAAAGGTCAGTCATTTTTTGGAAATGTCAGGTTAATGACGATCCTAGGCCTGTTCTGCACAGGACCCCGCAGCAACTGCACATCGGCATATATGATGCTGGTGTGGTCCTGGGACCGTTCGCATGCTGAGGTGCGAGCGGCCCCAGAGCAGCCACGGCCCACAGAGGTGTCTCCATGTGGAGGCACCTTCATTTTGTTTCCCCACACTTACCTTTTCTCCCTGTGGAGCTCCGCAGGGACTAGGATACATGCCCACGCTGCCCTCCAACCCCTGGGGGTCAAACAGCAGTGTCTCCCCGTGTCTGCGGAGCTCCACAGGGAGACAAAGTACGTGTGGGGAAAGCAGGAGGCACCTAAAAGCTGCATCTCCAACCCGGTGCCATTTGCATGGCGCCGGCTGGAGCGTTTCCCCTCCAGTTTCTGGGGGAAAGTGCAGCGCTGCCTCGATGCAGAGTCAGTAGCCGTGTGAACAGCGCCCTTTAAACAGTGTTTTTACTGTTCCAGGGGTGCTGTTTTTGGGCCATGTGGGGTGGGTCCTAGAGAAGTTCTGCCTTGTTGTTTAAAACTCCCAGACTAATCTTAGCAGGACATTTAAAAATATTTCACAACGCTATCAATGGAAAAAACTACTTAATACCTTAATAAGCTTAGCATACTTGGAGAGTGGGAAACCAACCTTTCTATTGCATAGTTTTCCAAGTTACCAGCTGTTTATGTTTCCATCTTTAAAGAAGAAAGTTTTCAGAGTACCAATTAGTTGTTAGCAATCTCCCAAAGTGTTAATTCTGTTTCCTAAACCTCGTTGACTTTGTCGCCCTTTTATTTCCAACTTTTGACACTCTGAGAACCATTCCCAACAACACAGGCTTCCTTCTCTTGAATAAATGGTATATATGAATGTTAATCTCAGATCCTAAGCGCAGTTATACCTTTTAGAGTCCATGCAGGTTAATGGGCCTAGAAGGAAGTAACCCAGTTTAGGACAACATTGTAAGTAAACACATGCACAGCAGCCTTTCATAATAGCTGTGGGAAGTCTGGTATGCAGTAGTAATAAGGTCATTGGAACCTATTTTTTCCCATTTTAAGTTGTTCCACATTCTTGCCAAAAACTGTGTAAAATCAAGTTGGCAAGTATTAAATGGAATGCATTTATAGCTGTTCCTTGCCCTGTCAAGTGATTTTGCAACTTAAAATCCAGAAAAGGGGGGGGGGATAGCATTGACCAACTCCTCCAGCCTTTCCACAACCCCCCACCTGGATATGGTTGGTTTCCAGACAGTAACCAAATAAACCTGGATTTCAGAATGCAGACAGCTCGATTCAATAGTGACAGGTATGTAACCTGAAACTAATTTCAAGTTCAGTGACATTTTTTTGTGTGCCGCCCTGACATGCAGAATAAGGATTGCTATAAATGCAGGATAATCATCCGCTCCATTTTTTGTGCTTCACAAAGGGGGTGAAGACGGATGTGTTATTAAAAGAGCAATCGTGGCAGAATCTTCACCTGCTATGTGAACCCGGCTCATCTCCACAGCGCAGCTTAGATGATAATCACATATAGGGGAAGGCTCAGAAAACTCAGCAATGAAGGAATAAGAGGGGAAGTCCTCCTATGGATTAAAAACTGGTTGAGAAACAGGAAACAAAGAGTGGGTGTAAATGGGAAGTTCTCACAATGGAGAGATGTCGGGAGTGGTGTCCCCCAAGGATCCGTTTTGGGACCAGTGCTCTTTAACCTATTCATAAATATTATGACCCTGGAAGTAAGGGGTGCGGTAAGCGTGATGGTGGCCAAAGTTTGGCAGATGTGATACCAAATTATGTAGGGTGGTGAGAACCACAAAGGATTGCGAAGAGCTCCAAGCGGACCTTGATAAATTAGATGAGTGGGCTCAGAAATGGCAAATGCAGTTCAATGTAGCAAAATGTAAAGTGATGCACATAGGGGCAAAAAATCCAAACTTCACATACACGCTACAGGGGTCAGTGCTATCAGTCACAGACCAGGAAAGGGATTTAGGCGTCTTAGTTGATAGTTCCATGGGAATGTCAACTCAATGCATGGCAGCTGTGAAAAAGGCAAACTCTATGCTGGGGATCATTAGAAAAGGAATTGATAATAATAAAACTGCAAAGATTGTCAAGTGCCCCTTATATAAAGCAGTGAGATGCGAGCACTGCGACTTGGAGTACTGTGTCCAGTTCTTGGTCGCCGCATCTTCAAAAAAAGGATATTGGAGGGAGATAGAAAAAAGAGGTGCAGAGAAGGGCAACAAAAAGGATGATTGAGGGACTGGAGCACTTAGCCTTTCCCTATGAGGGAGAGGTGGGCTTGCAGCGTTTGGGACTCTTTAGTTTGGAGAGGAGGCGGCTGAGGGGGGGATATGATATGAAGTCCTACAAAATTATGCATGGGGTAGAAAATGTTGACAAGAGAGAAATTTTTCTCTCTCTTTCTCACAATGCTAGAACCAAGGGGGGCCATTCATTGAAAATGCTGGGGGGGGAAGAGAATTAGGACTAATAAAGAGGAAACACTTTCCTTTCACGCAACGTGTGATTGGTGTTTGGAATATGCTGCCACAGGGGGGTGGTGATAGCCACTAACCTGGACAGCTTTAAAAGGGGCTTGGACAGATTTATGGAGGAGAGAGTTGATTTATGGCTACCAATCTTGATCCTCCTTGATCTGAGATTGCAAATGCCTTAACAGACCAGGTGATCGGGAGCAACAGCCGCAGAAGGCCATTGCGTTCACATCCTACATGTGAGCTCCCAAAGGCACCTGGTGGGCCACTGCGAGTAGCAGAGAGCTGGACTAGATGGACTTTGGTCTGATCCAGCTGGCTTGTTCTTATGTTCTTAAGGCTGAATATTGAATTCCCTCTTTCCCTTCTTTCCTTCCCTTTATTTTTCCCATCCCCCTGAATTAGTTGGTTTTAGAACCATTGTGATGTTTTAATGTATGTATTCATTGTAAGTTGCCCTGACCCCATCATGGGAAGGGCAGCCTATAAATCAATTGATAATGTTATTTATAAATCAATCAATCAATAAATAAAATATTTTTAACATGGGATTTTACACTTGTATCACAATGAAAAAAATTAAATTGGATGCTCTAGAGAATGTGATAGATTTTGTGATGTTTCAGGACCAGCTAATAGGCTCCCTCCACAGATAGAGCTGCCCTGCTCAAATTCAGAACCACAGAATAAAAACAGCTCACATTGGAAAATGTGTGCATTTACCCAGAAGCAAAATTGCTTCCAATGTTCACAGAAGAGTACCTTTGTATGTAACGTACAGCCCAATTCAGAGGCTGCTGTGGCTGAGGACTGCTCTACTGCCACATTTCCTCCAGAAAGCTTTCAGATGGTGTGGGGGTGCTGTAAGAATACAGTCCAGGAACAATTTTACCAACTCGTTTTCTGTTTGTATGAACTGGGCCTTTTGCATTTAATCTACTCCACAAACACACAATGACAATACTCCAGGTTTTGTTGAAAAGTTTATTAAATACCGGATGTTGTTTTAAATGCTAACATTCTTTTTTTTTAAAAAAATTACAAAGTTCCACAGTTGAAATGGGTAGTCAGTACTGATCGCTCTAATTAATAACAAAAAATGATCGTACCATTGTGCTACTGAATTACTATGAAGGCTCCTAAATGTAACAAAATTTTTAAACATGTATAATTTCCAATAAAAGTTTCCAAATTCAGTTCTACACTACAATCCAGAACAGAGTTACTCCATTCTAAGCCAATTGAAGTCAGTGGGCGTAGACTGGGGTAACTCTGTTCTGGATGGCACTGCTAATCAACTAACTATCCAACTGTTAACTTTTTATAATCCAAGCAATTGCTTTAATTTTTACCAGCTTCTAAAATGAATTACACCACACACAAATTTCCAGAGTAGCCATCAAAGGTTAAGCAATAGAGACGCCTTTATATTTTGATAAGCCTTTTGCCAAACAATTCCTTTTCTGGATCCCTTCCAAAATACAATCTAACGTGGCTTAGAAATGTCAGATTGAACCAGGCAGATTTTCTACCTGCCAGCATTTTGAAGTAGTTTGCGTTGTCTAAAGAATCACCTGAAACAGAAGCATGGAGTTGTGGTGCTGGGATGGGGCCGCTTGGTGGCCGTCACTTCAAGTTTCTCAGGCATGCAACACTGCTTGGTCAACTACGTGGCTTAACAGCTGCTTCGTGGCCTTGGTTACTTCAGATGCATCTCCCACACGCAACTTATTGGTGAACGCCCAATGAAAGAAGGACATATGGCTGACTGGAAATAGCTTACCAAAACATAGTGGATTGTCCCTGCACTTGAGGAGATAAGAAAACTACGTCTCTTTCCGCCCCCCCCCCCCCTCAACACAGAATTGAGGACTCTTTACAACCTGATCCAGCAAAGAACCTGACCAGCATCACTCACCGTAGAATCTGATCTTTGGATTATTGATCTTATTTTTGCTTTTTGTACTGGACAGGAATGGAAGGTGCTGTTGCTGTTTTGAATAAGGCACTAATAACAGTCCGTTGTTTGCAGGTCGCTTCCAATATCTTTGGCTTAAAACACTTTACGGCTCTGAAAGATCTGGTACACAATTCCTCGCACTTTTTCTTAACTTCCATTTCCAAAAGAAAAGAAAAAACTGAAAACACGTTTTCACGGTGACTACATCTTTTCAAAATCCAAACTGATAATTTTATTTTCTTCACCAGATGCTTAAAAATGAAACCGAGAACGTGCAAAATAAGCAAGAAATGACAAAAAGAAGGTCTAGCTTTAGTTTCCATGCGAAAGCACCCTACTTAACGTTTCACAAGAAATATTATGATTAAAAAAATAGTTTCACAAAATTCCAAAAAAGAAGCCCTTTGTTTGAAAATATAGGAACTGCTGAAGGCGGCCTCATTCCACCTAAACAGCATGGCAACATTTCGGAATCCCTGCCATAGGAATTTTGTTTTCCAAGAGGAAAACAAATGTCTGTTTTCTTTGTTCTCATCTGCTCTAGGTGTATTTAGTATTTTTAAACCACTTAGTCTGTATGCAACTGGATGGATAAAAGGTTCTTGGTCTTCATGCAACTGGGTTGAAAAAATAAAGCCGCTCGACTGGACAGGGTATTAATTGGATTAAAACAAAGTTATGGCAAAATAACAACCCATCTCTACCGTTTCGTGAATTCCTGGCGCTCCAGAGTGTCATACAACTGAACTGTCACCTACAGTCCAAACCATAATTGTGCATTTATTGCTGGAAACTCTGTGAAAGACTTCTAGATCTTGCCAATCTGCAGCAAAAAAAAAGTCTTTTAAGTATTAGCCAGAAAGCCTGCTATATGGCAGAGACTGAAATCATGTGTAAAAAACGTTTTCAATTTTGTAGGCAACTATCTTTGAAAATGAGGCAAGGCACGGGTTTATTGAATGTATTCCAACAGCACATCTTAAGCATTCTGATAATGTCAATCACGTATCATTTTCACACACAAAAAACAACCCCAACGTGAGCAAATGTAAAAACAAGGCAAGTTTTGTCATAACAAATCGTAAGAAGTCTTCAGATTTTAAAAAAATCAACCGAGTTTCTATTATTTGCGTAGAAAAATCTTTATACATTATTTTGGGTGCCCAGTTACTGTCCTCCGCATTGTTCGCTGGATAGTGTTGAGTTTTCTTCAGCAGCTGCACAATCCATGGGATCCATCACCTGGATGTAAATTGAGAGCATTTTAAAGTTGGTTTGTCTACGCTTGTCAGGCAATTTGCAAGGAAAATGTTATCAGAGTAATGAGCAATGAGTTTAGACATCATATAGCAAAGGAAGCTTCTAGGACAGTGGTGGCGAACCTATGGCATGCGTGCCAGAGGTGGCACTCGGAGCCCTCTTTGTCAGCATGCGTACCGTCACCCAGTTTGGGCACTTGGCAGTGGCACAGCATCAAGGGGGTGAGGGGTGCGCGACGCACTGGGTGCACATCCCTGCGGGAGCATGGCAAGGGTGTTTCGGGGCAGGACGGGGGTGTGGCAGGGGCACAGGGCGCACGCGTGCCCTAGGCGCAGTTTCCCCTCGCTCCGCCCCTGGCACTCGGTCTCTAAAAGGTTCACCATCACTGTTCTAGGATGTAAAAAAAACATCTGCAGCAAAACAATCAGTCATTCGCTGTAATCCAGCAACATGGGGGGGGGGGACCCAAATAAGGAAGCAACTGCTCAAGCACTTTCAGCAGATCTTCCGTCAAACCTATAATCTAGTAGGGAGAAAAGAAGAGCATAGTTCTGCAAGCAAGCCAGAAATCTCCAACTGAAATTTAGGAGCTTCTCCACGCACTATTTGTGGGATTCTTTAGGGGAAAGAGACGGCAGTACAAAGGCACAGAATCAGTACCTATGTAGTATAGATCCCACAGTTTTAAAGTTTGGTAAATTTTTAAAAAAGCAAATGGAACATTCAGTGGAAGGAATTTAACAACAAAGCATCAGTACATATGAGAGGATCAGGATCGCAGGCATTTGATTTGCTTGAAAAGGCTCTGAAATTATCACAAAGCCCGATTTGAAGCGAGAAATCAATCCGTAGCACTTTTTCATTCGATTAAGTGAAGAAACCTGAGGGGTTAAGGACAAGCGATCTAGTGCTTTCATCCAAGCAACTGGAAAAAAATGGCAAAAAAGTACCCTTCTCTTAGGACAGAGTCCTGTACTACTAACTAGCCACGCTGGGTAGGTGAAGAGCAAGATTAGAGTCTTTCAGGTGTCACTAGACTCGAATCTTAACCTGTCCAGAGGTCTGCCCTCCTGTGAGCCCTTCAGTTGCTACTTCCCACTGAAGCAAAGCCTGCTCCCCCATCATGGATTTCTCTAAAATTCTTGCAAATCATTGCCAAATATTCTTTGCAATGAAGAGCCAGAGTTGTAGGTAACAGAAAATGGAATAATGCACCTTTTTGGACACAGAATTGACACATGGTTTTGCTTCAAGTGCGTTAAAAAAGGAAATGGTGCAGACCTTTGTCACCCCTTTCAACTGCTAAGAATGTGCCCTTCGATGTGCTCCTAAAACATCATCCAGAGTATAGATGGAATATGCAGTTCACGTACTGTGTCAACACGCTCAAATCTCTTTCACTTTGACATTATTGAACACAGAAAGGTGCGTGCAGAACTGCCCAATTCACAAGTCAGTGGCTAATAATTTAGAGCTGAAAAAAACAACTAGGGATTTAAAAAAAGCAAAAACAAAAAGTGCCTGAATCCCCTGAAAGTAAATATAAGTCGTTGTTTTTCTTTCAGTGGGCAAAACGTCTGCTCAGAGCCAATGGGAAAGAAAAACAACCAGAAATGATTCAATCCAGGGTCTATTAATACTTTTGCCAGGAAGTCTGCAAGCAAGGAGGAAAAATAAGCAAACCTAACAAGCTCCCCTAATAAACATCTGGTCAGATTCAGTAGCTGAATATTAATTTGAAACTGGAAGGGGCCCCTGATAATGCATGCGAACGTCGACTTGGAGCTCGCAGCAGCTTGTCCTGATTCCTTTGTCGCAATTTCCTCTGCAAGCCTGGCAGAGCGATCTCTCTGCTTCAAAGGTGCCATCCAGACTGCAGTATCTGGGCGCTCAGCAGATCCCAAGGGCCAATCCCAGCCCATAAGGTCCAAGAAAGCTCTAGCCGCCTCATTCTGAGCAATCCATCTCTCAGCTGCTGCCCTGGCTAGTGGTTCCTCTTTCTCTCCCACCTGCTGCCCTGGGGACTCCTACCTCTGCCTGCTGCAGACTACAGACTACGCACCTGGCCCTTTTGATCTTCAAAAGCTTCCTGGGGCCTCGTCCCTGCCTGCCTTTTGGTTACATTGTGGTTGCGGCTCTTCCTCAGCATATGAACCTGACTGATCCTGACAAAAAAAAGAAACCGTTCAGGTTAACTAAGCACGTGAGATAGGAATGATCCAAAATGTTATTCGCCTTTTGAATTTTACTAAGAGAAGCCTCTTGTGATGCTGCAAGGTAGCGTTTGCCAGCCGTCAATTTATTTTGGAAGCCAGCATTTTCCTGCCTGTGATGACTCATAGCATTATGAAACAAGAACAGGAAGGTACAGAAGTGGGGTGGATTTGAGTCATGTTCTACATTCAGGGCTAGACCACGCTAATCACATGGGGTCAGTGCTGAAATTGCACTGGAAGCATTTGGGAACCCATGCCAGTGTTGCCATCCTCAGGAAAGCAGCATTTTGTTTAGGACTGCATTGTTAATATGGAGTAAATTAACGATAGCCATTTTATAGCAGCATGAAGAAGAAGAAGAGGAGGAGGAAGAAGAAGAGGAGGAGGAAGAAGAAGAAGAGGAGGAGGAGAAGTTTGGATTTATATCCCCCTTTTCTCTCCTGTAAGGAGGCTCAAAGGGGCTTACAATCTCCTTTGTAGGAGCAGCAGTGGCGTAGGAGGTTAAGAGTTCGTGTATCTAATCTGGAGGAACCGGGTTTGATTCCCAGCTCTGCCGCCTGAGCTGTGGAGGCTTATCTGGGGAATTCAGATTAGCCTGTACACTCCCACACAAGCCAGCTGGGTGACCTTGGGCTAGTCACAGCTTCTCGGAGCTCTCTCAGCCCCACCTACCTCACGGGGTGTTTGTTGTGAGGGGGGAAGGGAAAGGAGATTGTAAGCCCCTTTGAGTCTCCTGCAGGAGAGAAAGGGGGGATATAAATCCAAACTCCTCCTCCTCCTCCTCTTCTTCTCTTCTTCTTCTTCTTCTTCTTCTTCTTCTCCTTCTCCTTCTCCTTCTCCTTCTTCTCCCCCACCCCAACAAATACCCTGTGAGGTGTGTGGGGCTGAGAGAGCTCCGAAGAACTGTGACTAGCCCAAGGTCACCCAGCTGGCATGTGCTGGAGTGCACAAGCTAATCTGGTTCACCATATAAGCTTCCACAGCTCAAGTGGCAGAGTGGGCAATCCAACCTGGTTCTCCAGATTAGAGTGCACCTGCTCTTAACCACTACACCTGGCTCTCATGGAAAGAAGATAACACACAAGAAGCTGCAGGACGGAGACTTTCTCACAGAGGGTAGTTCACTGCTTTGTGGATGGAGGATATACTCTGAAGGCAGAGAGAGCCCTATGAGTCACACAACTTCAGTATACCCAGTGCTTGTAGGGATAAATACCTCTCTGCTCTTGTTTAAAAAGTAGAATCTGGCTCCACACTGACACGTTATCTAATGTCACTGGGTTCTCATACTGGCAATGCACAACACCGGGCATTCTAAAAGTCATGCTGACAAATTACTGGTAGGCCAAAAATAAACAAAGCTAAGCCAGTAACGAAGAGGGTTGAGTTGAACATTGAGAGGAGCCATCGTTTTTGTTTAGTTGACTGAGTCAACTAGCAAACAAATAGAAGTTGACAGGACGGGAGAAGCAAATGTTCTGCTTGCAATTTGCTCTGTTATAAGATCCATCGAGAACGGTACAAAAAAAACGAAGAAGAAGTTTTCTAGCAACAACTGTAAAACCTCTGGGATCACGTGGGTACTTGTTCAATTTGGAGATACGATCCACAGTGCTAGGAACATGCCAAAAAAAGCCTTAACTCACCTTGACTGTGCCGCCGCTAGGGTGTACGAAATAGCACAAGGTGAACACAGCAAAGAAGTTACAGGCAACACCACATGACCAACAAATTCTCAGTACCGTTTCCGGTTATGTCTTGTCTTACGACCAGCAATCTTCAACCCAGCTCACGATAGTTTTAGAAGCACACCAATATCACTAAAAACAGCCGTTCCAGAATAGAATTATCGATGTTTACTTACCAGGTCAGTGTAATGCAGTGGTCAGTGTGTCAGACTAGGATCTGGGAGAACCAGGTTCAAATCCCCAACTCTGTCACAGAGACTCACAGGGAAACCTTGGCCAGCCACGCACCCTCAGCCTAAGCTACCTCGGAGGGTGGTTATGAAAGAGGAGAACGAGGTACACTGTTTTGGGTCCTCAATGGCAGCATGGTGTAGTGGTTAAGAGCACTCTAATCTGGAAGACGGGGTTGGATTCCCCGCTCTGCCACTTCAGCTGTGGAGGCTTATCTGGTTCACCAGATTACCTTGTGCATTCCAACACATGCCAGCTGGGTGACCTTGGGCTAGTCACAGCTTCACGGAGCTCTCTCAGCCTCACCTACCTCAAGGGGGGTTTGTTGTGAGTGGGGAAGGAAAAGGAGATTGTAAGCCACATTGAGTCTCCTTACAGGAGAGAAAAGGGGGATATAAATCCAAACTCTTCTTCTTCAATGAAAATGGTGATCTATAAATTACATTACTGCAACAAATGACAAACAGGGTCACTTTTATTCTCCCTCCAGCTGGAATTAATTCAAACAAATGTTGACCCTCAGACTTTTTTCTTAAAAAAAAAAGGAAATATGCTGCTGTATTAGTAGTACTGTGTGTACACAAGAGCCCTGCAAAAAAGCAATCTTGACTGAAAATGAATGGCATAAAGTATAATTAAATGAATGGTTCTTGAAACTGTGCATGAATTTAAAAATCATCTAATCTATGGACAATGTCTGAATTGCAATCAGGTTCCCAACTTGTGAGTTTTAAGTTTCATTCCAAACTAAATCAAGCTGACTCAACAGTTCAAAGTTCAAAGCAATTTTTAATCCTTTGAAAAAGAATGCACTGAGAACAGCATATGAAACAATTGCCATGGCAACATAATACTTGCAAATAATGAACCGTGTCACTTGAGGTATGAGTGGTCTTTTGTTAGCCAAAAACTAGGACTGAAGTATTTAGAGCAACTCTGGTAGCAAACTAAGGCAAAAACTTCACTCAGAGCAAAAATATGTCTGGCTTCAGCCTCACACTCAAGAAAGCATAAACTGCACCCTGGAAAAAGGTGCTGCTCCTTAGCTGTGAAACTTGTGGGACTCCTATGATTCTTCATCAAGTGGGACTCCTATGATTCTTCATCAGATGCATCAGAAGAGTATTCCATTCTAAGAGCATCCCTCACCAGCAATCTGAAGTTGTACCACCCACTGTTCCAGTGGGTTCTAGACCTTTTTTGTTTCCACAGCAGGGAAGAAAATCTGCTCACATACAGCCACACTGGCCCCAAAGAAAATTAAATACGAAATATGCCAAATGTTATCTTTGGTACTACGAAATGCCGTGTTTCCTCACTTGCACAAGATAAAAGATTTCATACCCCTGTGTGACCAAGAAGCTGAAGCACCTGTTTTGTATCAGGTATTTTTCAAGAGTCCGTATTCTTCCGCTAATAGCCGTTTTCCTGCCCTTTGTCGTTGCCACAGCTGACTTAACGGTAACCCCATAGAGTTTTCAAGGAAAGAGACTTTCAAAGGTGGTTTGCCACGGCCTGCGTCCACATTGCACCTCAGGCCCTCCCATTCAAATACTAGCAAGGGTCGAGGCTAAGAGTGTGTGACTGGCCCCAGCAAGATTCCATGGAAGAGTGGGGAATCGAACCTTGGTTTACCAGGTCCTAGTCTGACCTTTTAACCACTACACTACGCTGACTCTTACAGCCGTACATACGCCACAGATGCAAAGGCAAACTTGATAACGATTCAGGTTACTCCATCACCACTGAAAACAGCATAAAGGCCCCTTCCGCACATGCAGAATAGTGCACTTTCAATGCACTTTGCAGCTGGATTTTACTGTGTGGAATAGCAAAATCCTCTTGCAAACAATTGTGACAGTGGATTGAAAGTGCATTATTTTGCATGTGCGGAAGGGGCTACAATTTGTTCATATGCAGACAGACTGTATTCCACCTACCTGATAGTTGTTGCCTTCCCAGAACTTTTTCATCTCCTTGCGACTCCATGCTACGATGGCACTGGTGGCAAGGATGCATGGCACCAAATAAAGGAGGGCTGGTTGCGCCATCTTCATCAGTGACAGGACCACAAACGTGAGCACCATGCCAACAGCATAGGCTGCGCAAAAGACAAACCATGAGAGTTGACAAATGACATTCGGCTCTAGGCTCACGGATGTTGTCACAAGCACATCAGCACTGTCCAACAAGAATGTGTGAGACCTACTTACTTACTTACCTAAAGAGCAAGAAATATAATACACAGAGGAAGAGCTTGTCTGAACGTCGAACCTGTGACAATAGGCCACCAGGAGACCTAAAATAAAAAGGCACAAACAATATCTGACAGATGGGAAATACAGTAATGGAAATAACTAATAAGATACTTTTCTGTAGAGATGAAGAGCACAGTCCTAAGCAGAATGCCAGCCGCCCTTCCTGGTCAAGTGCCGCAGAAGTCCACAGTGCCCACCCGCCTCTCAGGTTGTCCACCCCACTGGCACATTCATAAGAACATAAGAACAAGCCAGCTGGATCAGAGCAGGGTCCATCTAGTCAAGCTCTCTGCTACTCACAGTGGCCCACCAGGTGCCTTTGGGAGCTCACATGCTGTTGCTGCTCCCGAGCACCTGGTCTGCTAAGGCATTTGCAATCTCAGATCAAGGAGGATCAAGATTGGTAGCCACAGATCGACTTCTCCTCGTGCTGGCTCCAAAGAGCCATTCACACACACCCCCTTTGGATGGGGCTGTTAGAAGCTGGGAGCCTCCAAATCTCAGCCTTTAAAGAATCCAAAGCGATGCTAAATTAAAACTCAATCTAAATCTTGGTTCTTTTTTTTTTTAAGAAATAATTACCTGGTAAAATAATGTCACCAAATCCGAGTAACGAAAATGGCAGGCCACATACCATTGGAGTACAGAACTGGAGCCTGGGCACTCTCATGACCACTGGCAACTGTAAAACAGTGTCGCAAAGCCCCACGTAAGTCCCAAAGGACGTTTGAGAAAGAAAGATTTAAATTATGTTTTTATCAGAACTATTTACTCATCTACTTTATGCAGAACTTCAGATCGGGAGGGGCCTGAATTCAGAAAACAGGAACCAAGATGCTGAATGTAAAATCTATTCTCTAAGCAGATAAGCCAAGAGAAAACTGCATGTGTAATAGAAACTTCAGTAAGCCTTTATAGGCATTAAAAACTGCATGTGTATGATATACAGACAGTATGTATGGCAAGATTAATGAAACACACTACATGGTGAGAAAGGAAAACCTGAATTTTAGCCTGCTTAAAAAGAAAATGATGGCCAAGATTCAGGCTCTGAAGAAATAAATTTGGAGACAGAGAGTTATCAGATTTCCCCCCCCCCAAAGGCTACTATTCTTTTCAGAGGATATGATTTAAAATCCAGTGATCATATCTGAAATAAAATCCTTACTTTCTCATGAGGAGCTGACTGCTGAACAGAGGCTTCCAACATGTTTCCATAATTCTAGGATCAAACCCAAGTCAACAAGCATTTAATACTTTTTTTTTAAGGAAAGAAAAGATGGCTACATTTTGAGAGCAAGTTATACTTAAATATTTGAGCATGATCCAGCCAAAATCAAGCACTGGGACGTTACAATTTTTGTTAATGGAAAATAGTTAAGAACACGCTTAAATGCATTCCGGCTGACTCGAGTGAGGCTTTACAGTGCAAAACTTTAGCTGAATTATGCGTTTACCGTAACAAAAGCTATGAAAACTCAGTTATTGCATGCCTACTGCTTAATAGTATGAAAAATAATTATGTAATTTTTAGGACTATAATGCCTACCTTTTCACTGTTTTTAAAAGGACCTGTTGCCACTTCGACCATTATACTTTCCCCGTTCTGAAATTATGAAGAAATAGTTTCATATGGGATCATTTATTTAATACAAACATTAAACTCGCACATGATTAAACACTAAAAAGCTGCACATGTAGTATAATGTGACACTCTTACAGTGTATTTCTAATATATTCCCTAGAAAATGAAAAATGAAAAAATCCCTAGAAAAAATGCTTTTTTCTGTTGAGTTCTTTCATTATTCTTTGATTACTAAAAATAAACACTGCCAATTTAGATACGTGAAATATCATGTTGCAAATCCATGGACTTACTTTAGTAAGGAATGGTGTGATGAAGACAAAAAATACATCATACAGAAGGAGAAGGCCTAGCAGAATAACACATGACTAGAAAACAAAAGAGAATGTTGTTATTTTATTTACTTACAATAACTGAGTAATCTTTAATGCTTTACAATAGTATAATTACACCACAGACACTTAAATTAATAGACAACAGCTTGCTAATATTTCAGCTTCTCATAAGCATAATAAGCATTTTATTGTCATTGTGCACGCACAACGAAATTTACAGCAGCATTCCTCGATGCACACAATTTCAGACTCATACCCCATCCTCACTTTCCCCTTCCTCCACCCATCCCTACACAGCCCCAAACACATCAACATGAAGCCGCAGAGTTTAACATAGCCACAGCTCTAGAGTAGAAGCTGTCTCTAAGCCTCTTTGTCCTAGTTTTGATAGACCTGTATCGTCTGCCGGATGGTAACAGTTCAAAAAGAGAGTGTGCTGGATGAGACGGGTCTCTCAGAATATTTTGGGCTTTTTTTAGGCTTCGGGAATTATAGAGTTCTTCCAAGGAGGGGAGAGGGCAGCCGATAATCCTCTGAGCAGTAGTGATCACCCTTTGGAGCACCTTCCTATCTGCCACTGTGCAACTGGAGAACCATACACAGATGCAGTAGGTTAAGACACTCTCTATAGCACAGCCTATTCTCCTAACTACTTTCCTGGTTACGGTCATTTAGTATGTTTTTTGTCTCGTTCCAAACTTATTTTTGGCTCTAAAAATGTAATGAATTTTGAAATTAGGCCCATGCACACAGAGCAATAAGAAACATTTAGGCAGCAATTTTTAATTGGGAGTGTACACAAACTAGAGTTCAGTGGGGTTTGGTTCATCTTTTAACAACATATGGCTTCGTGGGCTACAGCTTATGTTTTCCACACGTACACAAAAATGTCCTAGCCTTTTATGGCTCATTTTTGCTTTCATTACAACAGAACAATAGTGGTACATGTCTGGAAGTTGTATATAGTAAACAGTTTACTATACCTTGAAGTTGGGCATTCTGAGAGTTCTAATGAAGTTGAGGCAGAAAGAAATTCCCAAGATATCTTGTAAAATCCAAGCCCAGCTACAACAAACAATGAATTTGACTCACTTTAAAATAATAAAATGACACATACATTTTCTACAGTAACAGTGCTACTTTAAGCAGAGTTACACCAGTCTAAATCCATCAGATTCAATGGGCTTAGAAAAGTATGGCTCCGTTGAGAAGTGTGCTGCAGGCTGGGATCCAAAGGAATTTATTTACACACAAGAACTTACAGGTAGGCATCATTTTCAGGAACCAGTTTCTTAAGCTATTAAGAGGACAATCTCAGGCTTTGGTGGTAGAATTTGGAGACTGAACAGGGAAGTGTAACAGAAAGAGAAGGCCAAAAGCCGCTATGTTTGTACCGTCTGGATCTTGCCCTTGGTATTTTTAAAGGCATCCAACCAACATTTATCGTTTCAATTCTGAATCTTGGAATTCTTCACCTACCTGTCTTCATTCCGAAACACTCCCCAAACGACAGCTGCTGCTATGCATAATCCAGCAAGGAGAAAGAGCCTTACTTCAAAAGCTGTGTTGAAGCATGAAATCCTTAAAAAAAAAATCACATTATAGATGTTGCCATAAATGCAGCGCACATCGAAACCACCAAGTAGTGCAATCCTAACCAGAATTTATTCCCTTCTGTGTTCTCAAACAATAATGGACTTAAAAGGGTGTAACTGTGTTTAGGCTTGCAACAAACAATGCTCAACTACCCTTGGTCTTCCAAAGAACCATGAAATGCTTTACAGCAGGGGTGTCAAACATGCAGGGCAGGGGGCGATTTGGCCCGTTGAAAGGGCTTATCAGGCCTGCCAGCTAACTGAGGCACACGTGCACGCTCCCGATCTCAGCACCCAAGGGTCCTGACCAAATTACATTTGTGTCATATCTGGCCAGAGGCGGAGCTACCAGGGGACTAGGGAGTGCACATTGCACCAGGCGCATGCCAGGGGGGGAATCCCCCTCCACGGCTCCCCACTCCCCACAGCGCCCCCTCTGCCCCCACACTTACATTATTAAAACAGTGCAGGCTGGAGAAGTGACCTGTTACCTTCAGGGTGAAAACGGCCTGATGGGAACTACATTTTCCAGGAGTCCTTGCAAGACCCAAGGTCTCATGGGAAGTGTAGTTCCCACCAGGCCGTTTTCAGCCTGAAGGGAACAGGCCACTTTTCCAGGCTGAAGTAAGGTAAGTGTGGGGGCGGGGGGGTAGGGTGCCACGAGGTGGGGGGGGGGGGCAGAAAACATAGTGCATGCCGGGCGCACTCTCGGCCAGCTATGCCTCTGTATTTGGCCCTCATAACAAATGAGTTCGACACCTTTGCTCTACAGCCTGTAGAAAGAACCAATTAAATGGGGAGAAGTGCAGCCAGGCAAGGCTGTTCCTCTTGTCTGCACAACATAAATATATATTTATGTCACGCACAGCCCGAATAAAGTTGTTCTGAAACCATAAACAGTTTCCCTGCCGCTTGTAACAAAACCGTTAACAATTACACAAAGGAACGAACAGTACCTGCATTGTCCAAAAGGTATTTTTCGTATTAGTACCTGAAGACAGTTGTATAAGCTTATTGAGGACGCCAAGCAGAAAATAGCAATAATGATGTATACTGTGGGGGGAAACAATAATAAATAAATTGGTAGAAAGCTACGAGAACCACACAGTCACAAGTTTATGTGCAGGCAAGGATGCATATCTCTTCAAGACAATCATCCTAGGCATGTTTGTCCAGAGGCTGATCCCACTGTGGCCACCGAGACTCACATCCGAATGACCATGCTTATCATTGACCCCACTGCCATATTTACATATTGGCGTACATTTTTGCTGCATGCCCGTCAAATAGTTTGATCTTGCTATTCAAAAGGAAAACCCAAACGCTTCAACCTCAGGGATGTTTCTACAAATGCTTGCCTGATATGCTTACTGGCCTCTACCTGTGCTCAAAACCCAGTCCCCCTCCCTTCCCCCCTCAGATCAGTGGTGTACTGGGCCTACATGGCGTCCGGGGGCATGACTGCCTCCCCGCCCCACTTACGGGAGCCAGCAGGGAGGGCGGGGCTCAGGGGTGGCTTGGACAGGCCCACAGCACCCCGTCCTCCCTGCAGGCTGACTTCTGCCCTCCCCAAGGAGGCCGAGAGGGGGGCGGGGCTCAGCAGCATGCGCCTGGGGACAAGGGCGGTACGCCACTGCCTCAGATATTGTGCACAGGCCAGGAACTTCTCATTTGTGCCGGGGTACCGAGATGATAAGAAATGGCAGCTTTCCGTTCCCCCTCCTGTGTCTTATCCAAATTTTAGTGCAAATTAGATAAGACCCCTTTCTCTTCGGAGACAGAGTCTTCTGTCCTTTGTGGTTTAGGGAAGATAAAGAACAGTATTTGCATTTTGCCTTCTCTCCAGATATCAGCTCAAATGAGATAAGTCCTCTGGCCTATGGGGAGAGCTTCGGAGAGGGGTCAAGGTTCCTCTCACCTAAGCAGTGAGAAGAAACAGCAGGTTGAGACTTCTGCTGTTATTTTTTTTAGAAGAGAGGAGTTTTGGATTTATACCCCACCTTTCTCTCCTGTAAAGAGACTCAAGGTGGCTTACAAGCTCCTTTCCCTTCCTCGCCCCACAACAGACACCTTGGGAGGCAGGTGGGGCTGAGAAAGTTCAGAGAGAACTGTGACTAGCCCAAGCTCACCCAGCAGGAATGTAGGAGTGCGGAAACGCATCTGGTTCACCAGAAACCTCTGCCACTCAGGTGGAGGAGTGGGGAAATCAAACCCGGTTCTCCAGATTAGACCTCTTCCTGTGACCCTGGAGAGCCCCTGACCATCTAAGCAGACAGTACTGAAATACTGACCTTGCTTGACCAATCGGCTGGCTCAGCATAAGGCAGCTTGGTAGGTTCGTGTGGAGAAAATCACTTTGTACGGGTGACAACTGTGAGAGCTCCCTTCCCTAGCCCCAGGAGCGAAGCCACTGGTTGGATTCCTCTGTGCAAATGAGGCTTGGGAAAGCATGCTTAAACTGAAAAGTAAAACCTTGGTAAATTCCAATGTCTCCTTACCCAGCCACTGGTAGAAATAGTACAGCAGGACTAACATGACGCAAGAGAGGACAACAAACACGACAACTTTCACTGGGTTCAAAATGATACTTTCCGAAGTCTTCCTTGACACCGGGGTGTTATCTGAGCTCGCAGCTGCCTTCAGTTCCTCTCTGTGAGGATGAGCAAAAAACAAAAATCAGTGCCATTCAAATGATACAACCCAGGAAGAAGTAGTAGTTTGGTACTTTTAATTTGAAAAACAAACAAACAACGATTCAAACTCTTGAAGAAGGGCTTGTAATGACTTACAGCTCCTCCATTCCACTCCAAAAGCCTCCCAGTGCTACCGTAAGCACAGCGATTAGAAATATGACCACCATACTGAAGTCAAATTCTGGCAAAGGCGGTGAATATAATGTCACGCTAACATTATTTCCAAGACTCTGGAAATTATAAACGTGTCAGTTAGGGAGGAAATGAACAGCAGACAATTAAGACACTTATGGTCAAAACAATTAAAAAAAAAAAACACCCATCCTCCACAATTGAATACTGTGCCCAGCTACACTGCACCTGTTGAACAATAGATTTAGAAAAACAGAGCAAACAGAAAACACTGAAAATGATTACTGCAGGGATGTGCCACAGGCCCGGCCTCAGATGCTGGCAAATGGGGCCCAGGCATGTGCTGGCCAGGTCACCACACCAGAGAAAAGGCTGGGTCAGCGCCTGGCGCCCTCCCACATGACCCAAAGGCATGCGCCCGGGGACATGGGTGTCCCCATGTCCCTACAGGTGGTACATCTCTGCACCCAGGTTTGAATCCCTAGACTGCCATGGAAGCTCATTGGGTGACCTTGGGTCATTCTGTCGTGGACTGACCTACCTTGTAGGGTTGTAACTGAGAGCATACAGTGGATGAGCAGTGACATTGGAAGCTACTTTGGGCCCACACTGGGAAGAAATGTGTAGCGCATTAATAAATACTTCCACCTCAAATCCACTGCATTCCTCAGAGAAATTAATCTCACATTCTCCAAGGGCTCAATTCTTACTTTTTCCACTATCTCTCTCTTTCTTTTTTTGTTGACTATTCTGTTTAATTTTTTTTAAAAAAATGAGTTCAGTTGGATCGAGAAATCAGAATTTGTCAAAATGCAACGCTGCAGGTCCTGCACACTGCAGAATGCTATGCAATAATTTTTAAAGAAAGACGAATTATTTTACGAAAGGCAATAAGATTTAAGAAAACAGCTCTTCTGCTGCAAGCAGTCTGCCGTGCTTTTTAAGAGTCCCTTTTCATTTTATTTAAATATTTATTTATATGTTTGATTTGATAAACCGCTCTACCCCCGAAGGGCTCAGAGCGGTGTACAGGTCAGACAGAACAATAAAATACAAATACAAAAAACAAAAATCGAATAATGCCATTAAAATCAATTATTGCAATAAAATCAGTAGCAGCGATACAATACAACCCACTTATAATTTGATGGATGGCGTCTGGTCCTAAGCCCTGGGAGGGCACCGGCAGACTGTTTAAGATGAAGACAGATGCTACATAGGGCATCAGGAGAGGCAGTGACTCAGCGGCCAGCCCCCCCAAAAATCCGGTGGAACAGCTCAGTTTTGCAGGCCCTGCGGAATTCATCAAAGTCCTGCAGGGCCCTAACAGCTGGAGAAAGAGCGTTCTACAAGGCAGGGGTCAGGGCCATAAAAGCCCTGGCCCGGGTGGAGGTCCCCCGCCTCATAATCGTCCCCTGCATCATAGAAGGGCAGGGGACCACCAGCAAATTCGCCTCTGCCGAATGGAAAGGTTAAGTCGGGACATAAGGCTGTGCCAAGGAAAAATATGCACAAAATTGAAAGCACTGACGGGCAAGCATGAATACAAGATGAAAGAGAAGAAGTCGGCAGTTAAATATTGTAAAAAATCTTGATTGATGTGCTAGATATATATCGATATATAGATATCACTCCAATCAAAATTTGTGTGTGTGTTCAGGGGAAATTGTTTCATGCACTATATTTTTAATTTTATGGAAAAGACCAGAGTTCAGGAAAACAAGCTGTTAATTGATCGTGATATACAGCTGTAAAATGAAGGAAATGCCCTTAGAGGATATTTTCAGAAAATGTCAAAAGAATGCTCCACAAAAGCACAACCTGGTAATAAGCAAGGAAAAAAATGGAGGCGGAAAGGTTGAGAGACAGCCTCCTCCTTATTAAACCACAATCACATATTTTATACAAATTGATATTTTCAGTGGTAAAAGCAAGCAATTTTGAAAACTCCTTACTTTATTAATATCAAGAACATCCACATTAGAGATAAGTGCAATTGGAATGCTGAGATTTTTATACATGGTCCTGTCGCCAGAAGGAGTATCCTGGAAAAAGAAACTTCATGGTAAATCTACATAATTGGACCAGCTACTTAACTTGCTGCCTAAAGTCTAACAGGCAAAACATCTCCCTCTAACACAAGCCCTAAGGGGATACAGTGGGAATATACATTAAATTAAATTAATAAGCTGTACATTACAAGTACATTGCTTCAAGTACCTCTCCCCAGCACTCTGACTGGAAAAATCCACAAGGTGGGCCACATAATCTTTTCCCCCAGTTGTTCAATATTGAGAAGATGCAGATTGATGACAGCTACACATCTTCCCTCATTATGGACTTCACCTTCACGTTATGGACTGCAGCTCTGAGGCCACAGCTGTAGTTTCAGGGTTTCTCAGCATCTGTCTCCATCACAACCACTAGGAATCATGCACTGTTAATCCACTACTGCTACACCAACGTGTTAGTCGTTCAGAGTGGTGGACTCTGATCTGGAGAACTGGGTTTGATTCCCCACTCCTCCACAAGAGTGGCGAACTCTTATCTAGTGAACTGAAAATCGCAAGGGTGATATAAAAATAGTAAGGAGGAGGAGGAAGAGGAGAAGAAGAAGAAGAAGAAGAAGAGTTGGATTTATATTCCCCTTTCTCTCCTGCAAGGATACTCAAAGGGGCTTACAAACTCCTTTCCCTTCCCTGCTCACAACAAACACACTGTGAGGTAGGTTGTAGGCTGAGAGAGCTCAGAAGAACTGTGACTAGCCCAAGGTCACCCAGCTGGCATGTGTTGGAGTGTACAGGCTAATCTGAATTCCCCAGATAAGCCTCCACAGCTCAGGCGGAAGCAGGGAATCAAACCCGGTTCCTCCAGATTAAAGTACACCTGCTCTTAACCACTACACTACTGCTGCTCCTAACTGCAGTTTAGACTTTTTTCCTCATCTGAAGACAGCCACGAGTATTATAACTTACCAGACCAGTTTGGCTGGCGATCAGGAGTATTTTAGCGCCCAGGCCTTGAGCAATCCATGCCTTCTCCAAAAATGAGCAGTTTCCCCTCATCACTACAGCTGCCTTGTCCCTCATGATATCATGAGGAACATCAGAAGAATTGCAGAGCAGCTTAGGAGTCAAGATCGTCAATTTTGTAGGAATCTACAAAGATTTAAAAACCTAATATTAAAACCTGGAAATGTAGAATTATTCTGTCATCATTCAGATTCAGATTTATTTACCAATAAAATTCCAGATTTAAAATTGCACAGATACGATAGAATATATAACAAATTCAGTATAAATAATACCAAGTAAGCGAAACAATGTCCACCTAAAAGTAATAAAGAGGAATTAACTAGCATACCCAATGGAGTTCTGTCACACCTTCCTGATTCTACTAGATATCCACACAAACTTAGCAACAGAATATGTTCAACGTTTGTTTGTATCTGATAATAGTATTTTTATCCTATCCCTCTTTGCCAAAGAGCAATTTGTCTACACATAGGGCAGAAGCATCCTGCGTGTCTCATTGTAAAGCGTGCACTCAAATAGAATGTGTTCTGTGGTCTCAATACCCCCTGATTGG
This sequence comes from Sphaerodactylus townsendi, assembly GCF_021028975.2. Classification (NCBI taxonomy): domain Eukaryota; kingdom Metazoa; phylum Chordata; class Lepidosauria; order Squamata; family Sphaerodactylidae; genus Sphaerodactylus; species Sphaerodactylus townsendi. The sequence continues at coordinate 17,822,117 of NC_059441.1, read as the reverse complement.
CAAATACATCATTAAAACACTTTAAACAATTTATTATGTCCTGGAAAAGAACAAGCCAAAGATTTTTTTTTCTGCAATGTGGAGCCAATATTGTGGGGAGAACTAGGACAGGGAACACCTGGTTGAGATTTCTGCTTACCATGACACATGCTGGGTGATTATGCCATTCTCTCTCAGCTTCACCTACCTCGCAAAGTTGTTGTGAAAAAACTGATTTTGATCAAGGAAGAAAAGGCATCTAGATTCATAAATATATAAATCTGGTTTTAAATAACTATGTAGAGAGTATTAATTTATGAGCTGTTTTTAGTTAATTGTAGTAAGGACTCTAGTGAACTATGTAGTGGTTTCTAACTAGAAACTGCTGGTGAGTTTCCTTCATTGAAAGGTTGTATAAATGTATAAATGACATAAATAAAGAACAAGATATTTCACAGAAATATGACAAAACTGAATTACATAAAAAAGAAAATCAAACCATTCAATATAAACTCCATAAATACCAAAGACATTTTAAACTTTTAAAAAAATTTAAAGCTTTTTTTACATTGTAGAACTGTGTACCTGCACTCTTTTGCTTCACAAAAAAACCCTTAAAGGTTAAAAAAATAACTTTTGCAGGATTTCCAAAAATGGGGATTTTATGTCTTTTTATTGTATGTGTTCCAGAAATACAGATTCAGAAGAACTCCAAATCCTGACATTATGAGAATGAGTCCAGTAAAGATTTCCAATTCCAATAATGCAAAAAAGCAGACGTCAGGGAAAACTTAAATAGAGAAGAATGCCATGAATACTGTGAGTTTTGATGCATCTTTTCAAATGAAATTTTCTTGAATCTTATGAAATGTCATATGGTCATTTCAATGCCCATGTAGGACTCAGGAGACGTCCCACAAAGCTTACTGAGTGACACTGCGCTACTCACTCTATTTCAGGCCCCTTCCACGCATGCAGAATAATGCACTTTCAATCCATTTTCACAACTGTTTGCAAGTGGATTTTGCTATTCTGCACAGCTGCAAAGTGCATTAAAAGTGGATTGAAAGTGCATAATTCTGCATGTGCAGAAAGGGCCTCAGTTTCATCTCACAGGGTTGTTGTGAAGATAAAATGAATGAGGGGGACCACTATTTGCTTCAAGGAAGAGCAAGGATAATTTGCTTCAGAATAAAGATGAGTTAACAACAGGGGTGGCCAACCAATGGTGCTCCAGATGTTCATAGACTACAATTCCCATCAGCCCCTGCCAGTATGGCCATGACCATGCTGGCAGGGGCTGATGGGTATTGTAGTCCATGGCAATCTGGAGCACCAAAGGTTGGCCACCCCGATGTTAACTAAATAAGAACAAAAGAAACACCATTACTTACAGCACTACTTAATGAACTGGGAAGAGAAGTCCAAGAAGGATTATAGGTTATGCAGTAGTCCTTTTTTAACAGAGGATTATCATTGCTAAAAGCATGAAGGATTCCCTCTTGGGCACTTATCTAATATGAAAAAAGAAAATGTCAACATTAAACATTGTTTAGACTGCAGATGGATAATATGGTGACCTCAACAAGATTAATGTGTCACTAGTACAATAAAGATTAGAAAATTGCATTAGCAAATCTCTTGCCACATCATTTTTTATGCTCAACAACTTTAATACAAGGAAATTAATTGCAAAGAAGGAGGGTAGAACTGTAAAATATGTTCCAGCAATAATAAAGGCAAGTGTAATGTAACTATAAAATATGTTTTCCTTTTAATATATATATTAAAGGAGGGTAGAACTGTAAAATATATATATATAAAAAGATATAAAGTGACCGGGCATTCCGGGGCTGGGGCATCAATAATTTCTCTGTTACTGTAAAAAACTCTTACTGTAAAAAAAAAGTTCCTAATTTCCAGCTGGTATATATATATTTTACATATTTTACAGTTCTACCCTCCTTTAATATATATATTAAAAGGAAAACATATTTTATAGTTACATTACACTTGCCTTTATTATTGCTTTTTCGTTTGACTGTTTTGTTGATTTTAGGATGGTTATTTTATTGATCATGCTATTGCTTCCCATTGATGGGTAGGTTTTATCAAAAGACAATTTAAACATAAAACATAAGGTGAAACCATCCAAATCCCACTATTCCATGTCATAAACACATTAATCCCATTTCACAAGAGAGGTAGAATTAAAACCAAAACATCATCAACCATTTTTAAATGCTCAGACGTTCCCAAAGATACAAACACTTCAATACTAATATTTACCAAGACTAACAGTGAAATTCTAACAGTGTCTCATGCTTCCAACCCCACATATGTCAACTGACTTAAAAGGCTGTACTTATACTTTGGATTTCTCTATAAAACGCCATGAAAATATAAGGAAGAATTCAATATTACCAAAGAAATTTAAATAAATACTCATTGTTGAACTTCAAAAAGAGCATACAGCTCCATCCAATGGGTCGGGTGCCCAGCTGTAGTGCCACAGCTGTGCCAGTCTGCCACTCCCAAGGAGGCTCCATGGCAGCACAGGGAGGCTACAGACATGAAAAAGCCTCCCCACTACCAAAAAGCCCCCACTGGGCTTCATGGGCTTATGCCACTGAGAAGATGCCATTAGTCCAAAGCTCCAGTTGCCAGTGCAATAGGAGCAAAGGTCAGGAGGAAGCCAACTACCGTTAGCTCCTTCCCCAGGCACACCCACGAGCCACACTGCCAGTGGTGGGATCCAAAAATGTTAGTAACAGGTTCCCATGGTGGTGGGATTCAAACAGTGGCATAGCGCCAATGGGGCTGGGCGGGGCACGACGGGGGCGTGACCGGGCATTCCGGGGGTGGGGCATCAATAATTTCTCTGTTACTGTAAAAAACTCTTACTGTAAAAAAAAAGTTCCTAATTTCCAGCTGGTATCTTTCAGTCCATAATTTAAACTCATTATAGCAAGTCCTATCGTCTACTGCCAACAGAAACAACTACTTCTCCTCTAATTGACTGCCTGTCAAATACTTAATACTTTCAAATACTTAATTTTGTTTCTAGAAATCAAAAGAAGGATACTTTCCTTAAACAAGGAACTTTACCATATTTCTGAAACATGTTTTTAAAACAGCCCAACAGGGAGAATTATCCTGTTTTCTACCTCCGCTAACCAGCCACATAGGAAACAACAGGACTTTATGATTTTTGGACCTAATGGAATTTCTAATGGAAAAGCAGACCCAATTAGTAACCCCCTCTCAGCACACACAAATAATTAGTAATCCACTCTTGGGAACTGGTTAGAACATGCTGGATCCCACCTCTGCACACAGCTATGCTGAAGGCGGCGGGGGCACAGAACTCTGGCATGGTGTTCCGCATTGCACCTTTGGATGGGTCTGATAAGAAGCTAAAAGTAACTGAACGGCAGACATATACAAGCACAAGTCATTCAAAAGTTCACTGTCTTTTAAGAAAACACAAATGAACCAAACAAGTCCATACTTGTGGGAGGAAGAAGCCCAAATGTGGGAAATGTGTTCTGAAGAGTAGCAGGAAAGCAGGGGACAAAAATTAAAAACAAAGTTCAGCAAGAATGCTGATCTGAGTCATGCATCGTTTAGGGATACAATCTTCTTAACCAGAGAGCCTTTCCATATTTGCAGTGAGCACAAACTATTTAAGGATCAGGGTGCTGTGGGCTGTTTTCCGGGCTGTATGGCCGTGTTCCAGTAGCATTTTCTCCTGATCTGAAGGTGCCAGCCACAGATGCAGGCGAAACATCAGGAGAAAATGCTACTGGCACATGGTCATACACAGAGGTGGGATCCAACCAGTTCTCACCACTTCTCTAGAAGTGGTTACTAATTTTTTCTGAGTGGCGAGAAGGGGTTACTAAAGCAACCTCCCTGCCCAATGGGGACTGGAGGTGCGTGTGTGCGGCGGCACCACTGTTTGAATCCCACCACCATCGGAACCTGTTATTAAAATTTTTGGATCCCATACAGCCCGGAAAACCAACAACACCCTAGTGATTCCGGTTATTTAAGGACTGTAAAAGCAGATATAGGCTCTGGAAGTGATTTTAAAAATATAATTCCTGAAACATTAAAACAAATTGTGTGGCTGGGAAATTACTCAGCAGTTATGACCCAACTGGACACACAATCTGGAAGCATTTTTAAAATTATCTTACAATTCAGAATAACTTTCCCATTGAAATTTGACATTTCAGAAAGTTGCCTGGAATTTAGGGCAGGATCACAACCTATATCTGCTGTGCACAGATTATGAAGGACTCATTGCTACGCATTTTGATGTGCAAGTAGGTCTTACTGAATTACTTAGCATGGGTAGGTTCCGATAGTAAGACATAAAAACACAGTACAGTATATCCTGTACTTTGCCTTGTTTTGTTAATGACAAGCCCCAGTGAAGTGCACAATGGACCACTTTAATGGAAGATGGAAAGGATGAGGAACACCCTGTGTTTGTTTTGTCTTATTTTGCCTCACCTGCCCTCTGCCTCCACATTTTTCAGCAGACAGGTTTTAAATGTCAACAATTCTTGTTCATGAGATAATAAATGTCAGCAAAGGATAACTTCAGAAGATCAAATATTAGAGATGGAGTATGTTGTTACAGCACACTGGCGTCGCTCCCTGAACTACCCCTAAACTTCCGTGTAATTGTCCGGAGTGTTGCAGTTCCAGGTTGGATTGATAGGAAGCTTTTCATGGGATCAACAAACAGGAAACAGCTCATCTTGCCCCAAACAAGAATGGTACAATGTAGAAAACAGGAACATTAGCTTCCCTGCTGAATTGGGAATAACCTAGGTTTGGGGGATGCAGGCCTCATAATATGCATTCCCCCAAACCTAATTTCATGCAGTTCTTGGATACTATGAGCAGTTTGGGCATTTGCCTCCCCCAGGATTGGAGGAAGGGGCAGGGCTGTAACTCAACTGCCTTGCATATGGAAAAGCCCAGGTATAGCCCCAGCATCTCTAGTTGCAACAGTCAGACAGCATACAATGTGAAACACACTACCCTAGCAGCTGCTACCAAAGAGAATCCTGACCTCAGTTTAAGGGCTTCCTAAATTCTTGATGCCCGTTTCCCCCATCCTGATTAATCCCTCTGCTAGGATTCTTTCCTGCTTCACAATAATCAATGGAATGGTGGAATACAGGCTGATCTGTCAGATCTCAAAAGCTACACAGGGTCAGTACTTGAATAGGAGACCACCAAGGAGCCGAGTGCAGAGGAAGGCATGAAAAACTACCTCTGCTTAGTCACTTGCCTTGAAATCCCTAAGAGGCTGAAGCTTGACAGCATTTTACATACACACAATCTGACAGGAGGTGACCGGGTTTGTATTTGGTGGGGTTGCCCACTTCCACCTCCAGAAAGGCTCAGGAAAGGCCAAGGGACTTAAGCAGGTGGATTTCACATCTCTCCTTTCCTTCCACTACCCTGCATGTTTTGTGGGACTCCAGAAACAGCGTGCCTTCTTTATGGCCACTGAGCGGGTACTTCAATTTTAGAAAAAGTGGCTTGCTGGAAGACCAGCTGTCCATATCCGGTCCCTCATCCTGTTTCACAGAATGCCCAACCAAGGAAGTACAAGATCAGTGGTTTCCTGTCGGGTGATCCCTCCTGGCAAAGAGTCCAAGGTCTGCTCTGGTCATGCCTCCCAGCACGGGCATATTCCACAAAGGGGAGGAGACATTTACCTGGCGAGACTCTCACCTGGTCTGCAGGTAGCCCTGTTTCTCTGCAGGTTCCCCAACAGGGTTCAAAACAACCCCGAGATCCAGTCCCACCTTCAGATAGACTCCCTGCAGTCATGGAGGTTTCCTCCTCCTAGATCACAGGTGTCAAACTCGTGGCCCTCCAGATGTTATGGACTCCAGTTCCCATCATCCCCTGCCAGCATGATGCTGGCAGGGGATGATGGGAACTGGAGTCCATAACATCTGGAGGGTCACGAGTTTGATACCTATGTCCTAGATTGTAAGTCCAACGTGACCCCCCCCAGAGACGCAGCCAGACCGAGCCCCACCCCACCCCGGCAGTCCTTTGGCACTCGCCCCCCAAGCCGCGAGCCCCCAACATGAATGGGCCGAGCCGAGCCCCCTTACCAGCGGCAGGAGCAGGGCCCAGAGGGCGGCCCGCAGCGCCCCGGAGGGCCCCATCCTGCGCCCTCCTCCTCCTCCTCGGCGGCTCCCCCCTGCAAACGGCCCGCCGGCTCCTCTCGTGCCTTCCCTGCGGCCTCTCCCGGGGAGGGGGTCCCTTCGGCGGCGGCCGCCCCCTGTCCTGCCTTGCCTTCCCAACTCTCCGCCGCCCAGCCGGGTCACTTCCTCCTTTTCTTCCCCGGCTGGCTGCCGGTGCTCTGAGCCGCCTCTTCTGGGCGGGATTTTGCGCTCCCCATTACGAAACTGGAGGCGTCTCGGGGCAAAGGCCCTGCGGGGGCGGGCGGGAGTCGAGCCGCCCACTTTTTTTCCTGGCAGGTCGAAGCGGGTTTCCCCCACCCACCCGGCCGGCTTTTCTCTTTTATGACCCCTAAATCCCCTGCCCCACAGCCCAGCAGCAACAAATTGGTCACCTGTGCTAGAGGGGAAGGAGCATTATAGAAAGCCCTGTTCAGGTTCACCTGAACGTTTTGTTTAAAGGATCTTCTTAAGGGTCAGCAAGAAGAAGAATTTGGATTTATACCCCACCTTTCTCTCCTGTAAAAAGACTCACGGTGGCTGACAAGCTCCTTTCCCTTCCTCTCCCCCACAACAGACACCTTGTGAAGTAAGTGAGGCTGAGAGAGTTCTGAGAGGACTGTGGCTGGCCCAAGGTCACCCAGCAGGAATGTAGGAATGCGGAAACACATTTGGTTCCCCAGATAAGCTTCTGCCACTCTGGTGGAGGAGTGGGGAATCAAACCCGGTTCTCCAAATTAGGATCCACCTGCTCTTATCCACTACGCCACGCTGGCGAAGGGGCTTATTTTGGAAGACCACAAGGATAAGCTTCTGCCACTCTGGTGGAGGAGTGGGGAATCAAACCCGGTTCTCCAAATTAGGATCCACCTGCTCTTATCCACTACGCCACGCTTGTTCTACAAGGGTTGTTCTGCTTTTGCTGCAGACTTTCTGAGCACAGAACTAGGTAGGTAGGTAGGTAGGTAGGTAGGTAGGTAGGTAGGTAGGTAGGTAGGTAGGTAGGTAGGTAGGTAGGTAGGTAGGTAGGTGCTTGGATTTATACGTCACTTTTCTCAACCATAAGGTGTCTCAAGGCATCTTACAAACTCCTTTTCCATTCCTCTCCCCACATCAGACACTTTGTGAAGTGGGGGGGGGGGGCTGAAAGAGTTTGGAGAGAACTGTGACTAGCCCAAGGTCTCCCAGCAGGCTTTATGTGAAATCCAGTTCACCAAATAAGAGTCCACCGCTCATGTAGAGGACTGGGGAATCAAACCTGGTTCTCCAGATTATAGTCCACTTTTAACTGCCACACCATGCTAGCTCTGGATAGATTCAAGCCTCCAGCCATTCTAGGTTTCACTATGATGGCAGGAAACACAAAATGAAAAGTCACAATCCATCTGATCAGTTTCACTTTGCTCCATTTCAAATATGCAGGCATTCCAAATTGCCATGGAGCAAAAATGGTTTGTCGATTACAAGGCTTGCCATCCTCCCAGTGGAGCTTAGAGATCTCCCACAATTACAAATAATTGCATTTTTAGCTAGATCGAACTCGTATTTGTGCCTGCTTCTTTGCTGTTTGAATTCAGTCTCGTCTAGCATATTCTAAGAACAGTTACGTAGGCTCTGCTTATGCATTTTGCTGACAAGGGCAGTTGAATCCACACAGTACTATTGAGTGACGGAGATTCAAACAAAACAAAAATCCAAACAACTCCAACAGCGTACAGTTTCAGCGTACAATTATGCAACGCTTTGCAATTTATGTCACTCAACTGCATATAGTGACAGTTCTAATTACCAGAATGTTAGTTCTGAAAGAATGTTAACACTTGAGGCAATGTTGAGTTTCCAAAAAAGTTTAATATGCATTAAAACTAAATCAAGAACAAAACCATTTGTGCCAAGTTTACCACTTAAGGACTTATACCACAGTTGTTTGCATGCAGCAAATGTTGGAATGCTACTTCTGATAGCTGCTGGAAATTAACATTGGGCCGTAGTAATATCTAGTGTCTATTCTTTATTTGGGAGAATACAGAAACTGGAATGCTTCAATGGTACAGAATGAAGTTACATACACAGGAATTTCAGTAAGACTGATTTATGTTTAAAACAGCATACGGATCACGCGTTTTAAAAAAATGCCCATTGAAGATTGCAGGGGCTTAACTTGGTCTTCACAATAAAATTTGGTACAGGATCAGTCGTTAGGATGGAGAAGAATCTATTGTCCAACGCTATTGGCAAGCTTCATTAAAACTAGGATGTCAGCCTCACTGTTTTCATTTAATGGGACTGAAACACAGTTGTTACAGTTTTAATGTTTAAGCTCATAGCTCATGGCTCACCTTGTGGTAACTAAATCAATTTATGCAGGAGTACATGGAATACTCAACTCATACTGTAGCCTCCATAACATATCAGTTACTCAGAAAGTTACGGCACAGGCACCAACTTGGACAAAGTTATTGCCAAAATCTAGATATGACTCTCCTTTCTAGAATATAAGCATGACAGCTTCTGTCACAACAGCAGTAAGGATCCCATCACTTCGTATTTCTTGAAATCCTTATTTTGTACATGAATATCCTTCACCAAATCCATTTTACACCCATACATATTTCCCATATACTGCGTGGTCATGGTGCAGAAGTGCTTTTCAGAATCCAGCTCTTCTCAGTGTTAGAACTGCTCAAGCAAAGCATTCCCAGAGTTACACAAAGGCAAGGGGTTGAGTCAATTTAATTGTTTACAGCCATTCTAGGGGAATTAATGGTCCTGTGGTTGGAGACAGCCGGCCAGTTCTGTTTCACAATAGCTGGCTTCTCTCCAACTGAGCAGGCCACAAATGGCCCTCAAATCATCCAGGGGCATCCTAGATCTGTGCACTTGGAGAATTGTTGTGGTCATAGCCTCCTTTGGACTTCATCTGTTCCTGCATTGATTCAACCTGGAAAAAACATATTGCACCAGTACCTTGAAACTTGCTTCAACTCACCATCTTGCCTTAGCAGCCCAGGCCAATTAATAAAGCAGTTTATTAAAATAAGCTCCTTAATTCCATCCCAAACATAGCTGGCTGCTTCATTTAGGTCATGGCTCTGATCAGCTTCTGGCAGAATTTCTCCCAAACACGCAGAAAGGCCTGACCGATGCAGACAAGCTTGATTTCACTAGATCAGGGATCTGCAACATGCTGGCAAGGGCTGATGGGATTTGTAGTCCATGAACATCTGGAGAGCTGCAGGTTGCAGACCCCTGCACTAGATGCTTCATTAATACTAAAAGTCATCTTTGCAGGAAACACAAAGCCCAGTTTTCTGCATGTTTCTTCAATGCAGTTTCCATTGTGTTGAACTGAGTTCATTGTTCCATCTAGCTAGATTATGTATGCGTTTTAGATCTTTGTTGTTTATTGCAGTATAAATTTTATTATTTTATACTATTGTGAGCCACTCTGAGCCTGCTGCAGTGGGGAAACAGCAGGGGGAAAATCAAATAAATAATAATAATTCTTCATTGTGCATACAGTTGCAGCATATAATGACTTGTTTGGGCACCTCACAATTTCAGTTTTATTAGCTTGGTAAACAAAATTAAGAATAGACTTCCCCATAAGTTATTTTTAATATCAGTACTAGTAAAAAGGCAAGGTATAAATATTAAAAGTGCCTATGAATCAATTAGGCACAGTTGTATCAGCAGTACAGAGGCAACATGGAGATAAACTAGTTATTCCAACAAAAATTAAGTCCCTCACCAAAAGTGCTTCACGCCATGTAAAACACTTTAGTAAGTTTTCCCTGAGCTTTAGATATAGATATTTATTTAAAGATTGATTATCTTGCTTTTCTCCCCAAAAGTACTTAAATGTGCTCATAACAGTGGCAAAAATATAAAAGAACGAAAAGGGGTAGTGAGTTATATTTCAGAACCCAGGAATAATCTCCCATTTTATTCTATTGTACTAACAGTCTGACGGCCACATCTACATATGGTGATATCTATCTATATTAAGTTATCATGGATATAGTTTGACTTTTTTCAGGTAGCATATACTTACAGTTGGAAAGCAACTAGCAGTTTCTTTTGTTCCAACATGGGTGACGTGTACGAAGTTCATTGGCACTCCTATCATGTTTCTGTCAAGCCTTCTACGCTTCTTCTGTCAAATGGGGAGGGAAAAATGCAAAAGTTTTCACCCAGGTTAAGAACATAAGAAAGAGCCTGCTGGATCAGACCAGAGTCCGCCTAGTCCAGCACACTGCTACTCTCAGTGGCCCACCAGATGCCTTTGGGAGCTCACATGCAGGATGTGAAAGCAGTGGCCTTCTGTTGCAGGTGCTGCTGCCGAGCACCTGGTCTGCTAAGACATTTGCAATCTCAGATCATGGAGGATCAAGATTGAGATCAAGGTTAACTCATAAATTATTACAGCTGTTACAGTTAACTCTGGACATGCAACTCAGCTGCTATATTTGTTTTGTATATTTGTTTTGCTAGTTGTTAAGTGAATCATAATTTTTCTGTATTCTGTATTCCCTGGCTAAGTTTGCCATCATATCATTAAGACAACATTCACATCTTGTGCTTCCCATTCCCCACTAGCACCACCTCCCTCAACAGTTAGAACATATTAATGAGCACTCCTCCAAGTCTACACGTGGGTTCATAGCCTAGATACCAATAAAAAACTTCCACACTTGTATCTCTGTGAGCCTGCCAAGTCAAATGATCAGATCATGCATAAACAGCAATTAAACCTATTTCACCCCTGAAGATGCTAAAATAGGTCTTGCTCAATTCAAGTCCAATAGCACCTTAGACCCCCTACAAGATTTTCAAGGTATACGCTTTAGAGAGTCAAAACTCCCTTAATCAGATACAAACAGGAATGGAACTTCATGGTCCTTATATCTCAGTCAGAAGATAAGAAGGATGTTGCAAAGAAAGAGTTGTTCTTAGGTCAACTTACTGGCTGGGGCTGGTCACCAATGCAACAGGTAAAACAAACCAGAAATTCTGCCATTGTGGTGCTTAGCCTTGAGAGTGAAAAGCAAGAGCTAGAATTAATCTTCCCACTGTTTTACACAGGTTACTGAAAAGCAACATACACTTTTGCACGAGAAAATGTTACCAACTATTTTTTGTGTGATTTGGCTTAACAATTCTCCATTTACATATCTCACCTAGAGTATGTATTTGTAAAAGACAAGCCGGAAACTAGACATTAGTTGAAGAGAAGTTGCTGAATTTTGTGTTGTATAACATACCACATTTCCAAGTGCTAGAGTAGTATGCATACTGCTAGACTAACCCCCCTTGCTACTAAAAAAGCAATGAAAATATACTTTAAAATAATGTATTTGTATCATATGTATTATGCCCCATAACACCTTCTAAGTAAACATTTTTAAAGTTATGACTGCCTCAAACTGAAGTCACGTATGATATTGTAGTACAAACAAAGAATCCTAGCCTTCCACTTACTCCACAGCCAGTTATTATGCTTTAATTGATTTTGTTAAACTTTGTGGCTTTTTAAGAACATAACTGAGTTCATTGTACTTTGGATAACTAATTTATTAAATAGCATATTATGATTAATTAAAAAATAACTTACTATAGCCTACTTCATTACATATATTAAAACTTCCACAAATAAAGAACAATAACAATAAACTCCCAACCTGATCTGAACTAACAGCTTGTATAACTATAACAATTTTCTTAAAAAGAATTTGTGAGCTCATTATAAATATACATAATTACCCACTCACCACATGTATCCCCTTCACCTAATCAAAATTAGTTTTCCATGTCTCTTCAATACCCTAGTATTTTAAAAATCTTCTAGGTAAAGTATTTGTTCCTTCTTTTATCCTGTAATCCTTGGCACATTTATTTGAAGGCAACTTTTGCTGAGTTCAGTGGCACTTACTTGCAAGCATCAATGCATAGGTTTGCAGCTTTAATTGCACCTTGTTTCTCTTAATTAACTCCTTAAAACTACACTATTGCAGTCAGTTGTCCTGCTGTAATTGTGCGTCCACAGCAATTCTGCATGAATGTAAGAAGGTGGAACTATTAGGGACTACATTTTATTTTGAATGTCTTATTTCAATAATTGAGGCTTTTTAAAGAGTATTTGTTACATAATTTTAGTGAAGGAAGTGTAGGGTTAATCTGCTTGAGTCTTATCACCTCTTGCTTTTCCTGTCAGGAGACCTGTGCCTTTAAGGATACATTTCAGTTGCAGTCAAATATTTTGTAGTTCTATTGTTCTATTGTCCATTAAAAGCTGAAAAAATTATTGTGCTTTAAGATTTCATGAGCCTGACTCCACTTGGTCAGACTGTTGGCTGAAAAGCAGAAAATCAATATTTTTTTATTGCAGGGTATAAATGTTTTCATAAATAATAACAATAATAAATGTATTGTCGAAGGCTTTCACAGCCGGATTCAACTGGTTCTGGAGGGTTTTCTGGGCTGTGTAGCCGTGGTCTGGTGGATTTCTCCGTGGTCTGGTGGATTACTCTCTCGCTCCTGGCTCCCGCCTCCTGACTACTGACACTTGAGGGAGCATCACTGGCGCCTTGGCCCACCATGCAAGTCATCAGAGACTTTTCTCTGTGATACACCTCTGAAGATGCCAGCCACAGATGCAGGCAAAACGTTAGGAACAAAATCCACCAGACCACGGCCACACAGCCCGGAAAACCCTCCAGAACCAATAATAAATGTTCTTGCATCTCTGGATGCAAACAGAGGCAGCATAACCTCTTCTATTAAAACCGACCAAAATGACATGAATGTGTGTAGGTTTCTGGCTTCTGCAGAACCCTTCCTCCAGTCCAGGTGAACATTTAACCTAGCACCAACCCCATTTTAAGTCTGCATTCCTGCTCAGCATTTCAGACAAGGATGCTGGCAAGGCAAAGGACTTGAGATCTTGGCTTGAAATATAACTTCTGAGTTAGGGAAATCAACTGCAGTCATACTTTCTTGTCTAATTTTGTGTGCAAAAAGTTCTCTGAAGTCGCAGTTGATTTATGGTGACTTCATAGGGTTTTCAAGGCAAGGACCAAACCGAGGTGGTTTGCTGCTACATGCCTCTACATTGCAACCCTGTACTTCCTTGATGATTTCCCATCCGAATACTAACCATGGCCAACCCTGCTTAACTTCCATGACCTAAATAGCCTGGATGATCCTGGCAAGGCATTTTGGTTGGTGCTAATAAAAAGTGCTTCTGTGACTTCTGTTTGAGCATCTTGCTTTGGACTAACCATCTGCCATCAGCCTCTTTCTTCTTCTGAAGCATCAGCTGTCTTTATCCTATAAGAACTGTGACTTTTGTATAATCAGGGCGACTCCTCTGATTCTAAAACAGACCCTCTGTGGGTTTGGAATAAAAATTATTTATTTATTCCTTGTCGGCTCAAGCTTATTAGCTTACTCTTATTAAACACGTTACCCCGTGCTAACACCAATGGCATATTTTTCTCCAAAGGCATGTTTTCTGTACACTGCTCAGGGTAGTTTACTTGGTTCTGTGGCCTTCCCAATTAAAAGTAACTATAAGCAAACAGTGAATTGTGCTTTGTGTTCACAAAATAATTTTTAAAAGGAGCAAATTATCAGTTGCCTTGGTATCTCTCTAGAAGGGAAGATAATAAGGGGTTTATGTTCACCTCTCGTTTTTCATCTCAGACCACTTTTTTGAGGAACTTAAAAGGTTCCTTCCAATTTTTTTTTTGTAATTTTAACATTTAACTTTGTTGTGGTTTCCTATTTTGTTTAATATTATCATTTAACTCTGTTTTTAGTGGTTTCCTATTTTTTTGTAATACTAACATTTAACTTTATTGGTTTTTTGTTGATTTATTTAGAGGGGGGGGGTGGATCTGACCACAGAGCACCAGCACCTCCCCTCGGCCAGCCCTTCTCCGCCGCCTTCCTCTTCCTCTCTCTCAGAAAGAAACATGAGGGGAAAAGACATCACGAGGTCCTGAGGGGGCGCGACGCGGAAGGCGGGAACTGCGACCACGAAGGAAAAAGCCGGCGACCAATGGGCGCTCGGCTCACTCCTTTCTGCCTCTCATTGGTCGCCGAGGCCCGGTGCGGCGAACAGACCGGCTCTTGGGGCCCTCTATTGGCTGTAACGGGGCTAACGTTAGCCAATCCCGGCGTGCGGGTGTGAGGAGAAAGGAAGGTCTCGGCGCTGCCGGGCGGGCTTTTCCCTTTCGCCGAGCGGCGTCGGCGGAACGCGGACGGGTCTTCCCTGCGGACTGTTTCTGGAGACTATGGCGGCCCCGGGCAGTTGACGTTGGCGCTCCTCCCCTCTTCTCTTCCTTGTCCTTCTCCTCTCTCCAGCCGCCGGCTCCGCTCCTGGCTCCCGCCTCCTGACGACCGACACTTGAGGGAGCGTCACCGGCGCCTTCGCCCACCATGCAAGTCATCATCGGCATCGGCGGGTGAGCAGAGGGAAACTGTGTGTGTGTGTGTGTGGAGAGGGGGGGTGGGGGGTGAGCCAGACTCCCTGCAAGTAGAAAGCTAGTGTAACCTCAGCTTGTGGGTTCTGTGGGGCAGTACTTGGAATGAGTTGCAACAACAATTTTTAAACAACAAAATGGTTTACTTTTCTTTACAATTAACACTTTTAAAACATCAACATTTAACGTTACAATTCAAGGTCCTGTTCAGGTTGCATTTTCAAGTCCTTCTATTTACAGTCTACTGATATTGCCAAGTCCAAATCTTCTTTGCAAGTTGGCTGGCTCCTGAAGACTCCAAGGGCTTGATGAACAGGTTGCAACATGATGAAGGTTTCCAGGAGAACTCTCACCCATTACAACCACACAAGAAACCCTGAAACAATAAACTCCAACATTTACAACACAGCAAAACAACAACTACCTTCCCAGTAGTTCCCAACAATATTGAAATTACCTTAACAAGGTGTTAAGGGCTTATAGAAATCAAGGTCCGAGTCTGGTAGCCTTGTTCTTCTGCAAAAGAGCTCTTTCAGCCTCTCTGCTGCTCCGAGTCTCCACCCCTTACTGGGTCAACCCATTCTGGGCATGGGGGTTACACTAGCTCCTCATGGACGAGTGGGACTCCCTGTAAGAGGAAGGCTACCTCCTCATGGACGAGTGGGCTGGGGGAGTCAACACGGACGGGTTGATGACTTCTGGGGTGTTTTTCCATAGGAGCAACAGCGGGTTGGGTGTAAACTGTGCAGTGTTATAAAATTTGGTGGGTTTAGATCAGTGATGGCGAACCTTTTCGAGACCGAGTGCCCAAACTGCAACCCAAAACCCACTTATTTATCGCAAAGTGCCAACACGGCAATTTAACTTGAATACTGAGGTTTTCATTTAGAAAAAAAAATGGTTGACTCCAAGGTGTGCATTACTCAGGAGTAAGCTTGGTGGTAGTCGGTGGCTTTGCTTTGAAGCAACCATGCAACCGTGAATCATGACCCTAGGAGGGTTTACTCCTAGCAAGCCCCATTGCCAGCAACCGAGCTTACTCCCAGGTAAAGGATCACACTTTAGTTCTTCACATGAAAATTAGTGGGGTTTAACAGCACTTAACAGGGTTACCTACACTGCTTCCCCAAAACTAGTTCTTAATGCTAATAATCAAGCCCAGCAGCCCAGGCCAGCCTAGATGTGTGGGGGGGGGGCACTCTGTTTGCATGTGCCCACAGAGAGGGCTCTGAGTGCCACTTCTGGCACCCGTGCCATAGGCTCACCACCACTGGTTTAGATGTTGTAAGCTGCCCTGAGCCCGCAAGGGGAAAGGTGGCCCGGAAATGTAATAAAAGTAAACAGACAAAAAATGATGATAGAGAAATGTTAAGAAGGGCGGCCCAGAAATGTGATAAAAGTAAACACATGAGAATTAATAATAGAGGAACGTTAAGAAGGAATATAGAATGGTTGAAGTTAAGTAAATATAAGAATTCGTGATGGGATTGTAAGAGAACCGAAAAGATAGAATTATAACTCTAGTGAGAGTTTTTATTTAAACTGGAAAGTTTTATAGTATGATTTATGTGCAGTATCGAGGGAAAGTAAATTGTGGTTTCTTTAGGCTTTGTATGTGTCACATTTCAATATTGAATGTGATTAAAATTAATAAAGATTAAAATTTAAAAATGAACCTACCCTTGCACATGATACTGTCTTTCCTACCTGGAATTCAACCTAACCCCCAGCACGTGCTTGGGAGAAATTCAGGAAATCTCGGTTCCCACGTGCAGAGCTCTTGTTTCCTGTTGTGTTGCTGCTAAGATGCAATGTTTCCTGTTGTGTTGCTGCAAAGATGCAATGTGTAAAAGGTCCTTTCCCCGCTCCGGGTTCTCATAGTTCCTTCTTTCCTGATGTTCCCTGGGTAATCATGTAGGGCTTGTTTTATCATAGGATTGTCGTGAGGATAAGAGGGGAAAAGGGGAGATCATATACAGAATTCAGAGTTCTGTGGAGGAAGATGGGGGAGGTGGGAAATTATATAATCTAATATCTCAAAATAGTAACACCTTCTTTTTAAAAAGTCTGAAATGAACTGACCTCTTATTACACATCCTTCAAAACAAATGGATTTTAACCATTAGGAGGTCAGGAATGTTGTAAGGTTGAGGAGGTATAAGTTTGTAAAGGGTTAAGAATCAATTAGAGTTATTATGGAAGTTTTGAACACTTAGTTAGAGGAAGTTAAGAAATTTTAGAAGATGCTTTTAAGCTCTCTGATACTAATCTTGTAGGTTGATAAATAAATCCAAAATCCAAAAAAAACCCAGATATTTGTAATGACCTCCTCTATTCCTCTGTCTCTGCTTCCCTCTGCCAACTGATTTAAGTTTGTGGGAATAGCTGTTCCATTTTCTCCCATGTACAACCACAAAAAATCTGTTGTACTTTGCCATAAGTGAACACCTAAGTGCTGTAGTGTTTAAGAGTGGTGGACTGGAGAACTAGGTTTGATTTCCCACTCCTCCACATGAGTGGTGGACTCTAATTTGGTGGATTTGTTTCCCTGCTCCCCACGCAAAGCCTGCCAGGTGACCTTGGGCTAGTCACAGTTCTCTCAGAACTCTCAGCTGCACCCACCTCACAAGGTGTCTATTGTGGGGAGAGGAAGGGAAGGAGTTTATAAGCTGCTTTGAGACTCCCCAGATAGAGAGAAAGGCAGGGTATTAAATTTTAATTTTTCTTCTATATGTAGTTGGATTGCACAAAACACCTGAAGGAAAGAGAATGTCACTGGCAGGTTGTAAGAAAGAGTGGGAAACACAGTGGATGGGGACTAGAAAGTGTAATTTTTAGTAAGAATGTATTTCAGGGTCGCTGTATCAGGATACAGGAACGGCAGTTGTCATGGAGAATGCAAAACAGGGCTGCTATGATCTTAAGGTTTATGGAGAATTTTTTCTTTAACCCCCCCCCCCCCCTTAACCAAGTTGTCCATAGTCTACCAACACTGGATTTTGTTTGCATACTGGCTTTTGTATCCTGACAGAACTCACAACTTATTTCAACCTTCTTCCCCCACCCCCATTCCTTTTTCAGGGTCACCAATGGTGGGAAGACCACCCTCACCAACAAACTAATGCAAGCTTTACCCAACTGTAGTGTTGTGCACCAGGATGATTTCTTTAAGGTAAGGCTGGCGGTGAGGTTCGTATGCTCTCATATCTCAGGCCCTGCATTTCCTGCAACGGCAGATAAGGTTGACCATCACATGACAACTCTGCAGGAAGCTTCCTTATTAGACGCCTGATTTATGCCAAGCTCAGATAAGGAACTTGCCTTAGTGGCCGTGGAATATTTGCCTGTATTGAAAATATCTGGCTGGCTGTGTCTGATTTCTAGCAGGTTGTATGCTTTGAAGTTAATAAAGGAGCAGCAGTGGCATACGAGGTTAAGAGCTCGTGTATCTAATCTGGAGGAACCGGGTTTGATTCCCAGCTCTGCCTCCTGAGCTGTGGAGGCTTATCTGGGGAATTCAGATTAGCCTGTACACTCCCACACATGCCAGCTGGGTGACCTTGGGCTAGTCACAGCTTCTCGGGATTTTCTCAGTTCCCACCCCACTTCACAGGGTGCTGCTGAGGGGGGAAGGGCAAGGAGATTGTAAGCCCCTTTGAGTCTCCTGCAGGAGAGAAAGGGGGGATATAAATCCAAACTCTTCTTCTTCTTCTTAATTACCGAATGCTGTGACAGACTAGCTGGGGTGCACTGTGCTGTGGGCTGAATTCTTAAAAGTGTGGGCTGTGCTTTGTGGAAATGTTAAAGCAGCGTCTGTTGGTTGGGATAATGGCTAGAATCTCTACTGAACGGCGAGATGCTAAAATACTTCGAACAAGAAGAGCCTGACCTCCCTCCCACAAAAAATGTGGCTTAGTTTATAATGTGCACCATTGTGACATTATGGTGACGTCAGACTTTTCTGAGCTCAATCATGCGCACGCTGATCTTGGCACACTGCTGATTTTCAGTTTGGAGGGAAACGGAGGCAGAATTCCTGTTATGACCCTGCCAAAGCAGCCTCCCAGGTGTCACTGTGCTGAATAGCAGCCACCATAAGTAAAAGCAAAATGGACTCGCCCTGATTTGTTTAGTAACCTCAGGTGCTGCAAATACATTCATTTCAGTAATGTCCACAGAAGGAGTTGCCACCCTTTTTTACATTGCTGTAGTAATTTGAAACTTAAGGTAGAACTGAGCGTATATGTATGGGGGATGTCCAGTATATGTGTTCAGTATGTCCTCGGTAGCTTTATGGTACTACATGTGTATTGTGTTTCCATGCAGGTGTATACAAACATACAAATCTCTGCAAGGTTTGGTACCAAGTCCATCTTGGCAAGGCTAATTTTTAGTCCTTAGGATTGGTCGTTTTGCATGTGGGAGGCAACTGGTGTTTGCAAAGGTTTCAGAACTGGGTTATGTGCTTGTCAGTAACGAGAAGAAACAAATTAATATGGGTTTTCTGGTTTTATTTATTTTGTTTGCAAATACAGACTTCCCGAGGCTTTGCCCAACTGAAATGTAGGCTCACTGTATGACAGATTGACATGCTTAAATTGGGAATTTGCTCTCAGCAGTGGCGTAGGAGGTTAAGAGCTCATGTATCTAATCTGGAGGAACCTGGTTTGAGTCTCCGCTCTGCCGCCTGAGCTGTGGAGGCTTATCTGGGGAATTCAGATTAGCCTGTGCACTCCCCGCACACGCCAGCTGGGTGACCTTGGGCTAGTCACAGCTTCTCGGAGCTCTCTCACCCCCACCTACCTCACAGGGTATTTGTTGTGAGGGGGGAAGGGCAAGGAGATTGTAAGCCCCTTTGAGTCTCCTACAAGAGAGAAAAGGGGGATATAAATCCAAACTCTTCTTCTTCATCACATAGAAAGGAGGAGGCGAGGAATCTCTGAATTTTAAAAACCAGTGGGGTCTACATGTGGACAGGGCTCTCTTAAATTTGCACCAGTGACCATATTAATACTGCAGGAAATTATTCTGTGCCCTACTAAAGTCCCCAAGTATGCAGTTTTTACACACTGGCCCCTTCCACACATGCAGAATAATGCACTTTGAAGCTGCATTTTACTGTGCAGACTAGCAAAATCCGCTTGCAAACAATTGTGAAAGTGCATTGAAAGAGCATTATTTTTCCATGTGCAGAAAGGGTCACTGTGAGTTTTGCCTACCCCATGTTCAACATACCTTTATTTGTTGCTTGAGAATTAACGTGTAGTTTTTGCTATTCCTGTCTCAAGTCTGAATTTTTATTGTTCTTGAAATTGTTTATATTGTGAAGTGTATCAGTTTACTTCGGGAGGGTTGGAGCAGGAAACTCTGCTCTGCAGCTACCTGATAACACCTTGGTGTGCTATCTGAATGATTTTTCTTTTGCAAATGCGTTAGGCTGTCTCAGTGCCAGCAGAGAGATAAAAGGAAAAGTGTCATGTCACAGCTTTGTAGTTCTGGGCTGCTGCCTAGGTTTGCTGAAAGTCCAGCTTTAATCACTGTTTGACAGCAGCGGGTCTACAGATACGTTGCCCTTTTTTTTCTTCTTCTTAAAAAGGGTGTTGAATTTGTGAGCAGCTCTGCAGATAGTTTTTGTTCTGTTTCAGCCCCAGGATGAGATAGTGGTTGAAGATGGATTTAAACAGTATGATGGTAAGTTCTGTTTATATCCGTGCAGTAATTGGTTTATTTTGAGATGAGTCTTATCGTTCTAGTTTTGGAAGGGGGCATCTTGCATGATTGACTGTGAGTTGATAGGCTCTTAGAAATCAGGCTGCTTCTGTGCTGTGCATCTGGTGAATGAATCGGCCCTAATGACGTTACTGGGGGTTTTTTTGGTCTTAGTTATCAGTGCTTTGGATATGGATGCTATGATGAATACCATCTACGCATGGAAGAAAAACCCAGTCAAGTTTGAACGATCACACGGAATTAACACACTAGATTCCAGAATTATAGAAGGTTCAGAGGAGAAGGACAACACCATCCATATCCTTATTGTCGAAGGATTCTTACTTTACACTTACAGGTAACTGAAGCACTCTAATATTCTGTTAAACAAGTTCTCAGTGGATTAGTTCAGAATTCCAAGCCATGTCACATAGAGTTCTGCCAATAAGAAGAACTTCAAATGCCCCTACAGCTGTACTGAGGCTACATTACCTGATCAGGTGCCTGCTTATTCTCAGGAAGTATTCAGCTGATATAATGGGTGCTGTGCGGGAAATTTTGATTAGAGAAGCACTTGAAAACAGGTTGCAGTAGGATAAGCTTTCACTGTTCCTGTGTCTTCTGACTGTGTGAAGAATTGCTTGCCTGTCTGTTTACTGTGGCATGTGACCAAGACACAAAAGCAGAGAAGAGGCGGCTGGGTGCCAGTGCATTGGGCATAACATTGTGGAGAAGCTTGTCCAAAGATAATCCCTTTGTAAGCAGTCCTCTGTGTCAGTCATAGGCTTTAAAGCACAGCTAGTTTAACAAGCATTTGCTTTAATCAGAGGTTTTCTTTGTCCCTCTGCCATAGCTGTAGACTAGGATGGAGCGGTGCTTGCTATTGTGGTCCATTGTTCTGGTATAAAGTGAAGGTTGGCAGGGATAACGTGCCAACTGACACTGAGTGGAAAAAACCAGTTGTAAAGTGATTTGCCAGAGGCCAAGTAAACTTAGCAGGGATATAGCAAGTTGGCTCTTTTTGTGGACTAATAATGAATGAAAGAGGATGTGGGCAGTTTTCACAGTAAAGGGGGGTAAACAGTGGGCTTAACTTGTGTTCTACTGTATAGAAACGGGTATTTTTATTTTGCAGACCCCTGATCGATGTATTTGACTACCGATTCTTTCTTTCTATTCCCTATGAAGAGTGCAAGAAGAGGAGAAGGTAGGCCTTTTTTAAAAAAAGGACAGAAGCAGCCATTTCAGGGGGGGGGGTTGCAATATTTCTATGTTGCTCCATCAAAGCATTCAAAAACAGTGAAATGGAGAATTTGTGAAGGCTTGGTATGGACCCCTCTCCCTGTGTTACTCTTTTTAACACTTGGCTGGCACATCAGGAAAAGGCTATCAAGTATATAACATGCCGAAATGCTGATTTTAAATTGTCAGCTTGATTGATACAGAGGTGGCCATCTCTCTTGATACCCTCAGGGCCAGATTTCCCCAGGGGAACTCTGTTGGGGCCACACAGTAGGAACAACCAATGCACAGTAGGAACAACCTCAAGAGCTGCATAGCCCACAGTCAAGTCCAAGGCAAATCTCTTGAGTCGCTGATGTTTCTTGATGCACTTCAAGCATGTCTGGCCATGTATAGCCCTGCCCCCTGTGCCCCCACCACTTTTGTTTGCTAGCACACCCAACCACCCAGCAAGTTGGACCACAAAATGGTTACCTACCCATGTCTTAGACCTGTGCTTCTCTTCATGGGATTAAGGAGGTGTTCCTAGTCTGAATATTCATTTTATGCTCTGCTGATGAACTTGATGCAAATCTAATTAACTTGCTTGAGTTGAAATTATTTTTTTCCCCGCCTCAAATGTCTAGGTCAAGGAATTACACCGTACCAGACCCACCTGGGTTATTTGATGGTCACGTCTGGCCCATGTATGTCAAACATAAGAAGGTAATGGAAGATCTTCAAATTGATGTTGGTAAGTGAATTGAGGAACAGGAGCTTGATTGTTCGTTTATTAATTTAAATGTTATCTACTGTGTTGTACACAATCAGAAAGTACATCACCAAAGCTGTCACTGGACCAATGATTTTGGTTCTGACCATAAGCATCGTCGGCTAATAGATCTTCATAATTGTCTATGTGTCTATTGAATAAAGTCAAATTAAACTAACTGCTAATAATGCTTTAGTGCGGGTTGTCTGCTTGTTAAAAATGTGTATTTCAAATTAAGCTTGTTATCTGACCTGAGAATTGATGTGGGTGGAAAGGCAGCCCGTAAACGGGATAGCTACATATTTGCAAGTACTTATTCCCCCAAGTGTGACTTTTGCCAGTGCACGTCCATAGAGTTCTGACTCTGCAGAGGGAGAAGGGCGCTGTCTTGTGCTCAGCCTCCATGGCCAGTCCCCATAGCCCAGGGGTCTGCAACCTGCGGCTCTCCAGGTGTTCATGAACTACAATTCCCATCAGCCCCTGTAGTTCATGAATATCTGGAGAGCCGCAGGTTGCAGACCCCTGACATAGCCCATTATCTGCATCTGAGTTTGGAGAATATGTATAACCCCCCCCAGCCGCCACAGCCTTTTGGTCAGCCGCCGAGGATCTTCCCTGATGACCCTATTTCCTCATTGCCTCTAAGAATGTAGTTGCTCCTTAATCTGTCTCAGTCTTCAGCACTGCTCTGAGACATTCAAAGTGCAGTTTGCGACCACCCCAAGAGCTCGCCTGTTTGCCCTGCCTCGGGCAGATCGCCAGAGTCCTAAAAAAGTTGTTTCCCTGCAGTTGCCTGCCGTGTAAGCCGTTTAATCACTGTAGCTTCCCCTAATATAAGACAGTGTCTTATATTAATTTTTGCTCCCAAAGATGTGCTATGTCTTATTTTCAGGGGATGTCTTATTTTTCCTGTGTTCTGTTCGTCGGGCATGCTTCCAAACAAAAACTTTGCTATGTCTTACTTTCGGGGGATGCCTTATATTTCGCACTTCAGCAAAACCTCTACTATGTCTTATTTTTCGGGGATGTCTTATATTAGGGGAAACAGGGTAGATTAAAAAACCATTGCTTTATGCTGACACCCATGGCTGGTTTAAAAAATCAAAGATAAACAAACAAAAACTGCCGCTTGCACCACCGCACAGACATGCTGAACAGGAAAAGAATTTCCTCTTCCTAAGCAGCAATTCTTCCTTTCCAGTTCAGTTGAACGGAACACGATCCAGGGAGGAGCTCTTTGATGATGTCTATGGATATATTCAGAACAGCTTAGAAGAACTGATGAAAATGCTGGTAAGTGTCACGTACATTACTCGTAGATTGCCTGGACGGGAGAAACTTGGTGTATTTGGCTACCTGTGTTTTGCACTTCTGGAGTTTGGTAATTCCAGACCGGACAAAATGGAAACGGCAAAAACAAGAATCCCTGTACATAAATCTGTGCATTTTTGCACCTGTAGTAATATCACAGGAGTCACTTTGTGGTCTTTTGGAGGGTCTTGGCCGCTTACATCCGACAGCGAAGCTCCATTTTACTGTTGCAATTTGGGCTTCTGCTGAAGAAGCAATTTCTTCCTTAAGTAAAGAAATAAATTAGCCATACTGCTGGGCGGGGGTGACCCATAACTGCCGCATGTTGTTAGTGTACTTGCGCATTGGTAGTTCTGGTTGTGTAGGCCATATTTCGCTTTAAGGTTCGAAAAGCAAAACAGCTCTTTATCATCAGCACCCCGTCCGTGCAATTCTAATTCAACTGCCTCTGTTTGATGTGCCTCAGAAGCGTGCTCAGCAAACATTCACAGAACAGTTTTCTTACCATTTCAGACCTAGAGAAGCAGCTGGTGGCGTCTCGGAAGCCTGAGACGCATCTCTTTGGTAACTTATTTTTTTACACGTGCCTGGCCTGGCAGCAAAGTTCCAACTTCTGTGAAGATTTTTTCCTTTGTTAAAGGTGTTGTTGACATAGATCTCTGCCAATGCGGCCTTGATTAAAAAGTGGTCCTATAAAGCTTCTCTGAGACTGACTTTGTATTGGTGTTTCAGTTGCTCCAAAATTATATACGCATGTATTGTCAAAGGCTGTCTCAACTGGTTGTTGTGGGTTTTCCAGGCTGTGTGGCCGTGGTCTGGTAGATCTTGTTCCTAACGTTTCGCCTGCATCTGTGGCTGGCATCTTCAGAGGTGTATCACAGAGAGAAGTCTGTGTTACACACTGTCCAGTGAGAAGGGAATGTTTAGTTGGACACAGTGTGTAACAGACTTCTCTCTGTGATACACCTCTGAAGATGCAAGCCACAGATGCAGGCAAAACGTTAGGAACAAGATCTACCAGACCACAGCCACACAGTCTGGAAAGCCCACAACAACCAGTTATGTACTCATCCTTGGGAGTGGGCTGAATTAAACGGTTGTGACATGTAGGAAAACTTTAACTGCTTTTAACTACACTTGGATCTGTTAAAAGGGAATACTTCAATTACATCTGTAGTCTACAGGCAGTTCCTACCTGTTTGACCACTTAGTAAAAACAAACTTTTACCAGAAATTAATGTACAAGAGGCTTCCCGTAGTGAATCTTGAAGGACAGATCTTCATTGAGAATAAAAACAGATACTTACCTAGGACACAACTGAAGTAAGTATTGAAATGTCAAACAAACAAACTGCCCTATCAGTGTCAAGCACTGCTTATTAACATTCGAAGGAAGATTATCTCAGCAATCCTTACACCACACTTACAAAGTGGACCACATGACTCAACTGGTGATTGAAGGAGATAGTGTGGCAAAGGCTGTGCTTATAATTGCTCGTTTGAAGTCACCCAGAGTTCTTGGGTGACCTGAGATCTGGAGTCTTTCCAGGTCACGCTGTTAGTTACTGCAACCACTTTGAAAGCTGAGATCCTATGTAGTATGCAGACAGCAACTTCGCATTACCCTGATGGGTAGAAAAAAAATAGCAGCAGGAAAGCGGCAGACATGCAGCTATTGACTGAATTGTGCTGAACACTGATTTCTCACTTCTCAGCTAGAAATTGTTTACAGTTTCTTCCCATAGAAACCCATTACTGGTAATCCGATGCTTATTGCAAAGCGACTTCTACTGAGTCAGCGAATGTAACATCTTCTGAAGTACACCCAAAGCAGTTTTAATATTTTTTTTTTTTTGGATTTTCAATTATTTGAATACCATTTCAAGAGATGACCCTGAAGCACAGGTTCCTGCAGTGAAAATGATTTTATTTGTGCAGAAAGAAATGAATATCCACCCCCTGGATGCTTCCTGGAGGCTGTGGTGCCTGTTAAGATATGCTGGAGTTGTTGGTTATTGAGACAGAAAATGAAGATTATTTCAGCCCTAGGTGTAGCAGTTTCCTTATTGGAGCAGGACCTCCCCAGAATCCCCTGCAAGGGAACAAAAAGGAAAATGTTTTTACCGTGAGGATACTGAAGTAACTGAAACATACTTTGCATTTCTTTGTAGTAAAATTAATCAGCAAATCAAGCGCTTTAGGGTGACCATGTTTGCCAATAGTTCTGTGCAACACAGTGGATCTTCTAAGAAGAGGTGTGTGTGTGTTTACACACAGACACATGTACAAACATACACAACAGAATGTGTTTGTATAAATAAATAAAATAATTAGTAGAGGCTGACTCATAAATAAACAAAAGCTATTTGAATTGAATTCTAATGGAAAAATCATTAAGTAAAATCTCAGCAGTTGCAAACCGCTGAAGCACTCTCCTTCAAACTCACACAAATGCCGTTTCTTAGTCAATATTCCTTGTCTGTCAACTTATTCTGGCTTAAGTAGGGTACACACAAAATACTTACTTCAGCAGCCCATGCCAGTAAAGAGGCGGCATCATGTTGGCTTTCATATGAAAACTTGTCAGTCTTTCCTTGCTCTGGTCAATGGGGAACGTTTCTAAAGGCTGTGCATTGTAATCAAACTCTGCAAGGATTGCCCTGTTGTAGTTTGTTACCAGCGGACAGGACGTGTAGCCGTCGTACTGCGAAATGTTGGACAACGAATGTAAGGTGCAAATCAGAACTCATCTCAATAGCATTTTCGAAGGCTTTCACGGCCGGATTCAACTGGTTCTGGTGGGTTTTCCAGGCTGTGTGGCGTGGTCTGGTGGATCTTGTTCCTAACGTTTTGCCGGCCACGGAGCCCAGAAAACCCACCAGAACCAATCAATAGCATTTTGTTTATTTCAGCAATCCTAGAACTGGAAGAGTCAAAGTATGTCTGAGCTGACATTTTGGGGATAAGCATTTGCTTCATTATCTCAGTATTTTTTTTTTAAAAAAACCCCACCACTTTCTACATAAAAGGTGTCTCCCCAAAATGAAAAATAAAAATCAAATGAGTCCAGAGAATGCAAATATTCAACAACCAAATCCACAGACAGTTCCCAGATACTCAGAATCCAAGCTTGATGTTCATAAAGAGAACTGCAGATGGGAACAGAAATTTGCCTATTGAAGTTAATAATACATTCTGCAATGTTCTAAAGCCCGTCCATACTTGATCATATTTCACCGCTATCTTTTGATGAAAACCGCTTTACCGTTCTATCTTAAGCAAGCTATTATAAGCCGTTGCGCTACCGCCCTTAGCACGCATTGCATGTGACTTGAAATGCACACATTGAAAAGGAGGAAAGAGATACCAAGTTATTGTTTTTAAGCTTTTACATCTGCTGAGAGAATATATGGAGGTTGTGCTGTGAAAGCAAAGCACCCCTTTTAAAGTTAAAACAGTTGCTGTAAGGGTTACGAAGTGTATGGGTTTAGAAATCCCGTGTTTCCAAAGATACTTCTACCCATTTAAGGACAAATCCATAAAACTACTTATTACCTTCTTAGTTGGAGTTTTGCCTTTCATTATGGAAGAAATGGTTTTATCAAGTACTCCAGACTGGCCAGCTACGTCAGAGATAAAAATAAGAGTTTGTTAGTGAGCGATGAAACTTTTTTCCTGCTGACATAGCAATGCTGATGTCTTGAAGCTATATTTCAAGTCCCAGCTCTGTTGATTTGTATTACTATTTTTTTTACAGAAAGGGCATGAAAGGGCAAGATCGCTTTCTGTAGGCTCCAAACGTTTCTTAATTGCACAAGATAAGCTTTTGAGTATATTCGCAAGAATGCTGTGCCTGCTAATGTAACCGTGCTTATCACTCGCCCTTGTAGCTTTCGTGTCACTAATTTACAGAGGGGCTATGATCTAGCTAAAGTTAATAGTTAAGTCCCATTAAACTGAGCTACTTAAATCCCACTGCTAGTAATGGGAGCATTATAGGGAAGGGCTAAAAGGCTATAGCATAGTTTAATTTTACGTGGCATAGGTTCTAGCTAGCATATCTCAGAGCTGGGAACATCCTCTGCCTTCTCAATTAAAGCAGAGGAGGCATTACCCGGCTAGAATGATTTGCTTGGTAAAGCAGATGTATCAGTTGGATCAGAGCCATTAGTTGGAAATAACTCCCTCTGGCTCAAGGGTAATTTATTGCCAAATGAGTGCCTGCGGGATTGCATTCTGAGATATGAACACTATCAGTTTGCCACCTTGACTGCTCGACTAATATGAAAAATACTTGCTTGAAGTTCAAATAGGGTGAGTAGAAGTGCGGGATATGAGATTCACTAAGTTTCGACAGTTATCTGGTAACAAGCACACATTTGTGATACAGTTAACAGCTGACTGACTGAATTAAAACCTGTTTGGCAGCTGTGGGATAGGGTAGCCTCAGAGCTATTTATAGGGCGACCCCACATATGTTGGATGGTTACAGCCAGGCCCCAGAGAACTCAGGTATCAAAGTGTTCCTGACCTATACCAATTCATTCTCATGCATTAAGAGGCAGATCTGTTTCCAGTTGCTTTGCTATCCTCTGATTTCTCTTTCTTTAATTGAGAATTTCATCAACATTATTTGGGTATGTGTGTGAAACCCCTAATTAAAATGTAAGGGAGGAAGTAAATCACCAAGTAACCCAAGTTACAATAATTTGTGACCAAATGCCAGTGAACTTAGTGGGGAGTAAACTAGTCTCAGAACCAGACTGAATCGGGTTGTATTTCCTCCGCCACAGAACTCAACACGCTGGACTTTCTTTGTTGTAGAATGGTCTGCCTGGATCTTAGTAACATACCTCGCCATGCTCCACCCCCCCCCCCCCAATCCATTTGATCGTTGTTTGATGAACTATAAATGCTCATGTCTCAAAGTACCATGTTCAGTAACGCACAAAATAATGGTTTTGACAAACACAGTCATAGATTTTAAAAGGGCATTCTTGTTTTCTCTAATCTCTCACCCTGATGAACCTCTGGAACGCCCCACTATTCACGGTTATCCTGATGATGCCACCCAGGTTTAGTGAAGTTTGGTTCAAGGGGTCCTAAGTTATGGACCCTCAAAATGTAGCCCCATCTACTATTAGCTCCCATTGGAAACAATGGCGGATGGGGGCACCCACATCGGGGGTCCATAACTTTGGGCCCCCTGAACCAAACTTTACCAAACTTGGCTGGTATCATCAGGAGAGTCTCTTGAAAAATCCCTGAAAGTTTGGTGCTGCTAGCCTAAAAACTGTGCCCCCTGGTGGCCGACAAAGTAAAACCCCTAAAATATTTTTTAAAATACACCTCACTCACGTATAAGTCGAGGGGGGCTTTTTCAGCACAAAAAATGTGCTGAAAAGGTCGACTTATATGCGAGTATATACGATATGCACAGCACTCCTGCTTAGCTTTTGAAATCTGGTGAAACTGGCCTGGGCCCTCCAAGTCACGGCCTAGAACTTTGTACCATCTGTTCCAAGAATACAATTAAACCCAAGACGCTCAAGTTACCTATAGCTGCAGCTGTCTTTGAGGTAGGGAGGTTAGTGCAGTCTCCAATCCCAAACACGTTTGGGTATTTTTTATGTTGCAACGTTTCCTTGTCTACATCGACCCAGCCAGCAGCATCAGAGACCGGGCTGTTGAGGAGTACATCAGGGGGGCCCATAGGTGGCGTGACATGAAGCATTCCATACTGGTTGGAAAGAAGAAAGATCGCTGAAGCATATGGCCGCAAGTATTCGGAACAAGTAGATCAGTGGCCCTCAGCTAGGAGTCAGGAACCTCCCCCTACAGAACAACTCGTGTATCCTGATGCTTGTGCATGAGTGTAGCAAGCAAGAGTTATGCTTCTGGCTTCTTTGCATATGTGCAGGGACAGCAATGTGGTGAGGCTGCGTCACTCAGTAGCAGAGTGGACGATTCCATGCCTCTGATCGCTGCCTAGTCCCTTGCTGTGCTAGGATGTTTTCTGTCCTGACACTCCTGGCCCTGATACCAGTGAGGTTATAATTGTTCCTATCACATGAAGAAGAAGAGAAGAGTTTGGACTTATGCCCCACTTTTCTGTCCTGTAAGGAGACTCAAGGTGACCTTACAAGCTCCTTTCCCTTCCTCTCCCCACCTTGTGAGGTAGGTGGGTGGGGCTGAGAGAGTTCTGAAGAACTGTGACTAGCCCAGGGTCACCCAGCAGAAATGTAGGAGTGGGGAAACACATCTGGTTCACCAGATAAGCCTCCGCCACTCAGGTGGAAGAGTGGGGAATCAAACCCAGTTCTACAGATTAGAACCCATCTGCTCTTAAACACGCTGAAGTTCTTGCTTCTCTCAGAAGCTCCTGTGCTGTTCCCTCAAGCTTAAAGATGGATCCGGAGTCTGGAAAGGTATTTCTCCTCACACCAAACTGAGAGCAGAAAACCATTTAGCTTGAGATATCCTTCCCAGAAAGTCAGAAGGATGCCTTGCAAGAGAAAGGATGTATTTACTGTTCTCTCAGTCTGGTGGTTTGGCTTATGCCGGCTGGCCCGGTGGGGAATGAATTAGAGCAGGAGTCTCCCAACATTTTTGAGTCTGCAAGCACATTTAGAATTCTGACATGGCGTGGTGGGAGCAGCAACAGAACGACTACCACAGGAGGCAGATTCATCCACTGCCTAACTTCAGTAATGCAATGCAGATCATTGTGGTGCGCTGGCAGCTACTACCAAAGCAAAATTGAGCTGTGGAGGCTTATCCAGTGCACCAGATTAGCTCATGCAGTCCAACACATGTCAGCTGGGTGACC
The DNA here is from genome assembly GCF_021028975.2 of Sphaerodactylus townsendi. Taxonomy (NCBI): domain Eukaryota; kingdom Metazoa; phylum Chordata; class Lepidosauria; order Squamata; family Sphaerodactylidae; genus Sphaerodactylus; species Sphaerodactylus townsendi. The sequence continues at coordinate 17,791,589 of NC_059441.1, read as the reverse complement.
TTGGACTAGTCCAGGGGTCTGCAACCTGCAGCTCTCCAGATGTCCATGAACTACAAATCCCATCAGCTGAGAGCCGCAGGTTGCAGACCCCTGGACTAGTCACAGTTCTTCGGAGCTCTCTCAGCCCCACCCACCTCACAGGGTGTTTATTGGGGGGGGGGGGGAAGGGAAAGGAAATTGTAAGCCCCTTTGAGTCCCTTTACAGGAAAGAAAGGGGATATAAATCCAAATTCTTCTTTAACAAGCTGGGCAAAGCCTTGCTGGGCAAAAGCCCTACTTGGCCCCACTCACTTCCTAAAAATACCTGCTGGGTGCCCATGGGCGCTATGTTGAGGATCTGTCAATTAGAAAGTCTCCTGTTTTAACATACCAACTAAATTCAGCTTCCCATATAATTCACCAACATGTGCTGTTTTTAAGAGGAAACAGCACAAACATGTCCTGTCACACCATGATCAGGAAGATGTTGAGGGGCAAGATCCTACCACACTTACAAACAGAAGTACTGGAAAGATTACATTTCCTGACCTGATAGACTTCCGTCACTCCAGGTTTGTCCAAGTTCTCAAAGACAGCTTCCTGTTTATCGGCTCGAACCTCTACGAGGTTATGTCGGTAGTTAACTGTAATGTTCCTTGACTTGATTATCTCGAGCAGGGCGTCAGCGTACTTCTGCACACCAAATATTACACCGAGCGCTGTGTTGAAGGTTATGTCGGCTTTGGGTCGCTTTCCGGTCTGGGGGCGAGAGGGGAAAAAGTGCTAACTGCAAAAATGGTTTTAAGAATTACAGTTTTTGTTTACCTGTGCATTAGGCTTATAAAAACTAGGCACAGCTGCCTGAATGTTCTTAATACAAAAGTGAAGGCATCCATCTACTATGCTGCCATTCAAGAGCTGTCTGTGGATCTGTTTTTATTAACAATGTCATATTACAATGCAAAACTGACCCATGCCCAACAGGACCTTAATTCAGCGTAACCGTCAGCAGATGTTAGCCCACTGAAAAATCAGCTGCTTAATACCAGAGGAACTGGGAATCTCCGGTTCTGTCTACAGGCAAAGTCATCCTGATAAACAGGTGACCTATGGATGAAAAAAACCCAGCTGTCTGACATTTTAGGAGTCATGAAACAGCTGTTTGATTATTTGTCTCATTTTGTGGGACATTCTTTCATTTGGAGGATATTCAAGGCAGCATACACTGATGCAAGCCACACACCTAGTAAATGAGTCTTTCCCAACATTTTGTGGACTCATCCAAGAATCATTCGATGGAGGAAAGTGACTAATGGTGAGCATTTCTTTTTTGATTCAATAATAAATAAGTTGCATTGAATGCTAGTGGGTCAGTTTTATTGTCTCATGATACTGATGTATCATGACCGTCTCACCCCATATGTCCCAGGTAGGCCTCTGCGGTTGGCAGAGGCAAATTTACTGGTGACCCCTGGCCCCTCCATGATGCGGCTGGTCTCTACCCGGGCCAGCGCTTTTACGGCCCTGACCCCTGCCTGGTGGAACACTCTTCCATCAGAGGTGTGGGCCCTGCGGGATCTTGGTGAATTCCACAGGGCCTGTAAAACAGTTCTGTTCCACCGGGCCTTTGGTGAGGCCAGCCATGGACTTCCCCTCTAGGATGCTCTTGTGTTGCGTGCCATCATTGGTACGCCTGATACCATCTAATTAGCACTGTCCCCTCCCGGCCTTGGGATCGGGCGCCACATATATTATCGCTGCCGCCGTGCTTTATGGTTTTAGATTTGTAAATTGTTTTAAATTACCTTAGTTTTATGTATAAAATGCTGTTTTTAGCCTGCTGTGTTTTAATGCTACTTTGTATGGTTGCTGCAGGCCTGCTGTGTGCCGCCCAGAGCCCTTCGGGGATGGGTGGTTTAAAATCCAATCAATCAATCAATCAATCAATCAATCAATAAAATGCTGATCCATCTACAACATTTGCTGCTGAAGCTCCATCAAGAGGTGCTTTCCAGGCGCGAATGCTTGTGAAACATTTCGAACGGAATTTCTTGAAATGGGTACAAAGCGTAGCATTGATTATTATAGTCACAGTCTTTAACTCTTTTGCACCTAGGATTCCCCTTGACACCACTCTATAATATATGACCACTTAAATCATACACATTCATCCCATGTTAAGGGCTTGGGCGACCGCATGAACAGTTGCTGTGCTTACCACTGTATAAAAGAGAACTTGTCAGACAAGTGTGATGCCCCTGCTGAATTTCCTTTTTCACAACTATTAGCAGTAAAAGCCTTGTACCTTGTTTATCTCCTTTTCTCTGTTCTCTCTGTCTCTCTTACACAAAATTGTTCTTTAGGATGTTGCTGTCACTCAGGCAAAGTCAGGGTATAACCAGCCTCTTGAGCAGACCTGGGCATTATACGGCCCGCGGGCCACATCCAGCCCGCCGGATTACCCTGACTGGCCCCCTGCAGTGCTGGGGGGTAGTCTTTGAAAGCCCGCAGAAGCGGTTACCTTGGCCTTGCGGCTTCTGCGAATCGCATCTCGCCTGCTGGCCCGACCCTCCACAATATTTTCTGTTTCTTATGCAGCCCCTGTAGCAATTAGAGCCACGCTTGGTCAATAGAAACGGAGACGAGGCGGGAGGAGATAACATCTAGTGGAGATAGCCAACTAGCCCGGAGACCCGGAGGTCCGTGTTCCTAGCGAGTCTCCGATCTGCCAGTTCCTGGCACCTTGTGTTACTCTATCGGGGGAGTGTAGGAGGGAGGACTGGGGGGGAGTTCCGGGAGAGCGGGAGGCCGGGAGATCATCATGTGATGCATGATCTCGGCATCTGGCCTACGTGCTTGGAGAAGGGCGTCAGCGTCTGAGGCTAATCCTCACCTAGGGGGCAAGACCATTGTCCCTGCGCCCGGTGATTGAGCCAGACAGTTCATGACCCGTGACTCATGGGGGGATGAGGAGTGGGGGTGCGATGCGACCGGCAAGGCCGCAGGTCCGTTGGCGTCCCAACGTTCTACTACGGCACTGCTGGGTCGGCGGTGCACTACTACATCCCCATGGAAAAATTAATTGCCCACCCCTGCTCTTGAGTCTCTATCTACCACTAGAAGTCCAATGGGAGCCAGAATGGTGTAGTGATTAAGAACAGGTGGATTCTAATCTGGAGAACCAGGATTGATTCCCCACTCCTCTACCTGAGTAGCAGAGGCTTATCTGGTGAACCAGATATGTTTCCGCACTCCTACATTCCTGCTGGGTGACCTTGGGCTAGTCACAGTTCTTCAGAACACACTCAGCCCCACCTACCTCACAAGGTGTCTGTTGTGGGGAGAAGAAGGGAAAGGAGCTTGTAAGCCATCTTGAGTCTCCTTACAGGAGAGAAAGGTGGGATATAAATCCAAACTCCTCTTCCTCAATACACTAAACTAAGCCTTTAACCGTAGGTTTACCTTTTAAGGATCTCTGGAGTATTGGCCTTAAGTCATTGCTGTAGTCGAACAAGGCATCTCATCTTGTCAGATCTGTGCTGCCCCACAAATAATTTATGAAACATTACCACCTCTACTGGGATTTATGTAACATCTTGAGATCTTCCATGGATAGGTTACATGTCAACATTCAAGCCATCTGTTTACCAAGCCCATAAGAAGACAAAGTTATATAACAGTAAATGTGAAGTTTAGAGAAGTCATAACATCTCACTTAGAGCTAAATGCTGTGTGAACAGATGGAGTATTGCAACTGTTAACACTGGTATCTATATAACTGAAGATCTGACTTTTAAAAACTCAACTATTTTAAAACGTCAGACAGCACCACAAATCCGTTAATCGACGATGCCTCCAGTTGCAGCTGGCCCATACCTTTCTGAAGTAGGCATCTGACAGGTACATGATCTTTTGGGGTGCGCCTGCGCACTTCACCGGCGTGTTTGGAAAAGTGAAAATGGCATTTCCTTCCTCGAAGTCTTGGAGAGCTTTCCACGTTTTCTCTACTGTGTGAATGGAATAATTGGAACCTATTTTAGGGTATTTGAAACCTTCAGGCAAGCCTTTGATCTGCAACAGAACAAAATTAGCTGTGCTGTATTTAATAAGGCCAGGGGATGTCATTCTTCATGCTTTATACTGGATCTGTCTCATTTTAGTGGATTTAGATCCAGGATCTGACTGATCCTCCATATCAGTCATGCACACAGCCTGGAGCTACATTTATTCTGACGGTATGTCTCATTTAAATTAGCCCTTTTTTTCTTTTACACATTAAACCACTCCAGTAACTACTAATAATGTAATGCTATTCTATTGCTTCTATGGACCGAATATCCATAGAGGAAAAAATGAAAATGCTTAATATGCTTCCCTAAACCCAATCTTTGGTGGTTATTCTATATCTACTATACCTGCTTACCCACCCTATATATAAAACTTAAAACACAGTTCTTTCAGTCAAGCAGTGATCTTGTGCTAGAAATTTAAGGCACTAGAGCATCATTAACTGAAGATATGTCACCAGAGGCCCCAAAGGTCCCATAAGAATATAAGAAAGAGCCTTGTTGGATCAGTCCAGAGTCCATCTAGTCCAGCACTCTGCTACTCGCAGTGGTCCACCAGGTGCCTTTGGGAGCTCACATGCAGGAGGTGAAAGCAATGGCCTGCTGCTTTTGCTGCTGCTGCTCCCGAGCACCTGGTCTGCTAAGGCATTTGCAATCTCAGATCAAGGAGGATCAAGATTGGGAGCCTGACACATGTTTCGCATGTTACATAAGTTCTTCCCAGAAAGCACCTGCTTGTGGAATCTAATGCAGAACTATCATATGTGTTGTGGACTAGTAACTTGTTAACCTGGCACCTGTATACAAGGGCACCCAAGAGGACTTTAGACCTGTGTATCCCAACATCTGAGTGGGTGGTGCACAAAAGACTCCTTTGGAAATGTCTCAAGGCTTTGAGGAATCTGTATGTTTAAGTCCTGGCCATAGTTTACACTACTAAAGAGAGAAGATCTTCAAAAGAACAATACCTTTTCATAGTGTAGCTGGAGCCCAAGAGCAATGATAAGATACTTATAAGATATCTGTAATATAAGACATCAGTTATAACATAGCAATGTAAGAAGAGACACTTATGTACATTAATAAACAAACACGTGTACTAAAGACCTGCATGGTAGCTATGAGCATCAGCTGTGACCTGGAAGCTCCCAGTCCAAACCTCTCCTCCGCCCTGAACTTTCTTGGCAGTTACAGGGAGACTGCTTGGTGTCAGCTAGCCCCCAGTCTGCAATATGGAGATAGCACTACTGGTCTACCTTGCAGAACTGTTGTAAGGATTATAACGTGGTGATGTATACGAAACTTCTTCAGCAATAAAAGTGCAAAGCAATATTTCTAGGTATTATTCCAGGATGCAAAGCTGTTTTACCAAAGCCAGTCACTAGCGTGACTTGACTTCAAGACAGTTTCCATTTTCAGTTTTAAATCTTTTGTGTTACAGAATACTGTCTGCATCCAGACTGCTCAGTGTTCCCAAAACTGGATCTATAATTACTGAAGGGCTTATTTTACATTACTTTTTTTTACAACGAGGACTACTGTGTTTACTGATCACATTGAGCCTCGTTAACTGTTACACAAGAGGTGAGCAGCTACTGAGAGTTGTGTCTACACGTTTCAGATCTTTTCAGTTCAGGTAGAGGTCCTGCAAGAGCTAGAACACGTCCCCTTCCTTCTCCCTGATTTCTACAGCCCCTGCCCTCTACACACTCAGGAGTTTCACAGGACACAGGCGTGGAGGAGCTTCTATTCAAGTTGGAAACCCACAGAAACTTTGACCAAGACTCAAGGATGCTTTTGGAGTTGGCGGGTCTTTGTAAATATTTAAAGGTGGTTGAAGAATTAGCTAAGTTGGCAGCTTTTTTTTTTTTAAAGGGCATTACTTTTTGGTTGTTTTCCAAGTAGACACAGTTCTCGTCTGGATCCAGCTTTTGAACTCTGGACTGGATCCACTTGACACCAGAAGGAATCACAAGTGTTGTTGCTTTTGCAGATGTTGCTAGCTGCTTTGCCCCTGCCCCGACCAAAGTCCACATCGGTTGATAGTAATGTTTCTGAAACATACAAGTAAGAACAAAAACTCACCATCTCAAGGAGTTTTGGACAGGATGAGCTACGCAGCAGAGGGATATTTATATATATTTTTTAAAGTGTGCCGTGGCGCCTTCCGTAAGTCCAGGGCGTCTCACAAAAACATTTAAAATGTACAGTCAATTCTTAAGGATAGAACACGAGCCCAGCAAAATGAACTAGATTCCAGACAGGCCTCATGAAACAGACATGTCTAATCGAAGAGTTTCATGGCCGTATTCAACTGGTTCTGGTGGGTTTTCCAGGCTGTGTGGCCGTGGTTTGGTGGATCTTCTTCCACGGCCACACAGCCTGGAAAAACCACCAGAACCAGACATGTCTTACTTCTTAAAGGCCTGGGAGAGAGTTCTAGAATAGCTTCCGGAAGAGGTATAAAAGAGAGGGAAGGAGCAATGGGAAAAGGCCAAACAAAAGAGTAGGGAAGAACAATGGGGGAAAAGGCCATGGAAAAAGAGACCATACAAAAGAGTAGGGAAGAACAATGGGGGAAAAAGGCCATGGAAAAAGAGACCATACAAAAGAGGGGGAAAAGCAATGGGGAAAAGATTGTACCCATGTGGCGGACATAAAGACCCATCTAAGCTAGGGCATAGGCAGCCATTTTTGCTGAAGTAACCCTAGAGCAGTGGTGGCAAACCTATGGCACGGGTGCCAGAGGTGGCACTCAGAGCCTTCTCTGTGGGCACATGCAAACAGAGTGCCCCCCCCCCCCCATCTAGGCTGGCCTGGGCTGCTGGGCTCGATTATTAGCATTAAACCTAAGACCTAGTTTTGGGGAGGCAGTGTAGGTAACCCTGTTAAGCGCTGCTAAACCCCATTGATTTTCATGCAAAGAACTAACGCGCAATCCTTTACCTGGGAGTAAGCTCTGTTGCTGGCAATGGGGCTTGCTTCTGTGTAAACCCTCCTAGGGTTGTGATTCATCCATTGGAAGAGTTGCATGGTTGCTTCAAAGCAAAGCCACTGACTACCACCAAGTTTACTCCCGAGTAACGCCCGCCTTGGAGCCAACAGTTTTTTCTAAACTAAAACCTCAGTATTCGGGTTAAATTGCCGTGTTGGCACTTTGCGATAAATAAGTGGGTTTTGGGTTGCAATTTGGGCACTCGGTCTCGAAAAGGTTCGCCATCACTGCCCTAGAGGGAGGTGGGGGGATATGGTTCTTGCTGAATAATTCTTTGATCCCAACCCAGAACTTTTCATTGGACAAATGAGCTCAATGCAGCGGCTTGAGATTTTGGATCATGCCTGTACTCCCCAGATCACTTTGAAAGACCAGGAATGGGCCATTCTGATTCACAGCCCATATTAGCTTAAATTAGAACGTTTCTTGTGCAAAAGCAATTGTCATCCGTTTTCTTTCTCCCTAACAGCAACAAACACTTGGAAGTCGTCGCCAAAAAACAAACCATTCATTTTCTCTATGATAATTTCAAACAAAGTGGCGTCTGAACTTTTTTTTCCAAATGGGCAGTAAAAAAAACCTGGTTCTATGTTTGGGAGTGACTGGCAACTTTAGTTATTACCTGGTCACCCTTGCGTTTTTTTTTCTTCTCATTCCTTGCTTCTTGGGGAAACAATCACAAATATCAATTAAGGAGGTACTGAGGCTCTGGGGAAAGCATTACTCTCAAGGCAGGGCCGCAAGCATGGGGATCCAAAGGATCAACAGCACACTCTTGCGCAGACTTACTCTGCAAGGGACCGCATTAGCTCTCCCGACGATTTCCAGCAGGAGAGAAAATGCTGAGTTAGATGAATAAAGAAATCTCAGTCTGCAAAAAGCAGCTGTCGCTGTTGACCACCTATTGATGAACGCTAATACTAAGAAGTGCACAAATTCATTTCAGGTCCCAGATTTTCCATTCTTGGTTCCAATGGGAACACACAGACCCTCTTCCCAGATAAGGATGTCTTGTTCTAAGCGTAGACGTAAAAGGATACTACACTGCTTAGATGCCACTCAGAAAGATCAAAAATGGTACAGTCTGTGTGTGAGTGAACAGCAGAGGCGTAGTCCAAGGGGGTGGCGGGGGAGTGCGTGATCCACCGGGCGCGCGCCCCTGTGGGGGCGTGGCAGAGGCGGGACATGGGTGGAGGGTGCACCGGGCGCTTTCCCCCTTGCTACGCCTCTGGTGAACAGCAATTCAGTCTCACCCTAATGGCAAGAACCTACCCTTCAGGACACCTTGTTCTTTTTGCATGACTGACCATTTCCCTAAAACTTGCCATCTTTTGCTCATTTTAATTAAAGTTGCTGTGAGTTTTGAGCAGGAATTTTCTCTGCAGCTGACCTCACAACAAATGGAAACAATGGTCAATTCAAACGCCATTATGTGCATTTAATTCTGTCTTGAACAAGGATCTGCCACCTGCGGCTCTCCAGATGTTCACGGACTACAATTCCCATCAGCCCCCCCCCCCCCCCCCACCCCCCCCCCCCCCCCCCCCCCCCCCCCCCCCCCCCCCCCCCCCCCCCGCCCCCCCCCCCCCCGCCCCCCCCCCCCCCCCCCCCCCTCCCCTTCCCACCGCCCCCCCGACCCCCGCCACCCCCCCCCTCCCCCCCCCCCCCCCCCCCCCCCCCCCCCCCCCCCCCCACCCCCCCCCCCCCCCTCCCCCCCCCCCCCCCACCCCCCCCCGTCCCCCCCAAACCCCCCCCCCCTCGACCTCCCCCCCCCTCCACCCCCCCTCCCCCCCCCCACCCCCCCCCCCCCCCACCCCCCCCCCCCCCCACCCCCCCCCCCCCCCACCCCCCCCCCCCCCCACCCCCCCCCCCCCCCACCCCCCCCCCCCCCCACCCCCCCCCCCCCCCACCCCCCCCCCCCCCCACCCCCCCCCCCCCCCACCCCCCCCCCCCCCCACCCCCCCCCCCCCCCACCCCCCCCCCCCCCCACCCCCCCCCCCCCCCACCCCCCCCCCCCCCCACCCCCCCCCCCCCCCACCCCCCCCCCCCCCCACCCCCCCCCCCCCCCACCCCCCCCCCCCCCCACCCCCCCCCCCCCCCACCCCCCCCCCCCCCCACCCCCCCCCCCCCCCACCCCCCCCCCCCCCCACCCCCCCCCCCCCCCACCCCCCCCCCCCCCCACCCCCCCCCCCCCCCACCCCCCCCCCCCCCCACCCCCCCCCCCCCCCACCCCCCCCCCCCCCCACCCCCCCCCCCCCCCACCCCCCCCCCCCCCCACCCCCCCCCCCCCCCACCCCCCCCCCCCCCCACCCCCCCCCCCCCCCACCCCCCCCCCCCCCCACCCCCCCCCCCCCCCACCCCCCCCCCCCCCCACCCCCCCCCCCCCCCACCCCCCCCCCCCCCCACCCCCCCCCCCCCCCACCCCCCCCCCCCCCCACCCCCCCCCCCCCCCACCCCCCCCCCCCCCCACCCCCCCCCCCCCCCACCCCCCCCCCCCCCCACCCCCCCCCCCCCCCACCCCCCCCCCCCCCCACCCCCCCCCCCCCCCACCCCCCCCCCCCCCCACCCCCCCCCCCCCCCACCCCCCCCCCCCCCCACCCCCCCCCCCCCCCACCCCCCCCCCCCCCCACCCCCCCCCCCCCCCACCCCCCCCCCCCCCCACCCCCCCCCCCCCCCACCCCCCCCCCCCCCCACCCCCCCCCCCCCCCACCCCCCCCCCCCCCCACCCCCCCCCCCCCCCACCCCCCCCCCCCCCCACCCCCCCCCCCCCCCACCCCCCCCCCCCCCCACCCCCCCCCCCCCCCACCCCCCCCCCCCCCCACCCCCCCCCCCCCCCACCCCCCCCCCCCCCCACCCCCCCCCCCCCCCACCCCCCCCCCCCCCCACCCCCCCCCCCCCCCACCCCCCCCCCCCCCCACCCCCCCCCCCCCCCACCCCCCCCCCCCCCCACCCCCCCCCCCCCCCACCCCCCCCCCCCCCCACCCCCCCCCCCCCCCACCCCCCCCCCCCCCCACCCCCCCCCCCCCCCACCCCCCCCCCCCCCCACCCCCCCCCCCCCCCACCCCCCCCCCCCCCCACCCCCCCCCCCCCCCACCCCCCCCCCCCCCCACCCCCCCCCCCCCCCACCCCCCCCCCCCCCCACCCCCCCCCCCCCCCACCCCCCCCCCCCCCCACCCCCCCCCCCCCCCACCCCCCCCCCCCCCCACCCCCCCCCCCCCCCACCCCCCCCCCCCCCCACCCCCCCCCCCCCCCACCCCCCCCCCCCCCCACCCCCCCCCCCCCCCACCCCCCCCCCCCCCCACCCCCCCCCCCCCCCACCCCCCCCCCCCCCCACCCCCCCCCCCCCCCACCCCCCCCCCCCCCCACCCCCCCCCCCCCCCACCCCCCCCCCCCCCCACCCCCCCCCCCCCCCACCCCCCCCCCCCCCCACCCCCCCCCCCCCCCACCCCCCCCCCCCCCCACCCCCCCCCCCCCCCACCCCCCCCCCCCCCCACCCCCCCCCCCCCCCACCCCCCCCCCCCCCCACCCCCCCCCCCCCCCACCCCCCCCCCCCCCCACCCCCCCCCCCCCCCACCCCCCCCCCCCCCCACCCCCCCCCCCCCCCACCCCCCCCCCCCCCCACCCCCCCCCCCCCCCACCCCCCCCCCCCCCCACCCCCCCCCCCCCCCACCCCCCCCCCCCCCCACCCCCCCCCCCCCCCACCCCCCCCCCCCCCCACCCCCCCCCCCCCCCACCCCCCCCCCCCCCCACCCCCCCCCCCCCCCACCCCCCCCCCCCCCCACCCCCCCCCCCCCCCACCCCCCCCCCCCCCCACCCCCCCCCCCCCCCACCCCCCCCCCCCCCCACCCCCCCCCCCCCCCACCCCCCCCCCCCCCCACCCCCCCCCCCCCCCACCCCCCCCCCCCCCCACCCCCCCCCCCCCCCACCCCCCCCCCCCCCCACCCCCCCCCCCCCCCACCCCCCCCCCCCCCCACCCCCCCCCCCCCCCACCCCCCCCCCCCCCCACCCCCCCCCCCCCCCACCCCCCCCCCCCCCCACCCCCCCCCCCCCCCACCCCCCCCCCCCCCCACCCCCCCCCCCCCCCACCCCCCCCCCCCCCCACCCCCCCCCCCCCCCACCCCCCCCCCCCCCCACCCCCCCCCCCCCCCACCCCCCCCCCCCCCCACCCCCCCCCCCCCCCACCCCCCCCCCCCCCCACCCCCCCCCCCCCCCACCCCCCCCCCCCCCCACCCCCCCCCCCCCCCACCCCCCCCCCCCCCCACCCCCCCCCCCCCCCACCCCCCCCCCCCCCCACCCCCCCCCCCCCCCACCCCCCCCCCCCCCCACCCCCCCCCCCCCCCACCCCCCCCCCCCCCCACCCCCCCCCCCCCCCACCCCCCCCCCCCCCCACCCCCCCCCCCCCCCACCCCCCCCCCCCCCCACCCCCCCCCCCCCCCACCCCCCCCCCCCCCCACCCCCCCCCCCCCCCACCCCCCCCCCCCCCCACCCCCCCCCCCCCCCACCCCCCCCCCCCCCCACCCCCCCCCCCCCCCACCCCCCCCCCCCCCCACCCCCCCCCCCCCCCACCCCCCCCCCCCCCCACCCCCCCCCCCCCCCACCCCCCCCCCCCCCCACCCCCCCCCCCCCCCACCCCCCCCCCCCCCCACCCCCCCCCCCCCCCACCCCCCCCCCCCCCCACCCCCCCCCCCCCCCACCCCCCCCCCCCCCCACCCCCCCCCCCCCCCACCCCCCCCCCCCCCCACCCCCCCCCCCCCCCACCCCCCCCCCCCCCCACCCCCCCCCCCCCCCACCCCCCCCCCCCCCCACCCCCCCCCCCCCCCACCCCCCCCCCCCCCCACCCCCCCCCCCCCCCACCCCCCCCCCCCCCCACCCCCCCCCCCCCCCACCCCCCCCCCCCCCCACCCCCCCCCCCCCCCACCCCCCCCCCCCCCCACCCCCCCCCCCCCCCACCCCCCCCCCCCCCCACCCCCCCCCCCCCCCACCCCCCCCCCCCCCCACCCCCCCCCCCCCCCACCCCCCCCCCCCCCCACCCCCCCCCCCCCCCACCCCCCCCCCCCCCCACCCCCCCCCCCCCCCACCCCCCCCCCCCCCCACCCCCCCCCCCCCCCACCCCCCCCCCCCCCCACCCCCCCCCCCCCCCACCCCCCCCCCCCCCCACCCCCCCCCCCCCCCACCCCCCCCCCCCCCCACCCCCCCCCCCCCCCACCCCCCCCCCCCCCCACCCCCCCCCCCCCCCACCCCCCCCCCCCCCCACCCCCCCCCCCCCCCACCCCCCCCCCCCCCCACCCCCCCCCCCCCCCACCCCCCCCCCCCCCCACCCCCCCCCCCCCCCACCCCCCCCCCCCCCCACCCCCCCCCCCCCCCACCCCCCCCCCCCCCCACCCCCCCCCCCCCCCACCCCCCCCCCCCCCCACCCCCCCCCCCCCCCACCCCCCCCCCCCCCCACCCCCCCCCCCCCCCACCCCCCCCCCCCCCCACCCCCCCCCCCCCCCACCCCCCCCCCCCCCCACCCCCCCCCCCCCCCACCCCCCCCCCCCCCCACCCCCCCCCCCCCCCACCCCCCCCCCCCCCCACCCCCCCCCCCCCCCACCCCCCCCCCCCCCCACCCCCCCCCCCCCCCACCCCCCCCCCCCCCCACCCCCCCCCCCCCCCACCCCCCCCCCCCCCCACCCCCCCCCCCCCCCACCCCCCCCCCCCCCCACCCCCCCCCCCCCCCACCCCCCCCCCCCCCCACCCCCCCCCCCCCCCACCCCCCCCCCCCCCCACCCCCCCCCCCCCCCACCCCCCCCCCCCCCCACCCCCCCCCCCCCCCACCCCCCCCCCCCCCCACCCCCCCCCCCCCCCACCCCCCCCCCCCCCCACCCCCCCCCCCCCCCACCCCCCCCCCCCCCCACCCCCCCCCCCCCCCACCCCCCCCCCCCCCCACCCCCCCCCCCCCCCACCCCCCCCCCCCCCCACCCCCCCCCCCCCCCACCCCCCCCCCCCCCCACCCCCCCCCCCCCCCACCCCCCCCCCCCCCCACCCCCCCCCCCCCCCACCCCCCCCCCCCCCCACCCCCCCCCCCCCCCACCCCCCCCCCCCCCCACCCCCCCCCCCCCCCACCCCCCCCCCCCCCCACCCCCCCCCCCCCCCACCCCCCCCCCCCCCCACCCCCCCCCCCCCCCACCCCCCCCCCCCCCCACCCCCCCCCCCCCCCACCCCCCCCCCCCCCCACCCCCCCCCCCCCCCACCCCCCCCCCCCCCCACCCCCCCCCGCCCCAACCCACACCCCCACCCCCCAACCCCGCCCCCCCCCCCCCCCCCCCGCACCCCCCCCCCCCCACCCCCCCCACCCCCCCCCCCCCCCACCCCCCCCAACCCCCACCACCCCCCCCCCCCCCCCCCCCCCCCCCCCCCCCCCCCCCCCCCCCCCCAACCCCCCCCAACCCCCCCCACCCCCCCCCCTCCACCCCCCCCCCGCCCGCCACCCCTCACCCCTCCCCCCCCCCCCCCCCCCCAACTCCCCCCCCCCCCCCCCCCCCCCCCACCCCCCCCCACACCACCAAGGGAACCTGTTACTAAAATTTTTGGATCCCACCACTGCACACATATATATGAAATAGATAAACACACTAGCAGGGGCTTGTCATCCTACTAACAATAAAATGAGAAGGGCTAATAAGGAGTTAGTGATGAGATTACCAAACAGAACACAAAAAGAAAACTCTTTGTCCTTTAATTACACATGAACTTCAATCTTTCTTTCCACACGTCCCAGCCACGCCCCTCTTCTTAGCTCAGCCGGTTATTCCTCTACTTTTCAGCTCCTTCCTCTGATGTTCTGTTTTTCCCTGTGTATTTTCTAAGTTCTTCCCCCCTCTTGCTTTGACCTCTTTTTATGAGCAATATATTTTAACAATGCGCAGTTAAACGTTATCAGTAGCAACAATAACCAGGGGGAAAGGGGAAGTTGGATGGCCTGCCGAAAAGCTCCTTCCAAGCCAGCAACTCTTTGTTACTTTAAACAAGTCCTTGGGGCCGAAGACTCCCCCTCTGCCCGTCTTTTCGCAAGAGCGGAGATCAGTGTTAGCTCTGCCAAGAGCAGTCATTTTAGGGAGTTTTAACTTCTTTATCACGCCAGGTTTGCAAGTCACTCCCTTAGTTCGGAAGCAAACCGTGCTGAAATCTGTTGAACTTGCTTCCACGCAGGTACACAAAGGATCAGGTGAACGGGAGAATGGTTTGGAGCATTGTGAGTCTGACTTCTCAGGTTGCCACTTATTCATAAAGAGGAACCGTGCCATTAGCCACTACATGACAGGCAGCAATTCAACTGGCAGGTCTCTCTTAAGGAAAAAGCACCTGATGAGTTATTGCCTGCCCATTGCTGAAAGCACAGTGACTGTCAGCAAAACAGGGTCAGTTTCAATGGCTTTTGGGTGTTCTCTCATCCAGCTTGAGCCAGTTTGTAGCTCTGTGAGATAGTGGCTTCCAAGAAAAGGAATAGGATATACCCTCGTGAAATCCTGCATAGCAGTTCCCTTAGGAACAGAAGAGGGCCGATTTCCTGAAACCCCTATGCACTAATTTCCAGTGCACAAAAGATACCCATTATGACTAAATACCATTACTGGATCTAAATAGAACCTCCAGGTTCAGGGGCAGCGTACCTCTTAATACCCCCTTGTCTAAGGCGGATGCAGGAATATCCCGCGGACCATTGTGGGAAAGAGACTATCAGATTAGGTGGAACTGGCATCTAATCTGGCAATTATCTCCTTTCCCAGATTAAACAGTTTGTAAAAAGATAAATATACTTCCAAAATTTAGGCAGATGCCATTTTAAAAAGGCATTCCTCCATCAGCCTCTGCTAAAATGATGCCTAGCCTGACCCATCAACTAAGAATAAAGAGGTTTTTCTATAGGTTTTGCTCCCTGTTACTTAACCAAGCAAGTAAAACTCATCCCCAGCACTTCAGCGGTCTGTGGTTACTGTCTGCACATGTTCAGAGGTACGCCCTTCTTTTGTCCGTGCCATGAAACATCCTTGGCAATGAAAACAGGTTCTGGGCTAAAACGTGGCCCACGTTAAAGCCCTTCCCGATATTCCCCGGGGGCTTAACACGCCTCCCCCCGCCCCCAACCACCGCGAACACTGAACTCGGACAGGCAGCGTGCGCACAGCAGCGCCAGGGCAAAAGCTTCACCGGCCGAATTTCCGCCTGGCGCAGCCAGCCAGAGCGCAGGAGCCCTGCCAAGGGGAAGAGCGGCAGCGGAGCCTGTCCGGGCAGCTACTCACCGGCCAACGAGAGGAAGGAAGAGCCGGACCTGCCCGGCGCCGCTGCTCGGCTGGCCCTGCCGCCTCCTCTCCCCGCCCGCCTGTTGCTCAACAGGGAGAGCCGGGAGGGGCCGCAGCGCGGATGTCAACAAACGCCTCCCGCGCGACCTTTTGCAAACCAGGAGGGGCCGTTTTGCAAGGCCAGGGGACGGGCTGCAGACACAGATTGCAAACGCAGCGCCCTCTGAGCGGGTGCAGAGTGCGGGGCTCAGCCCTCCCAGCGAGCGCCGGGCTGGAGGGTGGGCGATAACTTTTAGGTTTAACTCCTGGGGGTGCGGGTTCTGGCTGGGAGAACCCGAGGCAGCCCTAACCCTATGGGGTGTCCAGCGGTGCCCCTCCAGATGTTCACGGCCATGCCATGGGGCCGGTGGGAATCGTAGTCCGTGCACATCTGGAGGGCGCCGTTGAACACCCCTGCATATAGACCCAGGGAGAAAGATGCGCGGTATCCAGCAGGTGGCCCCAGAGCACCTGCCTTTTTTCCCTTTTAATGGTTTCTGCTTTTTTTCTTTTCTTTCTTTTTGCTGTCAAGTCACAGCTGACTTCGGGCGACCCGCAGGGGTGGCCAACCTGGCACTCCAGATGTTCATGGACTACAATTCCCATCAGCCAATTCCCAATTGGCCATGCTGGCAGCGGCTGATGGGAATTGTAGTCCATGAACACCTGGAGTGCCATAGGTTGGCCACCCCTGCGTTATGGTCTTCAAGTCCATCTAATTAGATGCATTAAATCCACTAAGTGATGCATCTCAGAGGAATAGCCTGGATGGTCCCTCCATGTAAATGCAGCCCCGTGAGCCACATAGAAAACTGTTTTATTTCTGAAAAAGCAGAACCAGGTCGCACCCTGGGAATGACCTTGGTTAGCTCTTGGGCTCTGGCTCTTGGTTAGCTCTTGGGCTCTGGCTGTGAGAATCAGGTTTTTGGGACTAGTTCTCAGGGGCTCAGGTTGGTATCTCACCACTGTCTGCTGATCTGTGCCCCCAATTGGTCTCTGATGTTTTCGTGATAAATTGAAGGCAATAAAATGGAAATAGCTACGTTTTTCTTTTGCCACCAAGTCACAGCTCTTATGGCGACCCCCATAGGGTTTTCGAGGCAAGAGGCAATGCGAGGTGGTTTGCCATTGCCTGACTCGTTATAACCTTAGTGTTGCTTGGAGATCTCCCATCCAACTACTAACCATGGTCAGGGCTGAGAATACATGGCTGGCCCAAGGTCACCCAGAAAGTTTCCACAGTGCAAGCGGGGATTCAAACCAGGTTTTCCAGGTCCAACACATTAACTACTACTCTAGGGCCCCTTCCGCACCTGCAGAATAATGCACTTTCAATCCACTTTCAATGCACTTTGCAGCTGGATTTTACTGTGCGGAACAGCAAAAAACACTTTCAAACAATTGTGAAAGTGCATTATTCTGCATGTGCGGAAGGGGCCTAAGGACTACAATTCTATGGAGAAACATGGCTATGAAAAAAGCACACATATATCACTGTGGTGAACTGGGGGTAGCAACCAATTCATGGCAGGGGAAGGCAGCTCCCCTTTGCAACGGATCCCTTTTGCCCTCGAGGACGGCTAGACTTCCTTAGCCCACCCTTGATTCCTTCAATGTAGACGGCTGAACCATCAGGACTTTGTTTCCCGGAAGGGGACCTGTACACTCCTGGATAGAAAAGATGTCATATGGCTGAGAACACCCCTCTCCCCAAGTAAGGGAGAAAAGCTCCACTCGCCTTTTTATGCGCACCTGGCCAAGATGGTGGACGGCTTGAGAAAGTTAAAGGACTGCGCTCCACAGCGCCAAGTGTAGTGGTCCGGAAGCAGATGGGTTCTACCGTCTGGAGGAACTGGATTTGGATTCCTCCACTTGCGATGGCAGAGACTTATCTGGTGCCAGACCAGATGTGTCTCGAACTCTTCACTCGCATTGTTCACGCGCGGGCGACCTTCAGCTGATCTGGATTCTCTCAGACCTCTCTCAGCCCCACCTACCTCACAAGGTGTCAGTTGTGGGGAGAGGAAGGGAAAGGAGCTTGTCAGCCACCTTGAGTCTCCTAGTTAACATAATTTGTATTTTACCACTTTTTATATGCCATTAAAGGTATTGTATTTGTATTTGTATTTGAGTCTCCTAGCAGGAGAGAAAGGCGGGGTATAAATTCAAACTCCTCTTCTCACAAACTTAATTTTTTCTTTTAAAAAAGGTTACCAAAGTAGGCAGGTTTTATTCAGACAGGCATTCAGTTTAAAATCTTTTAAGGTATCCCCTCTTCGAGCCGAGACACAAATAAACGGCCGGGAAGACTACAAGAGAACCGGTAGCTGACCGGAAATTACCAAACAGCCAATCGGTATACGGTGCATCTCCCAGAACTGGCGCTGGATGAAGGCAAAGTAGCTGCACTACGAAAACTCTCACCCCATGCCGATTTTAAAGCTACCAGTCCCGTGTGCAAGAACCAGGTCGTTACTGGCTCAGTGACAGCCTATAGTGACATTTGCTACGGCAGATTATGTTTACTGGGTGGTTTGCCTTTGCTGTCCCCAGTCATCTACACTTTAATCCTAGGAAGCTGGGTACTCGTTTTACCAACCTGAGGATGGAAGGCGGAATCAACCTTGATCCGGCTACCGCATGGGGCTTCGCTTCTACCGGACTGCGATCAGGTTATGCGCAGAAACTTTTGGCTTCGTACCACAGCTTCCCACTCTGCACCACAAGGCTTGTAGAAGGGAAACTAAACCTTATCAAACTTAGTGCCAGTCTAGGCCACGCAGCACCATCCTTAATCAATTGGAGCCTGCTTGTCTCTCTGGACGTCAGCCAAACTCCTTCTACACTCAAGCTGAGAGGGCTTTCCCACATTCTTCTGACAGGCCCTTTTTGGCCAAAGCCCAGGGGTGGCCCACCACTGCATCCCAGTCCCAGCAACTACATGATGCGTGGCCTGGCTTGCCGAAGCAGAAATAAAATAAAATGGCTGGCTGGCTGCAGCGCTGATCTTCCTCTTTGCTCGGAAAGAAGGGAGGAAATCGCACTGCAATTTAAGGAGGAGATTGACAAGCTGGAACATGTAATATGTCAGGCAGCGGCGAAATATCTGGAACCGATGCCATACTG
The DNA here is from genome assembly GCF_021028975.2 of Sphaerodactylus townsendi. NCBI lineage: Eukaryota > Metazoa > Chordata > Lepidosauria > Squamata > Sphaerodactylidae > Sphaerodactylus > Sphaerodactylus townsendi. Next base: position 17,773,104 of record NC_059441.1, on the reverse strand, counting down.
AAGAGGGGCTTTGCGGGAAGCAGGATGTTTAGTTTGGCAAAGAGAAGGTTAAGGGGTGACATGATAGCCATGTTTAAATATCTGAAGGGGTGCCAGGTTGAAGAGGGAGCAAGCTTGTTTTCTGCTGCCTCGGAGATTAGGACACGGAGTAATGGATTCAAGGCGCAGGAAAACAGATTCCACCTAAACATTAGGAAGAACTTTCTGCCAGGGCTGTTCGACAGTGGAATGCACTACCTCGGAGTGTGGTGGAGTCTCCTTCTTTTGAGGTTTTTAAACAGAGGCTGAATGAACATATGTTAGAGGAGTGCTTTGATTGTGTGTTCCTGCATGGCAGGGGGTTGGACTTGACGACCCTTGGGGTCTCTTCCAACTCTATGATTCTAAGGCCTGCAATCTATGGATTGATTCTGGAGGTACCCAACTCAGGAGGAGCAAAAAACAAACAAACCAGCAAATAAGGCAAGCCTACCCTTGCTTAAAACTGCACAGAAACTGAAGCAAATAATGCAAGAACACTTACGCAACCTCATGTTTACCATCTTTTATTTTTAGTTGGGGGTGTGTGTGTGTCCAGCCCTAAGCATTGTTAGCAGAATAAGAAACATTCATCCGAACGGTCAGCTTTAGCCTAATGCTGGGAAAATGAGCTATATGGACTTTCGAAAACCCGACGAAGCGCTCTAACATTCCCTGGGAGGAACAGTCTCAGAAATCAGCGCTTATGCTGGCGTGAAGGAGAAGGAACGCCGCAGGACAAGACGCAGATCATACATTTTAAAATCCGGTCGTAGAATGCCTTGGGAGAGAGATGCACCTATCTTGCTCTCCTATGAAGTATTCCTGTGTTGTTTTTCTTTGTTCGCTGTACCCAACACAGTTTTTTCATTGTAGAAAGAGAACTCTTCAGTACGTGTTTATTGCCTTCCTTCAAATACGGAAAATCCTGGCTCCGTCCATCACTGTAACTAAAATGGCCTGGACTTTATATCAGAATGTAATTTGGCCGGTTTCCCAATTTGAGGGAACGAGGAGGATCTTGAAGCAGAACAGACAGAATTGCAGCATCTTAATTATAGCAAAGCAGGAACATGGAGCCAACAGATCTTCCTCCCAAAGTTCTCTGATGGATCAATGCTATTTGAACAATCTCCTTTTAATTTTCTAGGCATGCTTACAAAGCGTACTGGCTGCATACATGGACCATTAACTCATGCCTTTACTATTACTTGGTCAGGCATATTTCTGTGAAGGCTAGGAATACCTGATGGGTACAATCTGCAAGCAGCCTGCTGACTTTGTGGGAAATTCAGCTGCCGTATGCACACCAGTTTCCTGCAGTAAATGCACAAAGCAAGGATGTACACACATCTTTAAGCACTTGGAAGGTTGCATGTGAGAACCTCACCTGCATGAACCCAGGAGCTTCTACACAGATGTCCACGCTTCAAGTGTTTTCCCTAGGAAACACTGGGCTTACTATGTGAACTGCACGGGGCACGGTGTTCTGTTCTCAGCCATTTCAATGGTTTTTAAACATGTCACCAATTTCCTGTCCCAGCCAACTACATTTTAAGTGCCAAAGCAACGCCTTCACAGTTACATCCCTTCAAGTTACAGAGTCACCAACTTGCTGTGACAATACCCGGCTTCCGACAAACTTTTGCAAAGTTGGCCAATGTGGACCTCAACACTTTTGCCCGTCTGGAATGGATTCATAGGATAAGAACCGAAAGCTGACAAAAAGACTTCGTACATAATCAGCCACTGTTCCACTGGTAACAGGGCAAGGCAGGATCAATGATAAAGACAACCCAAGAAGTTGGATGTGGATTAAATGAACCACCCTAGAGAACAGCAGGTCAATGAGGTAGAGCTCAACTTCCAAGAAAATACATTCCACCATTCATTCCAGACAGGAAGCCACCCTGAGCCGCACAAGATATTGTATTTTGTTTCTCTCCAACCCCCTCTCCGCAAAATTAGCAGACAAAACAAAAAGAGAACACTTGACGCTGCAACGCTGGGCTGCACAGTGCTAGAAAGACGACATCTTTGAATTGCGGGAGTGTCGCTGTCCCTAGCGTACTTCTTAGAAAGAGCAACCTGGAAATAAGAATGATGTACAAATAGGCTTCTCGGCAAGTTCGAATTTCAGGCCACGAGTGGGGAGGGACTACCGGCAAGCCCAGAGAATGTTCTAATTGGTTCAACAAGCCGATGACGCACATCCCGCTTTCATGTTCTTCTCGCCGGCTTGGCTGTTAACTGCTTCTCTCGCTCGAGCTCTTTCTCCCGTTGCTGCTCTCGTTCCAGCTCTTCCTTCTGCCTCTTTTGCTGGAGCCTGAGAGCTCTTTTCTGAAAGAGAGAAAAGCCACAAGAACCTTTTACTTTCCAGAAGCTGCGAAATTATATTTAACAGCACAGAAGCCCCAATGTTTTGCAGTGATGCTCAGAATTCCTACTCCCCCCGCCAAAATATTGCATTAATAGATCTGCCACCTTCAAACAGTGGTGGCAAAAACAGACTGCTAGGTGGGATCCCCCTCTATTGGGGACCTTCTACCTGAAGGGGTTTGGAAGGCTGCGCCCTCTGCCATTACTTAAGGACTGCAAGAAATTCCCATTTCATTTGGCACATGCTGAGTATGGCAGTCATTCTGCAACATGATGGTTTACTGCATGTTAGCTGTTTATGTGGCTGATATTATTTCTACTGTATTGACAAGCTATACTGTAAAACTACATCAAGTGAGGGAAGGCACTAAACAAATAGTTAGTCTGACTGATGTTGATCTGAACCACAGAGCAGATTCCGCCACCACTAAAATCACTGCCTCTTTGCTTCTGTGGCGTGCCTCTCAAACCCTGGATCTACTCCTTAGATGACCTCCTCTCTTATTTGCAGCTGTATAAGCTTTCCTGACAGTAAGGGCTGTTTGACAGTAAGAGCTGTTCAATTAGCTACCTGAGGCTACTTTGCCTCTGTAGGCTAGGCTGGAATTTTTGCAGTACATTCCTAGTAAAGGCTGACTCCTCCTACCTTACACAGAAAATGATGAGAGAAAAGTGAGGAGAGGTAAGGTGGCAGTGTGGAAGTGCCTAAAGACTGTGTTCTGAAGTAAAAATGTGCAACCAGATCCTATGCATATTTCCTCAGAAATAAACCCAAGTTTTCCAAGATTTCAAAAACTCAAAACACATACTTTCCCACCTGTCTTGATACTGTGCTTCCCCAAAAATAAGACAGGGTCTTATATTAATTTTTGCACCAAAAGATGAATTAGGGCTTATTTTCTGGGTACACGTATTTTAGGGGAAATACGGTACCTTCACAATTCATTAAGGCAGGCTCTCCCATTGCTTGCCTCTCACGTGTGATGCAAGCTGCATCCTCATTGGCAGGGAGCACCCTGCTGGATTATACCATCTTGATCTGTAACTACCGCTAGGACTTATTTTTGGAGCAGGGGGTTATATTTTAAGCCTCCTCCAAAAATCCTGAAAAATCATGATAGGGCTTATTTTCGGGGTAGGGCTTATTTTCGGGGAAACATGGTAGCTCCAAGGAAACAGACTCACTTTTAACTTTGACGTTTTGTCGTGGAGCATCATCATCTCTTTCCTGACATTCACCAGCTTGTTGTGATAGTACTTTGCTTCTGAAAACTTTATTTAAAAAAAAAAGATTTGAGAGTTCAGTAAAATTGATTGAAATGTACCCTGCCATTTATAAAAATCCCTGAACCAAAGGCTGCATGAAAGCATTGAAATTAACGAGAAAGTACTGAAATTAACACAAGGCAACAATCCCCCCCCCCCCACCTCTGCAGGTAAACTTTCTTAAAGAGTAAGCAAACTCCTTGCTACAGCCAAGGATCCATGAATGCAATCAGAATGCAAACAACCGCAAGAATATCAGAACAGATATAGTACCAGAAGTCCCACATTGCTGATTTCATCTGGAAACTCATTTTATTCCCTGAATCAAATATTTCATAGCCTTGACCTTATGTTAGTGGATTCCAGGGGCTGAGGTACAGCTAGCTCTGCATCAGATCGGGGTATTAAGGATACACAAATCCCACTTGCAATTCTTCTTCCAACTGAGTACCGGAAGGCTTACTGTTAATGTTACAAATGAGAGACAGGAAACGGGAGGAGCAGAAATCAGTTTCCTCAGTAATGGAATCCTGTTTATCTTGTGCTTATGCCTTCTGACTTTGCGCAGATCTCCTCTAAAGGCAGGACAGTGCTTCCAGAATTTTTGCAGAAATTAGAAGCTAAGAACACGGGAGTGGATCCTAACAACTTTTCCATTGGCACAAAAGAGGAAAGCTGTTCCTTCAACCCCAAAATAGGTTATGATGGGGACCCAGACAGACAAAAAAAATGGGGTATAGGGTTGCAGCAAGATGGGGAAACTGGATGACACGGCCTCTCCACCCTCTTGCACAAGCAGAAGTAGGATTCAACCACTCCCCTTTTCAACATCTAACAGCACATACTCACCAGCATGTTGATATCAAGGACAGAACTACATTCTTTAAACTTTGAGATTTCTTGCTGTAGGGTTTCTAGTAATACTTCTTGGTTCTGTCTGAAAGAAGAAGGCATCAAGTTATAGAGAAGGATAATTGGATGCTGCCTCTCAGTAAATCACAACAGCTTCCCCAGTTGCTCTGTTACCTTATAATTTGTGCAAATGGTATTCTGCACTTATTTCATTTTCCACGTTGCTCTGAGTGGGAGAAAGTGAAATAAAATATTCTATGGAAACAGCTATGTTGGGGGAAGAGAACCACAAAGTGCAATTCTGAATGCACATAAATGAATAAATGTCCTGATGATCTTCCAGTGGTGAAGTCAACCTTAAAAATTGCTCAATTCTCTATTCAAGCAAAAGATTCAGGATTTCATACACTGTATGTGCCTAGTGGAACGGCTTGCCTGAGGTCAGAAAGGCTCTGATGCTTCTAGCATTCCAGAAACTATACAAAACAGGAGACCATTTTTATAAAACTAGTAAAGCTGTATAATAATGGAATGGTTCAGGAAGAAGTATTAATACAAAGAACAGGGCCGTGGAGTACACTACTAGGTATTTACCACTACAGCAAGTACTAGCTTGCCCTCAGTATACTGTACTTTGACTTACATAATGCCATTCTTTGCACTGTTGGACAAGAGTTGCTTAATATGTCTTGTTTCAGGTTTCTGTTTGTTTCAGACTTCTGCAAACCTAGTCCTATTACATTGCTTATTAGATGTCTCAACATATTGATTGTGTTTGTTTACAATGTGTAATCCACCTTGAGTTTCAGCAAGAAAGATGGACTATAAATACCACAAGTAAATAAATGAAGATAAATAAAACAATGTGCAGTTTTCTCATTTACGTACGTAAGCTCTCTCAAAGCTAGCTTGGATCGCTGTAGATCAGGTAAATAGTGAGAAATCAGCCCTTCAGTTAGTTGTTCAACGGCTTTTTCATCTACAATTGCAAAGTCTTCAATTAATCCTTCATCGGGAGAATGACTGTTTGAATCTGCAACAGATACCAAGTTTTGAAAAACTGTCAAATTCTTGCCAAAGAATGCTATCAAACAATTTACAAAAAAAATTAAGTTATAGGATTCAATTAATCCTCAAAGACTTTACATAAACACTCTGTTGTGTCTACCACACAATAAGCAACTATTTCATGTTGAATAACAGCATGAATATTTGTAATGGATAAGAATACTAACCATAAGAATACATAATTAATAAATATGAACCACCTTGAGTAGCTCTGAACAGAATAAATCTGCTAGGTAAGCAACTCCATCTACAAAAGTGGAAAGTTCCTGCAAGGGGGGGGGGGGGGCAGTAACAGCTGTACGCTATTATTGTCTCTAATAATATTAGAGCGAATTGTCTCTAATAATATTAGATTGTCATGTCGGGATCCATTATGTAATGTTTATTCAATATCGTTTTAGGTAAATGTCTTCTCTGTTTATTCTTATCTACTTTCTAGTATTTTTCTACTTCTATTCTATCAAACATACCATGAGAATCAATCAATATATTATAATATTTATCCCTCGGGGATGGGGCGGTATAAAAATCGAATAAAATAAATAAATAAAAATAAATATATTATAATATATAATAAATATTATATATAATATAAATATTATATAATAATATATAAATGTCTTCTCTGTTTATTCTTATCTACTTTCTAGTATTTTTCTACTTCTTTTCTATCAAACATACCATGACAATCAATCAATATATATTATATATATATTAAAAAAATCCTACAAGCAATCTAATTACGTTCAAATTCAAAAACCGTTATCAGGCATCATATAAATATTTTAAGATAACTTCTTCAAAAAGATTGCAAGGATGAGCTGACCCACAGAAACTTAAAATGTGAATATTTTAAGACAATTGTGTAAAAATCATTGCAATGGCCTGATCCATAGAAGAATGAAATGCGAATATTTTAAGACACTTAAAAAAGGGACTGCAAGAATGAGCGGATCCACAGAAGGTGAAAACGTGAATGAATATTCGCGTGAAAGCGTCAGACCAGGCGCCTGCCTACTGCCGCGAGGGATTTGCACGAGGCGTGTTGCAATGCAATGCAATGCAACCCACTGCAATGGGTCCCATTCATCCCCCCCCCGCAAATGGGTCCCATTCATCCCTCCACCATTGCAGCAGATTATCTCGCGGCTGAGCAGACGGTCGCGTCAATTAGGAGCCCCTCGCTCCTCACTTACCCAGCGCGAGGTCTCCGGCGGTTCCGGCTGCCGCTCCCGCCTTCGCGCCCAGCGGCTCGCCCAGGCTCATCGCTCGTCGCCCACGGGTAGAGCAGCCGCCCCCAGCGGGGACACCGCGCGGGAAGCCCCGCAGGCCCTTATTCCGTCGTCTCCAGGACCCCCTAGTGTGGGAAAAATCAGGCCTCCAACGGTCGCAAGAGTAGGCCTTCCGGTGGAGGCGGGTGCGGACCCTGAGTTCTGAAGCCGCTCATTGGGAGAAGGGGCGAGTCCCTCGCTCTTACGAAGACGCTGATTGGCTGTCGCAACCGTCCATCTCGACTACAAAGTTGAAGAGAAGGAATGGCCCTGTGGGAAAGAGGAAGATGGAGGGGGGGTTGTGGTGGGATAGAAGAGCTGTGCAGTCGTATGCTTACACAAGGGGTGTGTGTGTGTCGTTGTGTCATGTGTGTTCCAAAGCTGAGACACCCGTTCTCTGCAGAAGGGATGTATGTCATTGTGTCATCCATGATGTCATTGTGTCATCCATATTATCTGCAGTGTTATTGGGTCATCCATGTCATCTGCAGAAGGGGTGTATGTCATTGTGTCATCCATATTATCTGCAGTATGTTATTGTGTCATCCACGTCATCTGCAGAAGGGGTGTATGTCATTGTGTCATTCATGATGTCATTGTGTCATCCATATTATCTGCAGTGTTATTGGGTCATCCACGTCATCTGCAGAAGGGATGTATGTCATTGTGTCATCCATGATGTCATTGTGTCATCCATATTATCTGCAGTATGTTATTGTGTCATCCACGTCATCTGCAGAAGGGGTGTATGTCATTGTGTCATTCATGATGTCATTGTGTCATCCATATTATCTGCAGTGTTATTGGGTCATCCACGTCATCTGCAGAAGGGATGTATGTCATTGTGTCATTCATGATGTCATTGTGTCATCCATATTATCTGCAGTGTTATTGGGTCATCCATGTCATCTGCAGAAGGGGTGTATGTCATTGTGTCATCCATATTATCTGCAGTATGTTATTGTGTCATCCACGTCATCTGCAGAAGGGGTGTATGTCATTGTGTCATCCATGATGTCATTGTGTCATCCATATGATCTGAAGAAGGGATGTATGTCATTGTGTCATCCATGTTCCAAAGCGGAGATATGTTCAACAGAAAGATGATAGTAGGGATGTATAGTCCTCCGCTACAGAACAAATCATGCTGGATCTTCTTTATTGTATGATGCCCCTCCTGGGTTTTCGTGCCTACCTAGTCCTGCTTCCCCCATCCGTTTGAAAGTTGTTCAATGAACGATAAATGCTCTTGTATCAAAGTATCATGTTCAATAATGCGCAAAATAATGATTTTGACAAAGGCAGCATGTAAAAATGAATGATAGCTCTCATATTCATTTGGGACTACATCTCAACTGACTGTACTATAATCTCTCTGTGGAACAGAATATAGGAAAGAAAGAAAACCTGTTTATCAGAGATAGGCTAGAGTCTGTTTCATAGCTGGAAAGTATCTGAAAGCAATCCTTATAATTTTATAGCTTGAACAGTGAAATACACAGGAACCAATTAATATAAACATACATCAACAGAGCATTGGCATGGATGCTCTATATGTTTAACTGTACTCATGTGATACATTTTCCTTTCCCAATAAATTTGATATATAAAATATGCATATAATAATGTGCAAATTGTGTATGTGTGTAAATATATGTATGTTCATGAGGAAGGTATAAACATAAATTCCTGCCTTTATTTAAAACCAGGCTAAAGAACTGATATGTTGTTAAAAGAAATGGCAGCTGGCAATTAGAACTGAAGAAGACATAATTCTTGGATATATCTTGTTCATGAAAAATCAGCCTTTCTGAGACTTTCTCCCATATAAAAATATGTACATTGCAGCATTTAATGGGTTCCATGTCCTGTCTCCAAACTGTCAGAGTTCCTACTGCTACAGAGAACAGACAGGACATCCTATTCTTAAACTGAATATGACCATAAATTTATCTGCCATGAATCTTTTAAAACTGCAGTATCTTTAAGAGCAGCGTTATCTGCAGAAATCAACAGCTGAAATCCCTGAGTGCATCATGGGTATGAATACTGACCATTTAAGTTTAGCTACTAAAGGTCCCGGATTAGATGGAGTCGGATAAAACCATGGCACCTGGCCAATCTTATATTCTAAGCCTAGGAGAAATGGTGAGTTAGTGATCCGAGAGCCCACATCCTGATACAGGGCCAAATAGATCCACTAGCGGCTTCTTCAAACATCTGAGTGGCTTTGAGGTCAGTTACATTAATCACCATAACAACGTATCGGCTAGCGTTCTGATTGTCACATACAGAAAATTAATTATTTTATTTCATAGACTCCTTGGAATGCAGACCTTAAAAAGTTTATAAACGAACTGCACGAAAAAGATGTCATGAGGAAGTGCAAAAAGTGGCAGTACCGTTCTTTAAGTTCAAAAGAAACCATTTGTTTTACTGAGGGAGGAATGGTCAACAGTTCATCGAGGAAAAACAGGAAGAGCAGTGATGCAAATCTTAAATATTAAACTTTGATTAAAATAAATTAAGCTTTTCCCAAGTCATTTATCTTTTGCAGCTGCTGTTAGCTTGTTTTTGCAGAAGTTTCATTACATTCCATGGGATTTGAAAGAAGTCTTGCAATTCTATACAAATTTAGGAGTAAATTTAATTGGTCACAGTGGAACTGACTTCCAACATGCATAGGATCTGCTAGTTGCAACTGTGCATAGATCTACAGACTTCCTAGGAAGGAATATAAGTACAAAATTTTCCTCCAGTTATAGAATTGGGTTTGATTATTGGTACCTGAGGGCCAAATCACACCTTATGCAGAAGATCTGCTGGATCCCTTAATATTTTATAAAAAATAGTTAGGAAGGAGAGGAAATTGGATTGGAGAGGTGGGGGCGGGGGATCTGTTCCTCCAAATTTGCTTCAAAGCTGCTATTAGTTTCTTTGAAAAACAAAGAAAACTATCCCTATTGTCATGAAAAAAAAAGAGAGCCAGCATGGTGTAGTGGTTAAGAGTGAGTGCACTCTAATCTGGAGAACCAGGTTTGATTCCCTGCTCTGCCACTTGAGCTGTGGGGGCTTGCCCTGTGGCATAAGAGTCCCCAGTTTCATTGCCTTTCATGCACAGAAAAAGGTGGCAATTCTGTACTGGGTCCAGGAATCTACGGTGTCTAGCAAGGCAAACAATCCAAAGAAGATAATGTGCTGATGTTGTGGGCTTTCTGGGCTGTGTGGCCGTGGTCTGGTAGATCTTGTTCCTAACGTTTTGCCTGCATCTGTGGCTGGCATCTTTAGAGGTGTATCACAGCCCGGAAAACCCACCACAACCAGTTGAATCCGGCCGTGAAAGCCTTCGACAATACATTGTGCTGATGGTTTGCCCAGGTGGTCAAAAAAGTCAAAAGGTGGTTGAGTTAAATCTTTGAATCCAACCTCTCTTCCTCCATAATTCCTGCTGTGTTCTTCTTCCAGCTTGGTTTGTCTTGTCTACAAAAAGTCAGGATCCAGTGATGGAAATGGCTGCACGAGAAGAGAGGTGAGTAATAGCAAACAGCCAGTTGGCCCTCAGGTAAACCTGGAGAAGGTTCGGCAAACAGGCTGTTCTTGTTCATTTTCATGCTGTTTATTTTTTTTACCTCCTAACTGTGTTATTCTAACAATGGTTCCTTCTTAGCATATAAAAGGTGTCTTGCACTTATTTGTATTGGCAGTAGCCACAAGCTTATGTGAAATAATATAGCCAGTGAACACCCCATGAGCCGTTTCAAACAGATCCGATGAACTTTGCTGGAGAACCGTGACTCTCACCGTGATTGTGTTGTTAGGTCTCGGACCCTTAAGCCAATAAACGGACTCTGAAGTATTGGTCCGTAGTATTTATTGAGTAGGCATTGAAGCACCACACAGATAAAGTCTGTTCTGATGAAGCTGGTGTTCACAGTCCCCTTTATTCCCCCTCCCATTTTCCTGAGAGTTTGTGAAAAACTGCCTTTGGAGCTAAGGCACTCCAAGGCCGGTGGCAGATAGCAAGAGAAAGCCACCTGGCTTCCTGCCCCACGAGATAACAAATGTAACATAGTTCCCATGGGGCAGGAGGACCAGGGGAAGCCTAGTTGTTTAGAAGCATGTGAAGCCAGAAAGTAAGGATCAAGGAAAGAACGCGCAGATGGCAGTGGATACATACCGTGTTTCCCCGAAAATAAGCCCTACCATGATTTTTCAGGATTTTTGCAGGATGCTTAAAATATAAACTCTCCTCCAAAAATAAGCCCTACCGGTAGTTACAGATCACAATCGCGGATAATGCCCTCTGCTTCCTGCCAATGAGGATGCAGCTTGTGTCACACATGAAGGGGGAAGCAACGGGTTGCCAAGAGCCCATCTCAATGAATTGTGATGGTACCATATTTCCCCAAATATAAGCCCTACCCCGAAGATAAGCCCTAATGCATCTTTTGGTGCAAAAATTAATATAAGACCCTGTCTTATTTTCGGGGAAACATAGTATAACAGGCTGGTTACATATATCTTTCTAGCAGCAGCAATTTGTTATTTTAAGCGGTTGCACAATTCTGGGAATGTATCTCAGTCACCTAGCTAGCATCCCCCGACAGGTGTGGGATTCTGTAACAACTAGTCAGCACATTTTTCTTGCTGTCTTGCTTTCTTTCCCCAACATCTTTAATTTGAATGTCTGCTAATCATCCAACATCCACTGCAAAACCTTCTCTACCCAAGTTTGTGCTTCTGGCTGCAAGAGAAAGCTGCAGCTATAGTGTGTGGCTTTTGAATTTATTTTTGTACCAAGAATGGACTGCAGTTGGGCCTTCCTTTCTGGCCCTTGATTGGGACGTCTCCTGTTTGAGGGAATGACATTGGCAATTCACCCAAAGGGACACCTCTTTCAGTATCAGTAAGACTTTATTGTAGAGCCATAGGCCATTACAATATTAAAACATATAAATCAACATAGTTTACAATAAAAGATAGTTTACAATAAAAGATTTACCAACTGAGAATAAAATATATAGACCCTCAGTTCTGCTCAATTCACCTTCCCAATGTATCTGAGCTAGAATCCAACATATCTCGTGCAAATTTTGGTCATACTGTTTCCTTCCGTATAAGATCAAATCTTTGAGGCTGCCAGTGCAAAAAGGCCAACCTTATAGGAGATATAAGGATCCGAATCTGAGAGAAGAAGGTATATTTTATCTGCATCAGAGCATACCTGGGGCGTGGATAAGCTAAGAAGGAACTTGGCCCTAGGCTCATCCTACAAGGGGCAGTTCAACACATAATGAGGTAGATTCTCTACTTATAGTTTGTTGGCATTGAAATCCGGTTGATTTCAGAGAGGGAGAGTGTGACACTAGTGGCTGTGTAAATGGACTTAGACCAGGGGTAGGGAACCTTTAATACTCAAAGAGCCATTTGGACCCGTTTTCCACGGGAAAAGAAACACTTGGAGCCGCAAATAATTTTTGACATTTAAAATAAAGATAACACTGTATATATTGGCTTTTTTTTTACCTTTTACTCCGCTCATTCTGAGAAGTGCATGGATGCGTCTGCCCTGCTGCCTGCAGGGTGGGCAAGGATGGGGCCAGCAGCTCGGCCTCGCCAGCCCCCGGGAAAGCGCCCGCACCACTCAAACGGGGCGGGCGAGAGGGGAAGCCCGCGGCGCGGCCAGCTGTGGGCAATTGGTGCGCCCGCCCTGCTGCCTGCAGGGCGGGCAAGGATGAAGCCGGCAGCTCGGCCTCGCCGGCAGCCGGGAAAGCACCCACCCCGCTCCAATGGGGCGGGTGAGAGGGGAAGCCCATGGCGCAGCCCAACCGGCCATGGGCAGTTGGTGCGGCTGCCCTGCTTCCTGCAGGGTGGGCAAGGATGGGGCTGGCGGCTTGGCTCGTGGAGCCGCAGTGCAAGGGCAGAAGAGCCGCATGCGGCTCTCGAGCCGCAGGTTCCCTACCCCTGACTTAGACTATAAGTGATGGACTAATTTGATCTGGCACATTATACTTCCCCAGCCAATGTGGGCCAGCAAGTTGCAATTAGAGGTTAGGTAACGATATGGCCGAAGCCTGAATTTTTCATCCTTTGTATCTAATTAGGTAGGTTAACTCCACTACCCTGATACATTCCAGCTAAATAAATAGGGGTGCACAGCTGGAAGGCATCTGGCTTCCCCTGCCTCCCCCGAGTCCTCTGTTGCCTACAATTCCCATGCTGCACCGTGGCTGGAGTCCATGCTTCCCATTTAACCCTTTCCTCTCCCCGGCCTCCTTTGCTGCAGCCCTCTGGGGCTCTTTCGTTGTTCATCCCGCCTGCCCTTGTGCTGCTGGTCCGGGGCTCAGGGGCGCTGCCGGGATGCAGCTCTCAAACCCTCGCTCGCTTTTGCAAACAAAGGCTTGGCGGGAGGGAGCTCAGATGTTGTTTTAGGAAGGGGGAGGGACGACAAGCAACACCCCCCCCCCTCTTCCCTCATTTGGAAGCCTCCTCTCTCCCTTTGCAGAGGCGCAGGCGCATCCCTCGGCCACCAACTCTGCCTTTGCCGCCGCTGGGCAGGGGTGGGCGGGCGATGGAGCAGCCCCGGGCGCGCCCCGCGAAGAGCCGGTCGGGCCGCAGCGGCCCCTTTGCAAAGGGAGGAGGAGAAGGCTGATGAATATGCAGGAATGCCTCCGCTGCCGGGGAAGCCCACGCCCTCTCCTGCTCCGCTGCCAGCCATCTGGCCGTGCCTAGAGCCCCTTCGCCTCTGGAGAGAGCAGAGCGCGCACCCATTCCCGGGGCTGCTTCTTCCTCCTCGCCGGCCGGGCGCTGGGGGGGATGTCCTGAGGAGCGGGGTCCCCTGCACGCGGCCGAGGGCTTCCCCGGGCACAGGTAAGGGCCCCGATCCCCGGCCCGCCTCCCTCCCTCCCTCCCTCTGCGTGCTGTTCCGGAGGAACGCAGCTCCGAGGTCTGGTGGCGGGCGCCCGCCCCGAGGGATGTGGCGGCGCTTGGCCGGCCACGCTGCTGTCGTGTCTGGTTCTGGATGGGGAGAGAGGCCAGGTCCACCGGGAGAACCCTTTGTCCGCCCGGCGCCTTTGGGAATGGTTCGTGGGCGTGGCGCTCGCCGAGGTCTCTGCCCCGAGGCACTTACAGATAACCTTTCAGTAAAGGCGTTGGAGGAAGAAGAAGGAGAGTTTGGATTTATACCCCCCCCTCCAGTGGTGGGATCCAAAAATTTTAATAACAGGTTCCCATGGTGGTGGGATTCAAACAGTGGCGCCCTGAACACAGGCACCTCAAGTCCCTATTGGGCAGGGAAGTTGCTTTAGTAACCCCTTCTCGGCACTCAGAAAAAAATAGTAACCACTTCTAGAGAAGTGGTGAGAACTGGTTGGATCCCACCTCTGCCCCCTCATTCCTGTAAGGAGACTCAAAGGGGTTTACAATCTCCTTGCCCTTCCCCCCTCACAACAAACACCCTGCGAGGTGTGTGGGGCTGAGAGAGCTCTGAAGAGCTGTGACTAGCCCAAGGTCACCCAGCTGGCCTGTGTTGGAGTGCACAGGCTAATCTGGTTCCGCAGATAAGCCTCCACTGCTCAAGGGGCAGAGCGTGGAATCAAACCCAGTTCCCCAGATTAGAGTGCACCTGCTCTCAACCACTACGCCACTGCTGCTCCTTAGGAAGAGGAACAAATGCAGCTCTAAACTTTCGGTAGCTCACGATGAAATTGCTCAGGCTGTCTTTAGACAGACAATATAGTGTGTGTGTGTGGGTGTCTTAATTTGTTCCTGTAGGACTGACTGCCCTCTGTTTTGCATGTTTCAGCATTGGTTGGTTGGCAGATTTCACTCGGGCCTTGACCCTCCTGGATGAGAAATGACCTGAAGGGACAGGGGCATGGAGCGGCCTGACCTGCGAGGGGACGTAGCTTGAGAAGAGAGACCTGTAGCTAAGCACCGCTGGTGCCCAGCTGTGTCCTTGGCTGGCAGCCTGCTATGGCCCGCTCCAGCCTCTGGAGCAGTCTCAAGTCCCTGCTGAGGAAGAAGGAGGACCCCTTGTTCTTGAATGACTCCAGTGCCTTCGACTTCTCGGACGAGGCTGGAGATGAGGACTATCCCAGGTTCAACAAACTGCGCGTCGTGGTTTCCGACGACGCCCCCGAGGCCGTGGTGGACACTTCGGCAAACGGGGCGCACTTGGGACCCCATTCCGACGACTCCTTGCCGGATAGGGACGCTGCTTCTCAGAGGGATCCTTGTAACAATTGCGACAAACAGAGAGAACTGTTGAAACAGAGGACCCCCCCCCCACCCCCCCCCCCCCCCACCCCCCCCCCCCCCCACCCCCCCCCCCCCCCACCCCCCCCCCCCCCCACCCCCCCCCCCCCCCACCCCCCCCCCCCCCCACCCCCCCCCCCCCCCACCCCCCCCCCCCCCCACCCCCCCCCCCCCCCACCCCCCCCCCCCCCCACCCCCCCCCCCCCCCACCCCCCCCCCCCCCCACCCCCCCCCCCCCCCACCCCCCCCCCCCCCCACCCCCCCCCCCCCCCACCCCCCCCCCCCCCCACCCCCCCCCCCCCCCACCCCCCCCCCCCCCCACCCCCCCCCCCCCCCACCCCCCCCCCCCCCCACCCCCCCCCCCCCCCACCCCCCCCCCCCCCCACCCCCCCCCCCCCCCACCCCCCCCCCCCCCCACCCCCCCCCCCCCCCACCCCCCCCCCCCCCCACCCCCCCCCCCCCCCACCCCCCCCCCCCCCCACCCCCCCCCCCCCCCACCCCCCCCCCCCCCCACCCCCCCCCCCCCCCACCCCCCCCCCCCCCCACCCCCCCCCCCCCCCACCCCCCCCCCCCCCCACCCCCCCCCCCCCCCACCCCCCCCCCCCCCCACCCCCCCCCCCCCCCACCCCCCCCCCCCCCCACCCCCCCCCCCCCCCACCCCCCCCCCCCCCCACCCCCCCCCCCCCCCACCCCCCCCCCCCCCCACCCCCCCCCCCCCCCACCCCCCCCCCCCCCCACCCCCCCCCCCCCCCACCCCCCCCCCCCCCCACCCCCCCCCCCCCCCACCCCCCCCCCCCCCCACCCCCCCCCCCCCCCACCCCCCCCCCCCCCCACCCCCCCCCCCCCCCACCCCCCCCCCCCCCCACCCCCCCCCCCCCCCACCCCCCCCCCCCCCCACCCCCCCCCCCCCCCACCCCCCCCCCCCCCCACCCCCCCCCCCCCCCACCCCCCCCCCCCCCCACCCCCCCCCCCCCCCACCCCCCCCCCCCCCCACCCCCCCCCCCCCCCACCCCCCCCCCCCCCCACCCCCCCCCCCCCCCACCCCCCCCCCCCCCCACCCCCCCCCCCCCCCACCCCCCCCCCCCCCCACCCCCCCCCCCCCCCACCCCCCCCCCCCCCCACCCCCCCCCCCCCCCACCCCCCCCCCCCCCCACCCCCCCCCCCCCCCACCCCCCCCCCCCCCCACCCCCCCCCCCCCCCACCCCCCCCCCCCCCCACCCCCCCCCCCCCCCACCCCCCCCCCCCCCCACCCCCCCCCCCCCCCACCCCCCCCCCCCCCCACCCCCCCCCCCCCCCACCCCCCCCCCCCCCCACCCCCCCCCCCCCCCACCCCCCCCCCCCCCCACCCCCCCCCCCCCCCACCCCCCCCCCCCCCCACCCCCCCCCCCCCCCACCCCCCCCCCCCCCCACCCCCCCCCCCCCCCACCCCCCCCCCCCCCCACCCCCCCCCCCCCCCACCCCCCCCCCCCCCCACCCCCCCCCCCCCCCACCCCCCCCCCCCCCCACCCCCCCCCCCCCCCACCCCCCCCCCCCCCCACCCCCCCCCCCCCCCACCCCCCCCCCCCCCCACCCCCCCCCCCCCCCACCCCCCCCCCCCCCCACCCCCCCCCCCCCCCACCCCCCCCCCCCCCCACCCCCCCCCCCCCCCACCCCCCCCCCCCCCCACCCCCCCCCCCCCCCACCCCCCCCCCCCCCCACCCCCCCCCCCCCCCACCCCCCCCCCCCCCCACCCCCCCCCCCCCCCACCCCCCCCCCCCCCCACCCCCCCCCCCCCCCACCCCCCCCCCCCCCCACCCCCCCCCCCCCCCACCCCCCCCCCCCCCCACCCCCCCCCCCCCCCACCCCCCCCCCCCCCCACCCCCCCCCCCCCCCACCCCCCCCCCCCCCCACCCCCCCCCCCCCCCACCCCCCCCCCCCCCCACCCCCCCCCCCCCCCACCCCCCCCCCCCCCCACCCCCCCCCCCCCCCACCCCCCCCCCCCCCCACCCCCCCCCCCCCCCACCCCCCCCCCCCCCCACCCCCCCCCCCCCCCACCCCCCCCCCCCCCCACCCCCCCCCCCCCCCACCCCCCCCCCCCCCCACCCCCCCCCCCCCCCACCCCCCCCCCCCCCCACCCCCCCCCCCCCCCACCCCCCCCCCCCCCCACCCCCCCCCCCCCCCACCCCCCCCCCCCCCCACCCCCCCCCCCCCCCACCCCCCCCCCCCCCCACCCCCCCCCCCCCCCACCCCCCCCCCCCCCCACCCCCCCCCCCCCCCACCCCCCCCCCCCCCCACCCCCCCCCCCCCCCACCCCCCCCCCCCCCCACCCCCCCCCCCCCCCACCCCCCCCCCCCCCCACCCCCCCCCCCCCCCACCCCCCCCCCCCCCCACCCCCCCCCCCCCCCACCCCCCCCCCCCCCCACCCCCCCCCCCCCCCACCCCCCCCCCCCCCCACCCCCCCCCCCCCCCACCCCCCCCCCCCCCCACCCCCCCCCCCCCCCACCCCCCCCCCCCCCCACCCCCCCCCCCCCCCACCCCCCCCCCCCCCCACCCCCCCCCCCCCCCACCCCCCCCCCCCCCCACCCCCCCCCCCCCCCACCCCCCCCCCCCCCCACCCCCCCCCCCCCCCACCCCCCCCCCCCCCCACCCCCCCCCCCCCCCACCCCCCCCCCCCCCCACCCCCCCCCCCCCCCACCCCCCCCCCCCCCCACCCCCCCCCCCCCCCACCCCCCCCCCCCCCCACCCCCCCCCCCCCCCACCCCCCCCCCCCCCCACCCCCCCCCCCCCCCACCCCCCCCCCCCCCCACCCCCCCCCCCCCCCACCCCCCCCCCCCCCCACCCCCCCCCCCCCCCACCCCCCCCCCCCCCCACCCCCCCCCCCCCCCACCCCCCCCCCCCCCCACCCCCCCCCCCCCCCACCCCCCCCCCCCCCCACCCCCCCCCCCCCCCACCCCCCCCCCCCCCCACCCCCCCCCCCCCCCACCCCCCCCCCCCCCCACCCCCCCCCCCCCCCACCCCCCCCCCCCCCCACCCCCCCCCCCCCCCACCCCCCCCCCCCCCCACCCCCCCCCCCCCCCACCCCCCCCCCCCCCCACCCCCCCCCCCCCCCACCCCCCCCCCCCCCCACCCCCCCCCCCCCCCACCCCCCCCCCCCCCCACCCCCCCCCCCCCCCACCCCCCCCCCCCCCCACCCCCCCCCCCCCCCACCCCCCCCCCCCCCCACCCCCCCCCCCCCCCACCCCCCCCCCCCCCCACCCCCCCCCCCCCCCACCCCCCCCCCCCCCCACCCCCCCCCCCCCCCACCCCCCCCCCCCCCCACCCCCCCCCCCCCCCACCCCCCCCCCCCCCCACCCCCCCCCCCCCCCACCCCCCCCCCCCCCCACCCCCCCCCCCCCCCACCCCCCCCCCCCCCCACCCCCCCCCCCCCCCACCCCCCCCCCCCCCCACCCCCCCCCCCCCCCACCCCCCCCCCCCCCCACCCCCCCCCCCCCCCACCCCCCCCCCCCCCCACCCCCCCCCCCCCCCACCCCCCCCCCCCCCCACCCCCCCCCCCCCCCACCCCCCCCCCCCCCCACCCCCCCCCCCCCCCACCCCCCCCCCCCCCCACCCCCCCCCCCCCCCACCCCCCCCCCCCCCCACCCCCCCCCCCCCCCACCCCCCCCCCCCCCCACCCCCCCCCCCCCCCACCCCCCCCCCCCCCCACCCCCCCCCCCCCCCACCCCCCCCCCCCCCCACCCCCCCCCCCCCCCACCCCCCCCCCCCCCCACCCCCCCCCCCCCCCACCCCCCCCCCCCCCCACCCCCCCCCCCCCCCACCCCCCCCCCCCCCCACCCCCCCCCCCCCCCACCCCCCCCCCCCCCCACCCCCCCCCCCCCCCACCCCCCCCCCCCCCCACCCCCCCCCCCCCCCACCCCCCCCCCCCCCCACCCCCCCCCCCCCCCACCCCCCCCCCCCCCCACCCCCCCCCCCCCCCACCCCCCCCCCCCCCCACCCCCCCCCCCCCCCACCCCCCCCCCCCCCCACCCCCCCCCCCCCCCACCCCCCCCCCCCCCCACCCCCCCCCCCCCCCACCCCCCCCCCCCCCCACCCCCCCCCCCCCCCACCCCCCCCCCCCCCCACCCCCCCCCCCCCCCACCCCCCCCCCCCCCCACCCCCCCCCCCCCCCACCCCCCCCCCCCCCCACCCCCCCCCCCCCCCACCCCCCCCCCCCCCCACCCCCCCCCCCCCCCACCCCCCCCCCCCCCCACCCCCCCCCCCCCCCACCCCCCCCCCCCCCCACCCCCCCCCCCCCCCACCCCCCCCCCCCCCCACCCCCCCCCCCCCCCACCCCCCCCCCCCCCCACCCCCCCCCCCCCCCACCCCCCCCCCCCCCCACCCCCCCCCCCCCCCACCCCCCCCCCCCCCCACCCCCCCCCCCCCCCACCCCCCCCCCCCCCCACCCCCCCCCCCCCCCACCCCCCCCCCCCCCCACCCCCCCCCCCCCCCACCCCCCCCCCCCCCCACCCCCCCCCCCCCCCACCCCCCCCCCCCCCCACCCCCCCCCCCCCCCACCCCCCCCCCCCCCCACCCCCCCCCCCCCCCACCCCCCCCCCCCCCCACCCCCCCCCCCCCCCACCCCCCCCCCCCCCCACCCCCCCCCCCCCCCACCCCCCCCCCCCCCCACCCCCCCCCCCCCCCACCCCCCCCCCCCCCCACCCCCCCCCCCCCCCACCCCCCCCCCCCCCCACCCCCCCCCCCCCCCACCCCCCCCCCCCCCCACCCCCCCCCCCCCCCACCCCCCCCCCCCCCCACCCCCCCCCCCCCCCACCCCCCCCCCCCCCCACCCCCCCCCCCCCCCACCCCCCCCCCCCCCCACCCCCCCCCCCCCCCACCCCCCCCCCCCCCCACCCCCCCCCCCCCCCACCCCCCCCCCCCCCCACCCCCCCCCCCCCCCACCCCCCCCCCCCCCCACCCCCCCCCCCCCCCACCCCCCCCCCCCCCCACCCCCCCCCCCCCCCACCCCCCCCCCCCCCCACCCCCCCCCCCCCCCACCCCCCCCCCCCCCCACCCCCCCCCCCCCCCACCCCCCCCCCCCCCCACCCCCCCCCCCCCCCACCCCCCCCCCCCCCCACCCCCCCCCCCCCCCACCCCCCCCCCCCCCCACCCCCCCCCCCCCCCACCCCCCCCCCCCCCCACCCCCCCCCCCCCCCACCCCCCCCCCCCCCCACCCCCCCCCCCCCCCACCCCCCCCCCCCCCCACCCCCCCCCCCCCCCACCCCCCCCCCCCCCCACCCCCCCCCCCCCCCACCCCCCCCCCCCCCCACCCCCCCCCCCCCCCACCCCCCCCCCCCCCCACCCCCCCCCCCCCCCACCCCCCCCCCCCCCCACCCCCCCCCCCCCCCACCCCCCCCCCCCCCCACCCCCCCCCCCCCCCACCCCCCCCCCCCCCCACCCCCCCCCCCCCCCACCCCCCCCCCCCCCCACCCCCCCCCCCCCCCACCCCCCCCCCCCCCCACCCCCCCCCCCCCCCACCCCCCCCCCCCCCCACCCCCCCCCCCCCCCACCCCCCCCCCCCCCCACCCCCCCCCCCCCCCACCCCCCCCCCCCCCCACCCCCCCCCCCCCCCACCCCCCCCCCCCCCCACCCCCCCCCCCCCCCACCCCCCCCCCCCCCCACCCCCCCCCCCCCCCACCCCCCCCCCCCCCCACCCCCCCCCCCCCCCACCCCCCCCCCCCCCCACCCCCCCCCCCCCCCACCCCCCCCCCCCCCCACCCCCCCCCCCCCCCACCCCCCCCCCCCCCCACCCCCCCCCCCCCCCACCCCCCCCCCCCCCCACCCCCCCCCCCCCCCACCCCCCCCCCCCCCCACCCCCCCCCCCCCCCACCCCCCCCCCCCCCCACCCCCCCCCCCCCCCACCCCCCCCCCCCCCCACCCCCCCCCCCCCCCACCCCCCCCCCCCCCCACCCCCCCCCCCCCCCACCCCCCCCCCCCCCCACCCCCCCCCCCCCCCACCCCCCCCCCCCCCCACCCCCCCCCCCCCCCACCCCCCCCCCCCCCCACCCCCCCCCCCCCCCACCCCCCCCCCCCCCCACCCCCCCCCCCCCCCACCCCCCCCCCCCCCCACCCCCCCCCCCCCCCACCCCCCCCCCCCCCCACCCCCCCCCCCCCCCACCCCCCCCCCCCCCCACCCCCCCCCCCCCCCACCCCCCCCCCCCCCCACCCCCCCCCCCCCCCACCCCCCCCCCCCCCCACCCCCCCCCCCCCCCACCCCCCCCCCCCCCCACCCCCCCCCCCCCCCACCCCCCCCCCCCCCCACCCCCCCCCCCCCCCACCCCCCCCCCCCCCCACCCCCCCCCCCCCCCACCCCCCCCCCCCCCCACCCCCCCCCCCCCCCACCCCCCCCCCCCCCCACCCCCCCCCCCCCCCACCCCCCCCCCCCCCCACCCCCCCCCCCCCCCACCCCCCCCCCCCCCCACCCCCCCCCCCCCCCACCCCCCCCCCCCCCCACCCCCCCCCCCCCCCACCCCCCCCCCCCCCCACCCCCCCCCCCCCCCACCCCCCCCCCCCCCCACCCCCCCCCCCCCCCACCCCCCCCCCCCCCCACCCCCCCCCCCCCCCACCCCCCCCCCCCCCCACCCCCCCCCCCCCCCACCCCCCCCCCCCCCCACCCCCCCCCCCCCCCACCCCCCCCCCCCCCCACCCCCCCCCCCCCCCACCCCCCCCCCCCCCCACCCCCCCCCCCCCCCACCCCCCCCCCCCCCCACCCCCCCCCCCCCCCACCCCCCCCCCCCCCCACCCCCCCCCCCCCCCACCCCCCCCCCCCCCCACCCCCCCCCCCCCCCACCCCCCCCCCCCCCCACCCCCCCCCCCCCCCACCCCCCCCCCCCCCCACCCCCCCCCCCCCCCACCCCCCCCCCCCCCCACCCCCCCCCCCCCCCACCCCCCCCCCCCCCCACCCCCCCCCCCCCCCACCCCCCCCCCCCCCCACCCCCCCCCCCCCCCACCCCCCCCCCCCCCCACCCCCCCCCCCCCCCACCCCCCCCCCCCCCCACCCCCCCCCCCCCCCACCCCCCCCCCCCCCCACCCCCCCCCCCCCCCACCCCCCCCCCCCCCCACCCCCCCCCCCCCCCACCCCCCCCCCCCCCCACCCCCCCCCCCCCCCACCCCCCCCCCCCCCCACCCCCCCCCCCCCCCACCCCCCCCCCCCCCCACCCCCCCCCCCCCCCACCCCCCCCCCCCCCCACCCCCCCCCCCCCCCACCCCCCCCCCCCCCCACCCCCCCCCCCCCCCACCCCCCCCCCCCCCCACCCCCCCCCCCCCCCACCCCCCCCCCCCCCCACCCCCCCCCCCCCCCACCCCCCCCCCCCCCCACCCCCCCCCCCCCCCACCCCCCCCCCCCCCCACCCCCCCCCCCCCCCACCCCCCCCCCCCCCCACCCCCCCCCCCCCCCACCCCCCCCCCCCCCCACCCCCCCCCCCCCCCACCCCCCCCCCCCCCCACCCCCCCCCCCCCCCACCCCCCCCCCCCCCCACCCCCCCCCCCCCCCACCCCCCCCCCCCCCCACCCCCCCCCCCCCCCACCCCCCCCCCCCCCCACCCCCCCCCCCCCCCACCCCCCCCCCCCCCCACCCCCCCCCCCCCCCACCCCCCCCCCCCCCCACCCCCCCCCCCCCCCACCCCCCCCCCCCCCCACCCCCCCCCCCCCCCACCCCCCCCCCCCCCCACCCCCCCCCCCCCCCACCCCCCCCCCCCCCCACCCCCCCCCCCCCCCACCCCCCCCCCCCCCCACCCCCCCCCCCCCCCACCCCCCCCCCCCCCCACCCCCCCCCCCCCCCACCCCCCCCCCCCCCCACCCCCCCCCCCCCCCACCCCCCCCCCCCCCCACCCCCCCCCCCCCCCACCCCCCCCCCCCCCCACCCCCCCCCCCCCCCACCCCCCCCCCCCCCCACCCCCCCCCCCCCCCACCCCCCCCCCCCCCCACCCCCCCCCCCCCCCACCCCCCCCCCCCCCCACCCCCCCCCCCCCCCACCCCCCCCCCCCCCCACCCCCCCCCCCCCCCACCCCCCCCCCCCCCCACCCCCCCCCCCCCCCACCCCCCCCCCCCCCCACCCCCCCCCCCCCCCACCCCCCCCCCCCCCCACCCCCCCCCCCCCCCACCCCCCCCCCCCCCCACCCCCCCCCCCCCCCACCCCCCCCCCCCCCCACCCCCCCCCCCCCCCACCCCCCCCCCCCCCCACCCCCCCCCCCCCCCACCCCCCCCCCCCCCCACCCCCCCCCCCCCCCACCCCCCCCCCCCCCCACCCCCCCCCCCCCCCACCCCCCCCCCCCCCCACCCCCCCCCCCCCCCACCCCCCCCCCCCCCCACCCCCCCCCCCCCCCACCCCCCCCCCCCCCCACCCCCCCCCCCCCCCACCCCCCCCCCCCCCC